>NC_022023.1:29013567-29014740 GCF_000317375.1 Microtus ochrogaster | reverse complement strand
TAATCCACTATATAAACAAGCTGAAATAGAAAAGCCACATGATCATCTCATTAGATGCCAAAAAAAAAAAAAGCTTTTGACAAAATACAACATCCACTGAAATCAGGAACAAGACAAGGTTGTCCACTCTCTCCATACCTATTCCATATAGTTCCTGAAGTCCTAGCTAGAGCAATAAGACACCAAAAGGAGATCAAGGGAATACTAATTGAAAAAGAAGTCAAACTCTCACAGTTTGTTGATTATGTGATAGTTTACATAAGTGATCCCAAAAATTCTACCAAGGAACTTCTATAACTCATAAACACTTTCAGTAATGTAGGAGGATACAAGATTAACTCAAAAAAAAAAATCAGTGGCCCTCCTATACACAGATGATAAAAGGGCTGGGGAAGAAACCAGAGAAACAACACCCTTCACAATAGCCACAAATAACATAAAATACCTTCAAACAAATGGAAGACTTATATGACAAGAACTTTAAATCTTTGAAGAAAGAAACTGAAGAAGACACCAGAAAGTGGAAAGATCTTGCATGCTCCTGGATAGGCAGAATTAACATAGTAAAAATGGCAATATTACCAAAAGCAATCTACAGATTCAATGCAATGGCCATCAAAATCCCAGCAAAATTCTTCAAAACCTCGAAAGAACAGTACTCAACTTCAAAAAACCCAGGATATCCAAAAGAATCCTGTACAATAAAAGAATTTCTGAAGGCATCACAGTCCTGACTTCAAACTCTACTACAGAGATACAGTACTGAAAACTGTACATTGCCTGGCATTGGCATAAGAACAGACAGGAGGACCAATGGAACCAAATAGAAGACCCGGATATTAATCCACACATCTGCGAACACCTGATTTTTAACAAAGAAGCAAAATTTATCAAATGGAATAAAGAAAGCATATTTAACAAGTGGTGCTGGCATAACTGGATATCAACATGTAGAAGAATGAAAATAGACCTATATCAATCATCATGCATAAAACTCAAGTCCAAATGGATCAAAGTCCTCAACATAAAGCCAGCCACACTGAACCTCATAGAAGAGAAAGTGGGAAGTACACTTAAATGCATTGGCACAGGAGACCACTTCCTAAATATAACCCCAGCAGCACAGACACTGAGAGAAACAATAAATGGGCCCTCCTGAAACTGAGAAGCTTC
>NC_022023.1:29005850-29012201 GCF_000317375.1 Microtus ochrogaster | reverse complement strand
CATTTATACAATGGAGTACTAAGCAGCAGAAAAAAATAATGACATCTTGAATTTAGCAGGAAATTGGATGGAGCTAGAAAACATCATTTTGAGTGAGGTAACCCAGACACAGAAAGAAAGAATCACATGTACTTACTCATAAGTGGTTTTTAAACACAAAGCAAAGAAAACCAGTCTACAAACCACAATCCCAGGGAACTCAGACAACAATGCAGACACTAAGAGAGACTTACATAGATCTCTTCTACATGGGAAGTAGAAAGTAGAAAAAGATAAGGTCTCCTGAGTAAATTGGGAGCATGGGGACCTTAGGGGAGGAGTGAATGGGACAGGGGAGAGTCAGGGATGGGAGAAGAGAAAAACGTAAAGCTCAATAAAAATTAATAATAAAAGAAAAGAAAACGAAACTCCAGGACTTATTTCCCCCATTTAATTAGAAGTTTTTTAAAACAAAGAAAATAACATTTTTAATGACGGTGTCTATAGGACAGTTTTTGAAAGATTTGATTAACTTAAAATTGTAGTGTTACTGGGGCATGGTGTGCCCTTCAGCATGCACACAGTGCGCCTTGTACGAATCAGGGTAATTAATCATCTTTTTCCTTATTTCTTTGTGTTGGGGCCTTTGCATTCCTTTCTTCCAGTAGGTCTTCACAAAATATATAATAGGGATGTTGTTACATGCCAGACATTGGATTCTTCAAATATGCTCTCATGGCTTTGCTCACAATGAATTAGCAATGGAAAGCTTAGATTTGCAATTGAGTAGCTGGGAAAGCCGAAGCCAAGAAAACTCTCTAGAGGTTCCACAGCCAGGGCAGAGCAGAGCCCACTGTCTCCTGTTCAGAACCAGCATCTGAACCTAGCTCAGACCCCCAAAGCCTCTGCTCCCTCTACAAAAGCTGCATCGCCCACCCCTGGCTCTGTATGCACTACCTCTTGCAGCTACACAGCACTCCCCCCACACACAGAAAGATGCCAGCATGTTTTCCATAATTGCTGAAGGGATGGCTTAATAAATCCTTTAATGAGGTGCCTAATTAACCTTTGTTTTTCCAATGATGTCATCCATACTCTAATAGATTGCAAAACTTAAAAAAAAAAATAAAGGAAGAAAGCAAAGAAAAAAGAATGTGATGAACATCTATGTGCTAGACACTGTCTGGCCACTTTGCATACATCAGAAGTTAATTAGGAAGATTTCTGAAAGGGAACCATGCACAGGTGTTGCTCCTGAAGCCCCCACCCCTACCTGAAGGGAAAGCAGCACTTCACTTCTGTAATAACTGTGAAAGCTAGGCCTCAAAGCTCCTCCAAGGTGTCCCAGCAACAAGCCCACACCTTGCCTTCTTCACCACAGAAAACAACTCCTGAACAAAGCAGCAAGATCTAGCTTAGGAAAACCAGTAATGCGAAATTAACATCTCATGGTCGTTGGTTTTATCTTGTTTGTGTTCATGTGACTGTCCAGAATCTTCGTGGAATTTGGAAAGCCAAAGAAAATGAAGGTGAATAAATTAGATTCTTTTCCTCGGAAAGAAGGGGCAAAGAAGGAGCCAGGCACAGTATGCACCTGCAGTTTCACCTTACTTGGTTAGTCTGAGACATGAGGAACACTTGAGCTTCATCGTTCCGGGCTAGCCTGGGAGACATAGAATATCCCTGTCCCTTGTGTTGAGATACCCAGCCAACTGCAGATGTGTGTGTATGGTAACTAGTTGAACTGATCATTTGAAACTGAGAATTCATCAGGCTGTTTCTGAGGAAGCATACCCTCTTTTCCTGGTCTCTTAGGCTTGAAAATTATGTAGCTTTGGAAACTGCTTCTAATATATTTTCTTGGTCCAACTCACACAGAAAGGCTGCTGCCAGTTGCTTGACAGTCACAGTGACAGGTCATTCACTGACATTTATGTTGGGCTCTTGAAATCATGCCCATGGTGTGGGGAGAGCAGCTGCTGACTGAGATTATTGTGAAAATACTCCACAAGAATCGAGGGAGGTGAAGGGAAGACCTTTTTCCAGTAAAAGCCCCACTGTCTACCAGCTGACCATGGGATCCCAGTAGAGCAGATCCACATTACTCCAGAGAGCATCTTAACTGGCAACCACAGAGAGCCCAAATGGCTAGGCAGTGATAGCACAGCCGCCTGCCTGGGGACCCCTGATTTTGGAAGAGCCCTGTCATTCTGCTCCATTCCACTAAATCTTTTTTCATTTTTCTTGTGTGGCAGAGAATGAAACCAGAGCCTGGAGCATACTAAGTGTGGGCTCTACCACTCAGCCCCATCTCCAGCCCCAGCCTAAAATGACAAAGCAGAAATGACTTCCCCATGAACTTTTTTTCTAAGTAAATATTTTTTATTAAAAATTTTCACTTATTTTGCATACTAAACACAGTTTCCCTCCCTCCTCTCCTCCCACTCCCTCCCCCTACCTCCTATTTACTCTCCCTGCCCCAATCTACTTTCCTTCCTCTCCAAGGCAGAAAGGGGCCAGTCTACCATGGGAGTCAACAAAGCAAGGCACATCAAGTTGATGCAGGACCAAGCTTCTCCCCTCTGCATCAAGCCTGAGCAAAGCAACCCAGCTTGGGGAATAGGTTTCTAAAAGCCAGCTCAAGTGCCAGGGATGGGTCCTGATCCCACTCAAGGGACCCCACAAACAGACCAAGCCACACAACTGTCACCCACATGCAGAGGGCCTAGGTCGGTCCCATGTGGGCTCCCTAGCTGTGGGTCCAGAGTTCAGGAGCTCCCACGAGCTCAAATGACCAAACTTTTAAGATACCTCCTCTGGCCTGGTCCCATTCAGGACACATTCTTTGTTTGGATGAGGGAAAATATCCAAATACTCTTAAAAGCTGTCTGCCACCATTGGTGGTAACTTCCCTTTTTTGTGGCTGTGGTCAGTTACTTGGCTTTTATTTTCCTTATTTCCTGGATGTTTGGGAAGGCTGTAACCCAGGACCATTGCTGACCTGTTTTCTCATGTTAAGAGGGTCTGTCCCACTTGGCTACTTGAGGTTAAATGCTTCTTCTCTGGGCAGCCAACCTCCACAACTGGGCAGGTGTCAAAGTCAGTAAAGTGTTCACTGATCCCACTCAAGGGACCCCACAAACAGACCAAGCCACACAACTGTCACCCACATGCAGAGTTTGATGCCCATATCCCACATTAAAAACCCAGGTATGGTAGGGTGTGCTTGTAATCTCAACACTGGGTGGGCAGAGACAGGTGACTACCTGTAGCTCACTGAACCAACCAGCTTAGCCTAATCCATGAGCCCCAGGCCTATGAGAGACCCTTCCTGAAAACACTCTAGATGGCACCTGAGAAGCCTGCACACATGCTCACACCCACACAGACTCACACAGAGAAAGACATGCACACATGTACACACACACATATGCATGAAGGCACAGCAGGAAGCCAGACTATGAGCCAGTTCGTTCACCCTGGTATAGATTTTTAAAAAGACTTAAGAGGGTTGGGAGATGGCTCAGTGGGTAAAGAACTTGTCTCACAAGTATGAGAAACTAAGTTTAGATCCCAGAACCCATGTAAAGCGAGACACAAGAGGATACATCTGTAACCCCAGCAATCCTACAGCGAGATGGATTGTGGAGACAGGAGAGGGGGTGCTAGTCTGGCATATACAACAGTGACAAGAAAGAGGCTCTGTCTTTAAGTGTGAGGGCTGACATCCAAGACTGCCCTCTAACATCTGTATGCCTTCACTCACACATATGCAGAAAGACAAGAGAGCTATGAACAAGTGATAATCTAAGTACATTGATTAAAAGCTTATTCACAAATACTGAAAAACGAAAAAATGCAAGACAAGCTGGGAATTGAAACACAGCGTTACTGGGCAGCTGAGGATATCAGTAGTTCTTAGTGTTTGCCTGTAAGTGTGCTTTACTATGCTAGTGTGAAGAGAAGGGTTCAGACTGACATACTGACACATGAAATGATACTGTGATACATGCTGTGGGTGGTGACATTGATGAGAGTAGAAGGAAAACGAGAAACCATGAGTTGATTCTTGCCGGAGATGAGCTGTGGATTCTGGTAAAACCATTACAGTCTTGTGTCTACGTTTTCATACATTGTAAAGCTCCTATGAGAAAATGCCCAAAACCAGCAGGACACCTGCCAGGATGAGCACTCTACACAGAAGCTCCCAGGTTGCATGGTGTGAGGAGACAGCGCTGAGCATCCTGGGAGTCCTGAAGGCTAAGATGCTGGGCCAAAGCTTGGGAAAGGAGAAAGCTTCCCAGATGGATCTCCAATGAATTGCTATAGGTTTAAGACTGACTATAGTTAATATTGTATTGCACATTGGAAATTCTCTAAAAGATGAGACTTTTAATACATTAAAAGAAATTGAAAAAGTATGTTTACAGCAAGGACTCTCATGCCTGAAGGGATTTATAACAATTCTATTGCCGTCAAAATCTGCAAGCAGCATGGCACCTCTCAGCACGTAAATGGAAAAGCACACCTTCCTGTGTTGCATACAATGGACTACTCCTCAGCAATGAAAATGAATGACTTACTGATGCATGTCACAACACGGATGAGTCTCAGACGTCTTATTCTGAGTCAGAGTGAAGACATCAAGCAGCACTGTATTTCCAGGGTCCATTTGTTCAAAGCTCCAGTGCAACCCTGCCTGGTAAACGGGATGACTCTGGAGATTTCTGTTCCCTAATACTGAGCCATGTGCTGGCATAGGTAGTCATGCCCCCCCTCTTTGTTTTCCTTTTCCATAAATTCTGTTGCTGATAGCCAATGACAGTTCACTATTAAATTGAATTTTCAAAAAAATAATTGACAATTATAATTCATAGTTTGCACTATACTATTCCACACACACACACACACACACACACACACACACACACACACACAACTAGGCTATGAATCACCGCATCTGGTGTGCATATACTCAGGTGGTCCTCATTTTACCTGATAGTGACCCCAAAGCACACGAATAGGGTAGTGGCTCTGGGAAACAATAGAGAGGGCTGCAGTGATTCCTGGAAGTGGGAAGGAAGATGGCGGCTTCTCAGACCTGCTCTGAGGGTTGGGCACACCCACAGCTCCAGCCATCTCCCACGAGTTTTAGGGCACATCTCCCTCAGATAAAGAGGGGCTACTGTAGTGCCACAGAAGAACTCCGCAGATGGGATTGAGGCTGATAATCATTTGATTTTAACAGACATTACGTCTTTATCTGGTAGTCCTAAGGCAACGCCAGGGGTTCCTTGGAAACAGATGAAGACCGCATTCACGGGGAGCTAAGAGGACAGGAGATGCATCAGTGAAGCAGCCTCCATTGCTTGCTTGACAATGGCAGTGAAACCACCAGCCAGGAGTCCTGAGTGGCGCCTAAAGCTGACTTTCGGCTGGTAACTGTCACGGAAGCAGAAACTCAGTACTCCAGCCACCTGGGATAGGATCAGACCTCAAAGCTGACCATCTTCTAAGAACATCCAGGACAGAGCACAGCCCTGCTGACTCCTTGACTTCAGCCTTGTAAGACTTGGAACAAGGAAATTAGCTGAGGCCTCTGGACAGCTTGTTTCCAAAATCATTAAAAAAATAAAATGTTGTTGTGAGCTTCTCTGTGTGTAATAATATTATAGGCATAGGAAATAAAGACAGAAGGACTGATGAGGAGAGAACAGGATGACCATGCTGATGGGATAGGCAGCGTCCAGATTGTGGCCCTGCTACAGGTCGACTAGACATGTCCAACTGAGCACACAACTGCTTCAGTCCCAATACCAATATTCAAGCCACCATCAACAACAGAAGGAAATTGGCCAGTGTTCTGCCACCCAAAATAAAATCCAGTATCTTTACCATAGCCGCACCCTATGCACTCCAAGCACAGACCCCCCTCTCAGGTCATCTGCAGATGACACAACTGTGCAGGTTCATGGTATGGTTAATATTGTCATTCTAATAACTGAAAATTTTATCCTCCAAATAGCTGTGGAAGGACCCTTTGCCTGCAGTCACCCGCAAGGAGCCTATTTACTTGCCTTAGTACCATGGACTAGGCACCCCTGGATTTCTGCTGACTTCGTTAGCATTGCTTCCTGGTGCACAGACTGCTTGGTGGGCATAGCCCTCTAGGTCTCCTGGGAAGACTTGGGGTTTCATGGGGTCTCCTAGGTAGACATGTACTCCATGCTTAATGGTCTCCAGAAGAGGTGCAGCCTCTTTGTCGGACATAACCTCCTAGGTACACATGGTCTCCTAAGTAGACAGTCTCCAGGTAGATCCAGCTTCTGTACTGGGCACAAACTCCCTGATAGACATAGCCACTTGGATAGA
>NC_022023.1:28990958-29005610 GCF_000317375.1 Microtus ochrogaster | reverse complement strand
ACAATTGGTGAATGTAGCCTCTTCAGTGGACACAGCCACTTGGATAGACACAATTGGTGAATGTAGCCTCTTCAGTGGACACAGCCTCTTTAGTGGACATGGTCTCTTGGGAATAGGGTGCCCTCCACTCCATACACAACACAGTTCCTCCATCACCACACCTGGTTGGGAAAAGTCACAGCTCCCCCAGATCCCACTTGTTAAATTAATATGCCTCCAGTCTTTTATAGACAAGATCTCAGCAGGATGTCTTTGATTCTGAGCAAGCAGAAAATATCCTTAGAGCCCATCGGCCTTTCTGCTGTGTGGATGGGCTGACCACCCACGGACAGCTGCTACTGTGCACTATATTATGGGCTCATGGATTCCATGGAGGCTGGTCCTTCTCAAGGCGAGACTTGGACCCCAGTGCCAGCAGCCTTCCTTGTCTACCTTGCGGTACATGGACACTCTAGACTTCCATGGTAGACTTCCAGGAAAAAAATAAATGGGTAGAAAGAGCTAGAAGACTTTTTTTTTTCCAAGTGGCATATTAAAACTCCTCCTGGGGGAAGCTGGCAAACATCCAAGAAACGTGAAGTGATTTATTTCTCAGATCTGCAGGATTTAGTTTGATCTTATTGTAGTTTTTTCAAGCCTGCCTAGGGAATTTTAACTAAAACAATTTAGCTGAAAGGAATGGGGTCTTAAATCCCATGCAGATGGACAGCACAGGATACACAGGAAGAGTGGGCACTCCACAATGAGTGCTCTTGGCAGGGAGCCCTCTAAGAAGGCCCCTGTGAGTCTCAGCAGAGCATGCTTTCACTGCCGTGTAAATCTAGACTCACATTTAGAGCTGATTTCATTTTCTCTTAAGCTTTGTAACAATTGGAGTCTGGCTTAGTCATGTTAGCCAGTTCTCCACCACTATAGCAAAGATAGGAGGTAATCTGGAAAGAAGGAAGGTGCACAGCTTGGGAGGTTCAGGTCAATAATTATTAGGTGCCTTTGTCCTCGGCCAGTGGTGAAGCAGCATCTGATGGCAGCAGCATGTCTCAGAGCAAAACTGCCCATCTTTACCAGCCAGGGTAAGGAAGGAAGGTCCATAATTCCCTTGGAGTGTGCTTCCAGTAACCTAACTTCCTCCCATTAGCCCCACCTGACAAAGACATCACCACCTCCCAAATGCTCGAAGCTGGGGCCAAGACTCTAGCGTGCACGCACATGTGGGTACCCACACACTTCTGGGGGGCAGTAAGTATCCCAATTGTGCCTTGGGTTAATGAAGCTGCTGCTCTTTGCTGTTGCTGATTTCAGTGTGTAGCTTCAGACTGGCTAAAGGGAGGAGGATTCAGCTCAGTGAGAAGGATTGAACCACAAGTTAATTACAGCTTTCTACTCCATGGCATGCTATTCCAAAAGCCCCCTCTCCCGACACCCCCACAGGGACAGTCGAAGCATGGCGTTGCCTGGACGCCTGGGTGAATGGCAGAAGCATGTGACTGCAGGAGATAGTCATTCCCTGAACACACTCACTTGTCTATTTTTTAATCCATATGAGACTTTAACATAAAGTTAAATGTTTTCTAAAACTCTATCTAGGAGACTAGGAGACTATGGTTTTGGTCCTACTGACCTTGTGTTATTCAAATGAGCCAAAGGTTGACTCTGTGACCCCTTGCTTGTCTATTTTTTTGTCGAAGTATGAGGTGCATTAGCTCAAAAGTATGCCATCTTCAAACTCAAAAGTTGACACCCCTGATTTCTTTTGTGGTGCTTGGAGTCAACAGCCTTACACAAGCTAGGCAAAGGCTCTGATTCTGATCTATTACCCCAGTTCTAAATATCCAGTCATCTTGAATAAGTCCAAACAAGCAGAGTTTGTCTAGAACAGTGGTTCTCAACCTCCCTAATGCTGCAACATTTTAGTATAGTTCTTAAAGTTGTGGTGATCCCCAACCATGTATTTTTTTTTTCGAAACGGGGTTTCTCTGTGTAACAGCCCTAGCTGTCCTGGAGCTAGCTCTTATAGACCAGGATGGCCTCGAACTCACAGAGAGCTGTCTGCCTCTACCTCCCAAGTGCTGGGATTAAGGGTGTGTGCCCCTACCACCCAGCCCATAAAGTTATTTTGTTGCTACTTCCTAACTAATTTTGCTACTGTTATGAATAATAATAAATATCTGATATGCAGGCTATCTGATATTTGACTCCAATCACTGATCTAGAACCTGCCTATTTTGCATAGCCTGTTCTCCACCCACTCCCACCCCCCACATCTCCAGGAACTGATCAGACACAGCTTTGTACTGATTTGACCCCAAGCTCTCTGAGCTGGAGACTGTCTGCTCTCAGTCCATATCTACGTATTTCCTGTGGGTTGACAAATATGTATATACAGAAGGGAAGAAAGAGGTGGGAATGAGTTAAACTTATCACAAGGAATGGAATAAGCCAGGAGGGCTAATGGAGACAGCCAGCTCTCCCCTGCCAGCAGGGCTGCCTCCTTTGTAAGCCTCTTGGTCCACTCCGGTGACAAATGGTTGAAGCCCAACCACCCCTGGAAGGCTGGCTGCACAGCTTCCCTCAGCCTACAGATACAGATTTTCCGCTCATCCAGGGAGATCCTTACCCAGTGTGCCCAGAGACACATTCGAGGGCTTGTCTAGCAGCTCACAGCACAGGTCTACATGACAAACGAGCCACCGCAGCCCCTGGGTCCCTTCTCCATCTGTCTCTCCTGGGTATTGCCTTGTGCTCCTTCCCTTCTAGATGAGCAGCCTCCCCCTCCCTTAGGCCGCTGCTATACTTGTACCTCCCCAACAGAGGGCATCTTTCCAGAGACTACATGCCAGAGCATCTCCATGAAAGCTGTGTTCTGCTGCCACCTTGTGCCCATCTCACTTTCCTGGTACAGCCCCAATCTCCCCAGTGCACCTCAGCCATCACAGGTCACTACAGCTGTTCCATGCATGCTTAGATCCAGTTATTAGCTTCCTGCAGAGCACACAGTAGTTCTCATTCATTTTTATGTCATCGACACTCAGGAGTGTCTCCATGTACTCAGCCTGTGTACATCCTTACCTGTAGCTTTTGGCTTTTCCAGTTGAACAATTTCTTCAGCTACTGTAACAATGCAATGTGTAACATTTGCACAGATGCTTAGATTAATTATTTTCTGAATGTGGAGAACACAAATATATGCAAAGTTTTAAAAAATTATGCTGTGTTTATAAGCATGGATGGGGTTCATAGTATACTTTCTCAGTATGTAAGTACATAAGTACATCTACGTTCATATAACAATAAAGTGATTTCATTTGTGGACTGTATCAACAGAAAGTGAGAACCTACTGCGTATACAATTTTTGACCTGCTTTCCTTTAATTTCTTTTTTTTTCTTTCCTTTAATTTCTTTAAGATAAATAGTCAAATTGAAATTTGTATATGGAAATTGTTTCTTTAGCATAAAATATACCAATTAGAGGCTGGAGCATTGACTTGGTGGTTTAGAGCATATACTCTTCTTGCAGGAAACCTGAATTCAGTTCCTGACACCTATAGCAACTCCCTATACCCAGCTACAGGGGAGCCAGTGTCCCTGACCTCCACATACACACAGAGAGAGAGACATACACACACTCATATCATAGACATACACATAATGAAAATAAAGTAAATCCTTTTAATAAGCCAACAAATATATGGATATAAATAGCTGCACTGTACTTCACATTGTTGTAAAATTGATCATTTCATTACTTTCCTTGAAGTATGAATGCCATCACTGTTACCATCCAGGGCTGAAATGTATCTTTGGTTCCCTTTACCAAGCATTATCAAGTGACTGAGTCCACAGTCTATTGTAGTTTAGAGTTATATACATACTCACTAAAGATAAAGTCAAGGTGGACATGGTAGCACAGGCCTGGTAATCCCAGCACTTGGGAGACTAGGGCAGATTTGCAGTTTAAAACCAGCCTGGGCTATACAGCAAGACCCTGTCTCAAGGCAAAATAAATAATCATAAGGAACCAACTGTTACCCAGACAAACAAATCATATTACCACACACATGAACTGAAGCCCTGTGGATATTCTTTCTTTATTAAATAAATGTATTCATTTATTTTACATCCAGACCACAGTTCCCCTCCCTTCCCCTCCACCTAATTCCCTTCTGCCGCACCCCACCCCCAATCTACTACTTTGTTGCTGTTCAGAAAGAGACAGGCCTCCCACGGGTGTCAACAATGCGTGGCATATCAAATTGAGGTAGGACTAAGCTTCTCCCTTTGTATTAAGGTTGGACAAGGAAACCCTGTATAAGAAGTAGGTTCCCAAAAGCCAGCCAAAGTGTTAGGAACAGGCCCTGCTCCCACTACTAGAAGTCCCACAAATACAGTATGCTACACAACTGTCACACATATGTAAATGGCCTAGGGTGGTCCCATGTAGGCTCCCTGTCGATCCAGAATCTGAGTTCCTAGAGTCAACGTTAGTTGTTTTATGGGTTCCTTTATAATTTCCTTGACCCCCTGACTCATGACTCCCTCTCTTCAACAGTATCTCCCGAGTTTGGCCTAATGTTTGATTGTGGGTCACTGTGTCTGTATCCATCAGTTACTGAATGAAGCCTCTCTGATAGCAATTGGGCTAGGTGTTGTAATAGGAGCAGCGAGCTGCGTCCCGCCACCTGGCTAGCTTTATCCAAAATAATTACACGGAAACTGTATTCTTTTAAACACTGCTTGGCCCATTAGCTCTAGCCTCTTACTGGCTAACTCTCACATCTTGATTAACCCATATCTAATAATCTGTGTAGCACCACGAGGTGGTGGCTTGCCTGTAAGATCTTAACCTGCATCCATCTTGGAGAGGAGAGCTATGGCGACTGTCTCACTTCCCTTCTTCCCAGCATTCTGTTTGGTCTACTCCGCCTATCTAAATTCTGCCCTATCAGGTCAAGCAGTTTCTTTATTAATTAACCAATGAAAGCAACAGATAGAAAGAAGACCCACCTCCATCAGCTAGGCACCAAGACTTTTTTTCCCTGATCCTGTTTGGCTGTATCCTAAGTCTCTGGGTCCTCAGGCTCCAGGCAGTGACGGAAGTAGGGTCACTCTAACGCCAAAGGTCTGAAACTGGATCAGTCATAGTTGGCCACTCGCACAATCTCCCAGCCACCTTACTCCCCATCTCCCATACTTCCCATAGGCAAGACAGACTGCAGATCAAATGTGTTACTGAGCTGGGTTCCTGGTCCCTCTACTGGAACTCTCCCCCCAGTCACAGGAGATGGCAAGTTTAGGCTATGGTCCATCATTGCTAGGGTCCTTAGCTGGGGTCCTCCTTGCACATTCCTGGGAGTTTACATTGTACCAAGTTTCTACCTGATCCCAAAATGACCAACCCCCTTTCCAGGCATCTCTTTCAGTACTCTCCCCCTCCATCTACTTCCCAGCTTGATCCCTCAGGTTTCCATCCCTCCCCTCCCCCCAGTCTACCTATGAGATCTATTTCCTCTTCCCTTGGAGATCCTTGCATTTCCCCCTTGTGTTGTAGGAGGCCACTTGTTCATTTTCCAGCCACACAGACTCAAAAAATAATTATACAGAAACTATATTAATTAAATCACTGCTTGGCCTGTTAGCTCTAGCTTCTTATTGGCTAACTCTTACATATTAATTTAACCCATTTCTATAAATCTGTGCATCACCACATGGCTGTGGTTTACTGGCAAAATTCTAGCTTCTGTCCCTGGCCATGGATACATGGCATCTCTTTGATGCCGCCTTCTTTTTCCCAGCATTCAGTTTAGTTTTTCCCGCCTATCTCTATTTTTCCCTGTGCAAGCCCAAGACAGTCCTTTATTAACCAATGGTATTCACAGCATACAGAGGGGAATCCCACATCACCTCTCCTTTTCTGTTTAGATAAAAAGGAAAGTTTTAACTTTAACACAGAAGAATTACTTATAACAAAACAGGCATCGAGCAAGAATTTCAATTATAATATTTATATCTACTTTATCTTTTATCATAACTAAGGAAAACTGTAACTATCTATTATTCAAGTCCATCAAGGACGAAAGGATATAATATTACCTAAGTTAGCAGGAAGTTCATTGTAAGCAACTTCCAAAACTCTAGAATTGACAGAGACATCTCACTGCCTGGACAGTCACCCAGAGTTCTTCTGTATTCTTGGGGCATCCAGTCCTCAGCCCACAGGCCCATAATATCCAGCAGACGTTTTCATGAAGCAAGAAATTGTATGTGAGCATCATATATTTGAGTCCTTGCTCAGGTTGGTACAATCTGACTAATTTCCCATCTTCTGATTGTCTAGGTACAAACAACTGGCTATTTACCAAAATCCACCCTTCCTTCTCCCTAAGCAGGTTCCTACGCCTCATTTCCCAGGCTCTCTTGAACATCATGTGGGTATGTCAATGGGATAGCAGAAAGAGCAGCACAAACACTCCAGGCCTGGCCCATGGAAGCCTATATGAGGAGACAAGGCATAGGAAAAAATCACAGTAACCTATAGAAGAAACTCTGCCCTCTGTGTTCCTCCTCTTCCTGACTGAGTGAGCTGGCACATTTTGAAGATGGCACATATTACCTTGTGTATACATGCATGGACTTCTGGATGACTATGTGGAGCAGAGCCTCTGCTAGCTTGGACTCCTGGACTTGGCTGCCATGTGCAGAAGGAATTGACCTTTGATCAAAAAGCTAATGACGAGGAGTGTGAGCTCTTCTGATTGCCACAGCTTAACTGACCCTAATTCATTATTTTTATTAAATACTAAGATAACACCAAGTTATATGTAGCATAATTAATTGTGGAAGCATTGCAGGTTTGGCTTTGTTCTGTGGGTGGAGGCAGTGTTGATGCTGGTGTTTGTAATGGTATTAAGCCCAGGGCCTTTCCCAAGCCAGCCCAACGATGCAACAGGCTTTGCCTTCCACCCCCCTAGCTCTGTAGTTTTGAACAACCCAGCTTCAGAAGGTTTAGTCATGAACACTGGGACCCTTATGCCTCTCTTCCTAACCACCATGTCACCCCTCCATCCAGGGATCCGCGCTCCTATAATTTCTTTTTCTTCCCTTGCTTTTCTTGAGCATTTGATCATACATGTCTATGTCTGCAAATTGTGTGTTGTTTAGAATTACATGTTTGAAGTTCAAAAATGAAAGCAGATCACATAAGTGTCTAGGATCATTCTTCTCTCCCGTGACCACATGCTCCTGGGACCATCTGTGTTGTGTGAAATTTAAATGCCTTGACCTTGCCACATAGCAGTCTGCTGTTTACGTGGATGAGCGTGCACTGGCTGGTTCATTCTACTTTTGATTAATATTGACCTTGTGACTTTTTCTACATGAACAGAGTTGCCATGCGGGTTTCAGTAGGGTTTCTTCTGTGTGTCAGAGGTGTGGGCATTTCTTGAGGATTTCTGCCTAATCTAACTTAACGATGCTGCTAGGTGCCAGAGTATGTGACATTTTAGATTTAAAAAAAAAAATAGTGACTAGGATCTTTTCTAAAGGTGATGTATCTCAGAAGAGTCCGCCGAAAACTAGAGGAAGCAGTGCAGGTTGGGGAATGAATATCCCAAGATAAAGAGGCAGCGAGTATTAGGACCCCATGGTAGGAAGGCCTATCTAGGTGGGCAGACCTGCTTTCTGTGGCAGCCCCAAAAAGAAAGAGGAAAGCAGAGGCAGGCACCCCAGGGTACACTATAAGAGGACTCTGCAGTTATTGGAGAAGTATGGGAAGTTTCCATTTCTGAGACCACAGAGGAAACAAAGAGTTGGGGTTCCTACAAGACCAGTTGACTGTCATGAAGATTAGGCTGCAGGACCCATGGCATGAGAAAGAGAGGAATCGGGATGTCACCTTCTATAAAAGGTACTTACAGCCCTTTGCTGTGTCTCAGTGGGAAGTAAGCACAGCCAGTGTGTGGAGGATTCCAATGGTGGCTTGGATAGCACTAGGCCTGGGATGCTTTGGTATGGCTAAGTTAAGCCACTAAGTAGGGAATGTCATGAGAGTCAAGAATTTATCTAGAAGGCCTGGATGAGCAGCCCTGTTGTAGAGCTCTTTCTGAGAACTGTGAAGCCCAGGAGTAGATCCCCAGCACGGGGCAGGGGGTGGTGATGGAAAAGCCAGGAATGTCCGTATATAGATGACATTCTTGGGAGTATCTTAGAGGAAGTGGAGGAGTGGGGTGGAGCATTACTGAACTGAAAAGTTTTTTGTCCAAAACCCAGTGCTGCAAGGCCTGGCACAGCCTCACGGAGTGCTGCACTTTGATGGACATTAGAGACATAATGTTTACAGGCGTGTATGTGTCTGTGAATGAAAGGTGATGAGAGGAGCTGTAATCATGTATTTCACATCATCGATTATGGGTGTCCAGTCTGCTTTCAGACCCTGCCCGACAGCATCCTTTTCTCCATACGTGTTATAATCTCTTGTCATTTCTATCCACAGGCAAGAACTGGGACTTGACAGCAGCTCTAAGCGACTATGAGCAACTCCGACAGGTGCACACAGCCAACCTGCCGCACGTGTTCAATGAAGGGAGGTGTGCCAAGCAGCCCGAGCGAGAATTGCCCCAGCCAGGGCACAAAGTGGAGCGGCCCTGCCTGCAGAGGCAGGACGATATTGCCCAAGGTACCAGCTGAGGGGCTTAATGCGACTCCACGTCTCCCATGGAAAGCAGGGGAGTGTGACTGAAGCCTTTAGGGCGGGCCCGTCCAGTGGGGAGTCCTGCTTCGCCTGACAGATATCTCTGGTCCTCCAGTTACGTCCGGCAGCTTAGCCTCCAAGTCATTCAGTGGCGTGTTCATTGTTCCATGTGTTTCTTCTTTACTGTTCTTTTTCGTCATCAGACTAAGGTATACTTGTGATAGTGATTATAAAAAGGAAGCTTGAAAGGTCTTTGTCCCACCTCCCAGCTCTCACTGTCTTAATAACCACTCATCAGCCAAGTCTACCTACCTCCTTCTCCTGCTGAGCTTGTTAAAGATCTGCAAACAAATAATAGTCATTGCTGTGGCTTCACGTAGTCATCTCCCTGACCACATTGCTGCTCACTAAGTGCAAAACCAGGGCTTTGCTCTGCTCCTGCAGGCTCTGCCTGGTCTTGCTATGACTTTGCCTTGCTGGTGTTTTGAAGGGTGTGAAGAGTGAAAACTGGAATCTTGTTTTAACTTTCACCTTGTGGTTTGCTTGTTAGTTGGCCTCCTCCTCTCTGTCTCATGCCTGTTTCTTCATTAGTTCATTTTCCCATTAATCAATAGGCTTTGCTTTATCAGATCGTAGAGTCAGCACCTGATTCTCCCCTTGCCTGTATATAAATCCCACTGTATCATTTGCCTTATGACTTTGTGTTCAGAGGACTCTGCCATACAGAAATGTTTATAGTATTAATGCCCTGACCTATGAGCTAGTCTCTGGGTTTGGAAATAAAACACAAGGTTAATAAACCTTTTTCCTATTGTTTGTCAATTTAGTCTTCAGATATTTCTATTTCTTCAGCAGTTATAGGACTGTTTAATTTGCTTATCTGGTCTTGATTTAAGTTTCATAAGTGATATTTATCCAGAAAGTTGTCCATTTCCTTTAAGTTTTCCAATTTTGTGGAGTACAGGTTTTAAAATATGACCTGATGATTCTCTGTATTTTCTCCATGTCTGTTGTTATGTCCCACTTTTTATTTCTGATTTTGTTAATTTGGATATTCTCTCTCTGCCTTTTGGTTAGTTTGGATAAAGGTTTGTCTATTTTGTTGATTTTCTCAAAGAACCAACTCTTGTGTCATTGATTTTTTTGTATTGTTTTCTTTGAAATCAGCTCTCAATTTGATTATTTCCTGCTGTTTAGTTCTTCTGGGTGAGTTTTCTTCTTTTTGTTCTAAAGTTTTCAAATGTTCTGTTAATTCACTAGTGTGGGATTTTTTTCAGCTTCTTTATGTAGGCATTTAATGCTATGAACTTTCCTCTTAACACTGTTCTCATTGTGTCCCATAAATTTGGGTGTGTTGTGTGGTCATTTTAATTGAATTTTAGGAAGCCTTTAATTTCTCCCTTTATTTCTTCCTTGACCCATTGATGATTCAGGTGAGCATTGTTTAATTTCCATGTGTTTGTGGGTTTCCTGGAATTAGTATTGCTGGTGACTTCTAGTTTTATACCATAGCGATCTGCTAAGATACATGGGGTTATTCTAATTTTTTTGTATTTGTTGAGGTTTGTTTTGTTACTGAATATTTATTCAATATTACTCAATTTTTGAGAAGGTTCCATGAGGTACTGAGAAGAAGGCATATTCTTTTCTGTTTGGATGGAATATTCTGTAGATCTCTGTTAAGTCCATTTGTATCATAACATGTTAGTTCCTTTATTTCTCTGTTCATTTTTTTTCTGACTGACCTGTCCAGTGCTGAGAGGGGAGTCTTGAAGTGTGTGGGGTTTAATGTATGATTTAAGCTTTAGAAGTGTTTCTTTTCCATATGAGGGTGCCCTTGTATTTGGGGCATAGATGTTCAGTATTGAGATTTCCTCCTGATGGATTTTTTTTCCTGTGACTAATATGAAATTTTCCACTTTGTCTCTTTTGATTGATTTTAGCTTGAAGTCTATTTTGTTAGGTATTAGGATAGTTACACCTGCTTGTTTCTTAGGTCCATTTGATTGGAATATTTTTCCCAACCCTTTACTCTGAGACGATGTCTATCTTTGAGGTTGAGATGTGTTTCTTGTATGCAGAAGGATGGATTTTGTTTTCGTATCCAACCTGTTAACCTGTGCCTTTTTATAGGTGAGTAGAGTCCATTTACATTAAGAGATATTAATGACCAGTGATTGCTATCTCTTGTTATTTTTATTTTCACTGTTTGTGATGTTAATTTGTATGTTTTTCCCTTCTTTGGGATTTGCTGCTATGAGACCATCAATTGTCTGTGCTTTGGTTGATGTAGCCAACTTCCTTGGTTTGAGTTTTCCTTCTAGTATTTTGTGTAGGGCTTGGTTTGTGGCTAGATATTGGTGATATCTAGAGTTTTCATGGAATATCTTGTTTTGTCCTTTTTTGGTGATTGAAAGTTTTGCTGGTTATAGTAGTCTGGGCTGGCATCCGTGGTCTCTTAATGTCTGCATAACGCTTGACCATGACCTTCTGGCTTTCATTGTCTTCAATGAGAAGTCAGGTGTAATTCTGAAAGGTCTGTCTTTATATGTTACTTGGCCTTTTTTCTTTGCAGCTTTCTTTACTTTGTATGTTTAGTGTTTTGATTATTATGTGGTGAGGGGACATTTTTTTGTGATCCAGTCTATTCGGTGTTCTGTAAGCTTCTTATATCTTCATAAGCATATCTTCCTTTAGGTTGGGAAAGTTTTCTTCTATGATTTTGTTAAATATGTTTTCTGTGCTTTTGAGTTGAACTTCTTCTTTCTTCTATACCTATTATTCTTAGGGTTGCCTTTTCAAGGGATTTGCTGATGTCTTCCAAGTTTTTGTTTGTCTTTTCCTCTATCTCTTTGAGGGAACTTCTTATTTCCTCTTTAAAAGCTTTAAATATTCTCCTGAAGTTGTTTTTTTAGGTCATTTTCTTCTGCTTTGTCTTTATTTGGTTGCTCAAGTCTTGCTATTGTTGGATCTTTAGGTTTTACTGGTGTTGTGTTGCTCTTTTTGGTGTTGGGTGTGTTCTTACCTTTTCTTTTCATCTTTTCCTCTAATTAGTGTGGTTGGGACTGTCTGTGATTCTGTTGAATAATCTAGATGCCAGTGAACTCAAGGCTCAGATGATTGTTCCTCATGGTACAGTCAGTGCCACAGTTCTAGTTACCCCATTGGTCACTCTGTTCCTGGAGGTCGGTCAGTGTTCCTGCGCTTTGCTCTGCTCCCTTGGAGTTTGCTGTCTCAGGCCTGCTCTAGCCTAAGTTGTCATCTCAGGCCTGTTTTTCTAAATGTCCCCAGTCTGAATCCATAACTAGCTTAGCGTTAGTCCTGCAAAGATCTCTGGCTCCCATCTCCTCCCTCAGAGTTCCCAGGCTTGGGTGCACCCAGAACTGCAGAGGACCTGGCTCAGGCTTACTTCCTCGGATGTCCCAGAGTCACGCTTGGACCAGCAGAGGTTTCTGGTTCCTGCCTATTCCCTTTGATGTCCCAGACCAATGCCTGGCCCCACAGAGGTCCTCTGAGGTCCCAGACTCACGCCTAGACCCGCAGAGATCTCTGGTTCCTGCCTACTCCTTTGGAGGTTCCAGATTCATGCCCAGACCAGCAGAGGTCCTGGGTCAGGCCTAGTTCCTGGGAGGTCCTAGACTCACGCCCAGACCCACCGGGATGTTGGCTTAGGTCTACTCCCTTGAAGGTCCCAGATTCATTACTGGACCCTCAGTGGTCTCTGACTCACTCACTCCTCTGTACCTGTTCCACTGGAGTTGGCTGTCTCAAGTCTGCTCTGGACCAGGTTGCTGGCCCAGTCCTAGTCCACCAATGCCCCGGGACTCCCCATTGTCATTTTAAAGTCCACATTTATGTTTTCTTTCTGAAACCTTAGAAGCACTCTGCCTCGCCCTGAAAAATGTGCCACATGCTCCTAACTCCTCTACTATCATGCCCTCAATCACATGAATGCTCTTGGTGTTGCCTGATTATTTAGGCAAAAGTCAGCTTCTTTACTTGTTCGTATTTAAAGCCCTGTGCTCAAAACATTTTGGCAATGACAGGTCATAGCTACCACAGAAACACCATAAAATCATAAGAAAGCCAAAAGAATCGCAATGTCATAAAACATCACTCAGGAATTGGTTGATGCTGGTGAGAATAGACATGCACTCTGTTATGTGACAGTACCACACATCATCTAGTATACCAAAGTACTGGTGATAAGTAGTTGAGATCCAGTATGAGTATCAACAGCTATGTGTTTACATAGTTTCTATTCTATGCTCTTCGTTGTTATTTTAGTGTAGACTTGTGACAAAATTCTTTACTCTAAAAGAGTCTGCCAGGTCCTGCTAGCTGCAGCCTCAACATTTACCTTGCCCCTCAAGAGGTCACATTGAAGGCCTGGGCCGGGTCACACAGGTCTGTGTGAGGCCACGGTGTGAAGTCACACAGGGGCGTATTTCTCAGAAGGCATCTGTTGAAAGACACGTGGCTACATTCATTTCCTTCTTTCAAGAAGAATGTTTCGCCGGGCGATGGTGGCGCACGCCTTTAATCCCAGCACTCAGGAGGCAGAGGCAGGCGGATCTCTGTGAGTTCGAGACCAGCCTGGTCTACAAGAGCTAGTTCCAGGACAGACTCCAAAGCCACAGAGAAAACCTGTCTCAAAAAAAAAAAAAAAAGAAGAATGTTTCCTCAAATACTGCCTTCAAATCTTATTTTTCCTGAGAATCTCTTAAAGCTTAAGTGCCTGAAAAGGTTCGCATGACTACAATTCTGTCAGTGGAGCAAAACTCCCCGGTTCTCATTCATTTCCTTGAGTTCTTTGTAAACGCCCTCAGCTGTCTTCTTGAAGCTCCTCTTCTCGTCTTCTGAGAGACATGCTCGCCCTGGCATTCTAAACTACGTCTTTCTCCTGGGCATCCGCGTGAGTCACCGCTGTACTTCTCTGAACATACTTGCTAGGCTCCTTTATAAATTCAGTCTGTTCAGCCTGATTCCTGTGATGTCAGAACTTCATTTACATTCTTCTATTTGCCTGCCTTCCTCGGATGTTTCCTCAGTTTCCCTGTGAGCACGTAGTGCTATGATTATCAGCTGCTCAGACTGGAGCATATTAGGCCAAAAGCAGGCAGTGTGGGCTCTAGTAGTTGTGTGAGAGAGCTGCAAGGTGATCAGCCTTGGTTTTTTGTTTTTTTTTTTTTGTCTTTGTGTCTGACACGTAATAGTTGTACGTAGTCATGGATGGGTGCTGTAGATATTTCAATATATATGACCAATGTGTAATAACCCTCTGAGGGCTAGCGGATCTGCCATCCCAGTTACTGTTTCTGCTGAAGACATCCAAAACATTTTCTTCTGGCGACTTGGAAAACTACAGTAAATTGTGAACTGTGGTCACTGCTATGTTATGAAACATGCAGTTTTATAGTCAATCACCAGTCTCAGTTTCCTCGCCCCTTCCCATACCCACTCTTGCTACCACTATCCTACGGTAGCTCTGCATAAAAGAGCAAGGTCAGTGGGCTCTGCCTGGCTTTTTGTATCAATGTAGGTCCCTTAGGTTAATCCATGTTATCATAAATAACACAATTTCATTATTTTTATAACTAAAACTATTATTAATTAATTTATTAATAATTAATCTTTATTAATTAATTTATTAATGATAGTATTAATAAATACTATCCCCTTCTATGTAGGTGCTCTTTTCTCTTTTTCCATTCTGCTGACAGACTTGTATTACTTCTGTTTCTTCACTGTTGGTACGCTGTTAAGCATGTAGGAGAGCAGCTACCTCACAGATTTTCTCTTCTTTGGATTGGATCAAGGATTTGAGCTCAGTGCAGGAAGCAGCAGGGACATGTCCCAGTGACAGACAACCCAGACCTCCTGTTCCATCTCTCATTCTGAGCGGCCTCTGTAGTTTGATATCTCTCTCTCTCTCTCTCTCTCTCTCTCTCTCTCTCTCTCTCTCTCT
>NC_022023.1:28961494-28990858 GCF_000317375.1 Microtus ochrogaster | reverse complement strand
TCTCTCTCTCTGTCTCTCTCTTCTTTCCTCAAAATGTAAGATAACCTAATCATACTGTCTCAGAATGAAATTGAAGTGAATTAAAACTATTCATTCTGAAATATGCAATCTCCATACCTTTCTGTCCATTGGGATGGGGGAAATATATGAGGTCATCAAGGCAAATGTTTGACAGTCTGCTTTGACAGAATTTCATTAATGCCATTTATGGCCACTGATACACAATGAGGCTGTAGGAAGTCTTGCTCTGAGGCAGGCAGTGGCTGTGATTTTCCTTGCAGCAGGGATGCTAGCCTAAAAGGAGGTAAGCAACCTTGGGACTCGTGTGCATATACTCAGGAATCTGCCACAGGGGTTGATCATAGTCACACTTAAACACCAAGGGCCCTCCTTCCCTCAGCTGAATAAGAGGATTTCTGCTGTGAGAAATCCCACGCCACCAACACTGACTCTACAGTGACTATCCCTACATCATATGCTCCAGAATTGTTGTTTAGGGGCGATGCACCCTTTAATTCCTGTACTTGGAGGATGAGACAAGGGGATATTAAATTCAAGGCCAGCCTTGGCTCCATAAAAATAGATTTCTGGTTTATGTTAATGTCACCATTAAACACTAGGTCCTTTATTAAAAGTATGTTTCACTGCAACAAGAAAACAAATTGCATTTGCTTCAGATCATTCAAGTTCTCACACTTTAACAGACTTTACTTGAGAGACATCCTCTCCTGCGTTTCCCATTCTTTGGGCAGAGAGCCCACAAAGAATAAAACAGAGTAGGCTACAGCGCTAGAATGCTGGAACAGAAAGCATGCCCAGCCTCCATCCATGTGTCCCAGGATGCCCACATGGGAAATGCTCAGTAGAGAAGCTAGAATAAAGTAGCCCATGTCTGGAAAGCCTGGGCCACAGCAAAGCAGCCTAAGCAGGATGCTTCTTGCCTTAAATCTGCAAGTGCATGAAAACAAAGATGGTCTCCCAGCTCCCGCCCACTGACTGGAAGGAAGGCTCTGAGGAATGGAGTTATACGGAGCCCAGGAGCAAAAGCAAGTCCTGCTGCTCCTGTCAGTAGTCTGGCGGCACTGCTCTCAGTGGTTCCGTGGCTTGGCTGAGGCAGGCCACACATAGGTTTACTCCAGTAGCAGGCAGACCTGCAAGGTGGAAGAGTCTTGGCAGACAGAAAGGCTCATGTGGGAAGGATATGAGCTTCTGTGCATGAGTGTCGTGTGCATACATGTTCCTATATGTGTATAGTACAGTGAGCATATATGTAGCTGCACCTGTGTGTGTAGTGTGTCCTGTGTATGTTCATGTTACATATGTGCTATGTAAATATTGTATAGTTTATGTAGTATATGCATCTACATCCATGTTCATATATATATAACATGTACATAGTATATAAGTACATATGCATGAGTATATGGGGATATATGTGTCCATATTTGTAGTATCTAGTACATTTTATGCCTGTGTATGTGTGCATGTATGCATATATATGTGCATGTATATTTAAACTATATGGTGTGTGCCTGTGTATGTGTATATGTAGATAAATGTATTGTCTAAAAGTCTCATATTGGAGCTGTAGAGATGGCTCAGCAGTTAAGAGCACGTGTTGCTCTTGTAGAGGATCCAGGTTTGATTCCCAGCACACACATGGTGGTTCATAACCATCCATACTCCAGTTTCTTAGGCCCCAATGCACTTCTCTGGCTTTTTCAGTCACCAAATATACACACAGTATACATATATATATATTCAAAGAAAATACACATAAAATAAAATGAATAAATCTAATTTAAATATTAAAAATATTAAAAATGTCATGTGTATGTATATGTAGATATACTTATTGATAGTTACAACAGTTCTGTATACTGTGTGCAGTGTGTATAAATGTCTGCAGTGTGTGTATTTACATGTACAATGTGTTCATACATTTGCATCTGGGTATGTTTGTACATATGTGCATTTATAATGTTACATAAGTATATTATTGGGGGGATATATGTGTGTTGTATGTTCATAGTGTACAGGTGTGTATTTATCTAATCTGAGTACTCATGTGTGTTTTCATATATGCATTATGTGTGCTGTGTGTGAGTGTTCAAGCATGGCTGCAGGCACCCTCAGAGCCAAATCGACGGTGACGTGGTCCCTGTGTCGTTCCTTTCTTCTCTTCAGCAGAGAAGCGCCTTTCCCGGGGGATTTCCCATGCGAGCTCAGCCATCGTCTCCCTGGCCCGATCCCACGTAGCCAGTGAATGCAGCAATGAGCAGTTCCCACTGGAGATGCCCATCTATACATTCCAGCTGCCGGACCTGAGTGTGTACAGTGAGGACTTCAGGAGCTTCATCGAACGAGACCTGATCGAGCAGGCCACCATGGTAGCTCTGGAGCAGGCAGGTGAGTGTCTGCCACCCACAGGCTCCTATTCCTCGGCACCCACCCCGGTCACTCACCCTACCCCTATGCAGCAGCCTGACTGCCTCTTTCCCCAGTGAGCAGGAGGAAGATCTGGGTTCTTGGGATTGGCCATCAGAATTCTCCATTTGTACCAACCCTGCTCTAAAGATTGTTGTACTCTGTCACTGAGCACTGGCTGGATAAGCAGCCATGCTGGTACCTCCCAGATCATTTCCCTTCTTCCTGAATTCCAGATTTTCCCTGACTATAAGTATCATGCTACTTGGCCTTGATCTCTTCCCATTTCTCATCCATCCCATGGAAACTGAAGAAGGATAGGCAATATGATTGAGTTAGAAGAGAAATGGGAGACCCTGCCAATTCTATACACATGGGCAAATCCTGTTCCTAGAACTTCAGCTTCCCATCAGTAAAGGTGACAACCCTGGTGGCCATGAGGACTCTGTGAAGACAGACATGTGTCTCTCTTCCCAACTGTCACAGTTTTTCTGGCCTCCCAGTCAAGGAAACAGAGAGGTGACTTGAGCCTTGTCTAGCATTACCTCATGACCCTGTGATGCCAGTGAGGAAAGCAGGGAGGAAGCCAGGTGTGTCCTCTTTGACTTTTCAGTCAGTACAGCCAATGCCTCAAAGCAAATGTTTGAACAGATGTAAGTTCATCCTGAGAAAGGGCAATACCTTTTCACCATCATCACTTGCATTAAAAACAACTGCAAAATTGAACATCAAAGGGCTTCTCGGATATCGACGTGAAAGAGTTTGTTCTTCCCAAGCACTGTAACGTG
Source organism: Microtus ochrogaster (assembly GCF_000317375.1). Classification (NCBI taxonomy): domain Eukaryota; kingdom Metazoa; phylum Chordata; class Mammalia; order Rodentia; family Cricetidae; genus Microtus; species Microtus ochrogaster. Next base: position 28,987,643 of record NC_022023.1, on the reverse strand, counting down.
TGGGCCTGCTTGTTGGGGTTAATGTCCAGCCCGGTACCCATTAGCTCAGGCTTCTTGCTAGCTCTTATAAGTTATATTAACCCATTATTCTTATCTATGTTAGCCACATGGCTCTGTACTTTTCTCAGTGGGACAGCTCACATATTGCATCTTCAGTGGTCTGGGCAGACTGCAGAGGGAGCTTCCTGCTTCCCAGAATACTCCTGTTCTCATTGCCCCGCCTCTACTTCCTGTCTGGTTGACCCACCTATACTTCCTGCCTGGCCAATCAGCTTTTATTTAAAACATAATTGACAGAATACAGACGATTCTCCCGCACCACTTCCCCCTCTTTTTATTTTTAAACAAAGGAAAATATGCATAGTCCATTTGTTGGTAATGTGGGCGTAGTTTTCTAGGCTACTTTTGGCTGGTTGGGGGCACTGATAATCTTATGGGAACCTAAAGAAAATTTAAAGTTATGATCAAGTCCTGACTGGAGTCTCCTGTGAGGCTTGATCATTTCAGGCAGCATCTTGAATCTGTTTTGGATGTAGAACTCAGACATCTGGACCATCTGTTCCTACCAAAGATTTATCAGGTGGTCATTCTTGATCGAACCTGATTTTTCTCCCAGGGGGATTCACTACCAGCATGCACCAAGGGCATGTCACTAGCAGCGGTTCCCGCTGCCCCCGATAGAAGTGGAACCCAAAGTCTTCTGCTTCTCACTTGGCATTCGGCCAGAGGCATGACTATTGGAGGGACTCCTAGGTAACCTGTCCCAGCAGAGCAGGGAGGGATACCTCCTAGATGTGACATCTTAGCAGACAGCAGAGAAAGTGCTCTACTGAGAGCTTCATCAGCAACAATGCTGCTAGGAAGCAGAACTCAGTTCTTGGCCAAAGCACAATAAACGTTGCTGTGTTTCAGAAAAAGATAAAAGTAATATCTAGAGGGTGGACATTGGGAATCAAGATTCTGTCATAAAAGAAATCTAAGGAGATGGTAGGAATCCATAAATGGGATATTTGCCAAGCAATGTGCAGAGGTTAAGGACACCAAAATTAGTGCCATGACTGTAAATAACCCAGCAAGGCCATTGCTATCTTTGTGTTTTTCAAATAAGCGAAAGATGAGCAATTGTATGGAGAGATCATAGCATTGGGGAGAGAAGAGGTTAGAGAAATAGACTCTAACCACATTCTTCCTCTACCACACAGACTAGCCAGAGCATCACACTAGCAGAAAGACAATGGTTGGGTGATCATTGGCGTGTCTGTTCAGCTCACCCTTCCTCTGGGTGTAGAGCTGTGGCACACGAGAAGCATGTAGGTCTTTGAGGCAAAGACAAAGCACGCAGGGGGTCGATACCTCCTGCTTTTTGGTCTCCTAAGACCTTCTAGGTGTACTTGTTTCATATCAAGGCTTGTCAGAATAATTCAGGAGTCATTCTCATCCACACGCCCCAGGTGAGGAGTAGAAGACACATGTAGATAAAGGAATGGATGGAGGCTGTGAGGTCTTGTTTGTGCTGAAAAGCCCTTTGGTCATGACTTATGTGGCTTCCCCAGTGGTATGCTTGGCTTTAGAACAGGGCTATGTCACTATACTGGAAGTCGTGTTGTAACTGAGAAAAATCATTATCTTGGCTGCTGCACAGCCCTCAGAAACACCTGACTGGCTCTGCAGATTCCCCTCTTCCTTCCCTCTGCACCACTGACTGAGCCGCAAGCAGAGCAATCCAGGGAATTGGTAGTAACTACACCAGCTGCAGGAGCTGCCAGCCCAACAGATCCGGATGGCTATTCAGACAAGGCCACTGACGCAAGCCACTCACTCTTCACCAAGAGGAGCAAGTTGGTATGGGTTTTAGTGAAAGAAGAAAGAAGCTTAGTGAAGTGAGTGTAGCAGCAGCTCAGAGTCTTGTGGAGTCCCAGAGACAACAGCACTGGTTTGTCAAAGGCCACCGAGAAGACTGTCCTGCGCTGGTCCTTGCCACCTGGCATTTTTCAGACTAGATAGATAAATATGGACACATCTATGAGTGGACACTCACTGTTTTCTGTGCAAGGCCAGCCAGAGACTCCCTCCTGCCTCCCCTCCTTTGTATGATCTGCCTTGTACTGTCTTGCTCCAAACTCCTCTCCCTCTGCTTCGTCTGACCATTAAAGCATCCTTGCAGAATTCACCCACTTAGGTCAAGATAAACCTAGACAACACTTTGATCAACCCAGAATCAAGAACGGACTTCCCCAAAGCTTCTTCACTTGGCCTTGGATTGAAGCCTAATGATGTAGGCCCCATCTACCCTCAGGGGTAGAGGGTTTTACCAGGTACACCTGGAGCAGATTTCCTAGGGCTACCTTAGAGGTCTACCTGCTACGTATGACGTGTTCTCATTTGTCGATAACTGTTGTTGGGGTTTATGTCCTACCTGGTTCCCGCAATCATTAAGTCCCAAAGAAATCACACAGAGGTCTACATGAGGGTATAAACTGTTTGGCCCATTAGCTCAGGCTTCTTATTAACTCTTATAACTTATATTAGCCCATTATTCTTGTCTATGTTAGCTACATGGCTCAGTACCTTATTCAGCGAGGCAGTCACATCTTACTTCTGTGGCTAGGTCAGAACTGCTTCCTCCTTCCAAATTCTTCTGTTCTCCTTACCCCACCTCTGCTTCCTGTCTGGCTGTCCTGCCTATACTTCCTGCCTAGCTACTGGCCAATCAGCGTTTATTTAAAATATAATTGATAGAATACAGACCATTGTCCTACACCACTTCCCCCTCTTTTAAACTGTTTTCCCACAGCAGATAACTATTCTACTGAGCTAAAAATCACAGCGAGATATTAATACAATATATTGGGATCAAAGGAATCTTCCCAGCATCCTCATTTTCCACTTTTGACCATTCTCCTGGAATTGGTGTAGAGCGGTATGCAGTAGCTACATACTCTCCTTTTTTCCTAATGACTATGAGCTTCCAACTTTCACTGTGCCCTCTGAGGAAATGGGACCCTTTGAGAGCTCTCCGGACAACCAAAGCTGAGGCCATCTGGGGTGAGGAAGGCACAGTGATGGCTGTGATTTCCCCATCGCATATCTGAGCCTGTGCAGCACTTCATGCACATGTGCAGTAAACTAACGGTCAGTTCTCACTTGGGCTGCACGCCAGATCCAAAGGTGACAGGAAAGAAAGAGCCTCTGAGAGACCTGTGCCTCCCTAACCTACCAAAAATGGCTGAGCTGAGGAGGGCCCCCAGCTCTGCATGCCCCCTGCCTTCTCTGGACCATACCTTCTCAGAGTCTTCGAAAGCACCACCCTCTCCACAAGGCTGTCTTTGAACATTCCATTCCAGATATGAATTGCACGACTTCTTTCCCTAAAAGAATAAATCACCAATGGCAGAGGAATTCCCAAAGGAATGATTCAAGGGCAGAAACAAAGTATTCAGTGAGTGGAGATGTGCAGATATACTGCATTTGTGGATTTGTGTAAGTTGAACCCTGTACCTTCAGAATGCCATCAACTTTACTACAGTACATGATTTTTTTATATGTTCTTGAATTCAGCTTGTGAGTTCTTTATTGAGAAATTTTGCATCTAAGTTCATCAAAGAGGATTGTCTATAATTTTCTTCTTGTTTTTGTTGTTTCTTTGTGTGATTTTGGTGTCAGGGTAACACAGTCTTCATTAAGAGTGTGGTGCTGACCATGCTCCAGTGCATGGCCACACTTCCTGCCAGGAAGTAGTGGACCAAGAAACACGTGCAAGTTGCTCCTGTTCCCTGCATCTTCAGGCAAATGCTCTTCCCGCCTTTCCCTCTTTGGAACAGAATCTGTTCCTTGTTGCCCCAGCTCTTCTCCTTCACAGCATCCAACTGAGGCAGCTTCTAATCTGCCATCTTACCCAAGAACTTCCAAGTCTCTGGACCTGATTAAAGAATGTATGGATTTTGTTTTGTTTGGGGTGTGTGTGTGTGTGTTTACAGTTTGTGTACGGTGAGCGTACATGAGTCTACAAGCCTCTGGGCCCATGCATGAACATGTAGAAGTGAGAGCAGATCAGGTGTCTTCGGTCATTGTCCACCTTACTGACTTGATATGAGGTCTCTCACTGACCCTGACACTTGACATGGTGGCTAGCCAGAATGAACCCAGGATCTGCCTCTCTGTGTCCCTCAATGCTGGCATTATAGGCATGCACAGACATGTCTGACATTTTCGTGGATTCTGGGGGTTCAAACTCAGATTCTCAAGCTTACAGAGCAAGTGTTTCCACGTAGAAGAAACTATCGTTGGTCCAGATCTGATTCTTCTGGAATGAGCAGTGTACAAGTTAATTTATTCTCTGGGGTCTCGGTTTCCTTCTCTGTAAAGAGACAGTGAGGATAGAGAGACGCACTAATCTAGCAAGCATGTGTTTATCCCACTCTCTGCTCTATTAAAAAGAATGAGAGAAGAAAGCTTGGACAAACTGGAGGCTTGTCCTCATATATACAGGCCACTTAATTGTTAGCCTACTGCCTGTCCCAGTTTGCTTTCTATCACTGTGACAAAACACCATACCCAAAAACAACTTGGGGAGGAAGGGGTTTATTTAGCTCATATTTCTGTTCACCATCCATCACACTCAGGGCAGAAACCCAAGAAGAAGAGGCAGGAACTAAAAGAAATGCTTCTCACTAGCTTGTTCCCCTTGGCTTACTCAGCCTGCTTTCTTATATACACCAAGACCATCTGTCCAGTGGTGGCACCACACACAGTGGGCTGGGTTCTCCCACATCAATTGTTAATTAAGAAAATGTCCCCACAGACATGCCCAGTCTGATGAAGGCAATTCCTCAGTTGAGTTGCCCTTTTTCTAGCTAACTAGAACATGTGTCAAGTTGATGAAAACTAACTAGACTACTCCCTTCCCCCTCCCCCATCTACCACTGTTCATGGACTGTTGCAGGGATACTCCCATCCCCCTCCCCCATCTACCACTGTTCATGGACTGTTGCAGGGAGCCGTTGCACCTTAGATGCTCTCAGGACATGGACCAGGATGCCTATATTCAAATTAAGTGTGTCAGTATATTGTCATTGCTAAAACAAATCTTATCACTTTCTTTTAATTTGTAGTAACATAGCTTTAATATCTCCCAGCCTGGTACTTTATAAAGAGACGTTTAAAAGTCAAGTGAGATAGATTGCTGTTGCACAGCCGAGAGACAAAAAGTTGCTAAGTGATTGCACAGTATTCCCACTTGTGTCTCCAACAGGCCATCCAAGGATCCTGTTAATTAAGGCTCCTAATTGCATTTCTCATTCAGCTTCAATAAGATGATTTGCAGGTGGTAAGGATGTGCCCATTGTTAGCATAAGCATTAGCATCTTCATATTCATTTCATTTTGTAGTGTGCATTTTATTACATGTAATACATATTTCATTTACAATTAAGGGCATAGTTAGTTTGTCCTATTAAAACACTTCCCATTAAAGCAGAACTACTGAATATTAGCCAGGCAGCACTGGGGGGTAGATCACAGACTAGTCTGAACAAAATCCTGACAAGCTTATTCTAGTAAACTTTGTTAATGTGCTGGCTCTAAACTGAACACACTTTTGAGAACCTTAAAACTTACAACTGAGTTGAAGTCTTTCCATTTGTATCTCATTGTTTTTAAAGCATTAGCAGCTTTTGTTAGAATCACTTTTTCACTTCACTAGCAAGAAGTGAAATCAAGACAAACGAGGCAGTGGCTTGCAGTTGTTCAACACCTGCTAGCATTAGTCTCTTTTTGTTGAACTCTTTGGGTTTTTCTTGGGGGGTTGTTTGCTTTTGGTTTTGCTTGTTTTGTTGTTTTGTTTTGAGGCAGAGTCTCAGGCTGGCCTGGAATGCATTGTGTAGCCCTAGCTAGCCTCAAACTCTGAGAGAAGTCATACACAGCAATGGCCTTATCCTAGGCGGTGGACAGTCTAAGGAACTTAACTATGGCAGCCATTTCACCATGTGTGTGCACATGAAGCATCGCCTTGTACGCTGTAAACACAGCCAGCTGCCATAGTTTCTTGGGCACTAGGTAAAGGCTCCCAGATCACAGACAAATGACTTTAGTGTTCATGGCACAGCAAGACGTAGGAGCATCCTGCCAATGCCAGGTCTTCTCGTCCCCTAGATTTTACAGGGGTGTTGTGAAGACAGGTACGACTTCTCTCAGAGCAGATTTCAAGTGTACAATATGGTGGTTTCACTAACTATGGGATCCAGGCTGTGCAGAAGATCTCCAGAACTTCCTCATCCAGAATCACTAATAGAGGGTTCGATTAATTCACGTTTAGTATAAGTGCCAATATGTATTTGGTTTGAATGCATTGTCCTGTTTAAATCTAAATCTTTTATCTTGCATTTTTGTGTATTAGTGGGTGTTTTTCCCTCTTTGAAGTTATTTAAGGGTGTTTTGTTGTTTTGTTTTTTGGTTTGGGGATTTTTTGGTTTTTTTATTCTGTCTTCCCTCCCACTATCTTGACAGTTTGGGATGTTGCCCTACAGTTTATGAAAATATGTCTGTGAGTTCTTAGACTTTGCCTATAAGTTGGTACTTTTACCGTCTGCTGTCCAATGGAAGGCCTTCAACTTTATATCACATAATATAAACTACCAAAATCCATGCCGTTGCTGACATTTATTTTCACTTACATATAATTTAGTCCCCAAGAAACATTGCTAATTACACATTAATCAGTATTCACTTACTTTTACCAACATATCTGTCTTTCTCTTCTCTTTATTCCATTTACGTACTCTGCTTCTACCCAGGCTCATTTCCTGCCATGATTAATATGTGTACTGCAGGTCCAATGGTAACGAGCTGTCTCTTCCAGTCTGTCTGAGGTACAGTATTCCATATCGTTAGTGGTTTCCTTTCTGTGAGAAACCATGTTATGGGGAATGCTTTCGGCCTCCCAGTCTGTAGGATTTCACACCCTCACTGCATGGAGGGTCTCCCTTTGTTGGAGCCTCCCAGAGTGTTTAGAACTTTAACCTCCCATCAGCATGCACTCTCTCCAGCCTTCGAGAGTACTGGGCGTGGGCAATAGATCTGTGCCCAAGTCACTTCTGAGTGGTTATAAATGCTGTTACAATTTTGTTGTGACTCTCACATATTACTGCTGGTATACAGAAATACAACTGATTCATGAATATGGATCTCATCGCCTATGACCTGTACAAAGTAATTACAGGATTTTACAATTTCCTTCTGATACTCTACATAAACCATCACGTCATCTGAAAATGAGGCTATTACCTCTTCCTTTCTAATCTGTAGCTGCAAATGGTATTCTTAGCATCTCTCACTGGGAGGATGTGTGGTATGAGGTCCTCACAGTGGTTGAGTGGGCACCCTGGGCTTCCCTCGTATAGAAGAAAAGCACCTGTTCTTTTTTATTGTTTTTATTAAGCTTTAGATTTTGTTCCACTCGCCTTCCTTTGTTTCCCCCTCCTATAAGGCCCTCTCTCATGGTCCCCATGCTCCCAATTACTCAGATCTTGTCTTTTTCTACTTCCAGGTAGATTAGATCCCTATATGTCCCTCTTAGGGTCCTCTTGATTGTCTAGGTTCTCTGGGATTGTAAATTGTAGGGTTTTTTTGTCTTTCTGGATCTGTGTTTCCTCACTCAATATGATGTTTTCTAGATCCATCCATTTGCCCACAAATTTCAAGATGTGATTATTTTTTCTGCTGCGTAGTACTCCATTGTGTAAATGTGCTACATTTTCCTTATCCATTCTTCAGTTGAGAGGTATTTAGGTTGTTTCCAAGTTCTGGCTATGACAAACAATCTTGCTGTGAACATAGCTGAGCACATGTCCTTGTACAATTAAGCATCCTTTAGGTATATACCCAAAAGTGGTATTGCTAGGTCTTGAGGTAGGTTGTTTCCTAATTTTCTGAGAAATTGCCATACTGAAATACAAAGTGGCTGTACCAGCTTGCCCTCCCACCAGCAATGGAGGCATATTCCCTTTACCCTACAACCTCTCCAGCATAAGTTGTCATCAGTGGTTTTGATCTTGGCCATTTTTACAGGTGTAAGATAGAATCTCAGAGTTGTTTTGATTTGCATTTCTCTGATGGCTAAGGATATTGAGCATTTCCTTAAGTGTCTTTCAGCCATTTTAGATTTCTCTGTTGAGAGTTCTCTGTTTAGGTCTGTACCCCATTTTTATTGAATTATTTGTTCTTTTGATGACCAATCTCTTGAGTTCTTTGTATATTTTAGAAATCAACCCTCGTCTGATATGGGGTTGGTGAAGATTTTTTCCCATTCTGTAGGCTGTCGTTTTGTCTTGTTGACCATGTACTTTGCTTTATAGAAGCTTCTCTATTTCAAGAGGTCCCATTTATTAATTATTGCTGTCAGTGTCTATGCTACTGGCATGATATTTAGGAAGTTGTCTCCTGTGCCAATGCATTTAAGTGTACTTCCCACTTTCTCTTCTATAAGGTTCAGTGTGGCTGGCATTATGTTGAGGTCTTTGATCCATTTGGACTTGAGTTTTGTGCATAGTGATAGATATGGGTCTATTTTCATTTTTCTACATGTTGATGTCCAGTTATGCCAGCACCATTTGTTAAATATGCTTTCTTTTTTCCATTTGATATTTTTTGCTTTTTTTAATAATCAGATGTTTGTAGGTGTATGGATTGATATCTTCTATTCAGTTTCATTGGTCCTCCTGTCTGTTTTTATGCCAGTACCAGGCTGTTTTCAGTACAGTAGCTCTGTCGTAGAGTTTGAAGTCAGGGATTGTGATGCCTCCAGAAGTTCCTGTATTGTTGAGGATTGTTTGGGCTGTCCTGGGTATTTTGTTTTTCCATATGAAGTTGAGAATTGTTCTTTTGAGATCTGTGAAGAATTTTGCTGGAATTTTGATGGGCATTGCATTGAATCTGTAGATTGCTTTTGGTAAGATTGCCACCTTTACTATGTTACTTCTGCCTACCCAAAAGCATGGAAGATTTTTCCACTTTCTGGTGTCTTCTTCAATTTCTTTCTTCAAAGATGTAAAGTTCTTGTCATACAGGCCTTTCACTTATTTGGTTAGACTTACTCCAAGATATTTTATGTTATTTGTGGTTATTGTGAAGGGGTGTTGTTTCTCTGATTTCTTTCCCAGCCCTTTTATCATCTGTGTACAGGAGGGCTACTGATTTTTTTCAAGTTAATCTCATATCCTGCTCCATTACTGAAGGTATTTATGAGTTGTAGAAGTTCCTTGGTAGAATTTTGGGGGTCACTTATGTAAACTATCATATCATCAGCAACAAGTAAGAGTTTGACCTCTTATTTTCTGATTTTTATCCCCTTGATCTCCTTTTGGTGTCTTATTGCTCTAGCTAGAACCTCAAGTTCTATATTGAATAAATATGGAGAGAGTGAACAGCCTTGTCTTGTTCCTGATTTCAGTGGGATCATTTTACGTTTCTGTCCATTTAGTTTGATGTTGGCTGTTGGCTTACTGTATATTGCCTTTATTATGTTTAGGATAGCTACACCAGCTTGTTTCTTTGGTCCATTTGATTGGAAATTTTTTCCCAACCTTTTACTCTGAGGCGATTTCTGTCTTTGAGGTTGAGGTGTGTTTCTTGTATACAGAAGAAGGATGGATTCTGTTTTCATATCCAGTTTTCATATCCATATAAGTTTGTTAGCCTGTGTCATTTAATAGGTGAGTTGAATCCATTTGTATTAAGGGATATTCATGATCAGTGATTGCCAGCTCCTATTATTTTAGTTTCCATTGTTGGTAATGTTATTGTGTATGTGTTTCCCTTCTTTGAGATTTGCTGCTGTAAGATCATCTATTGTCTGTGGTTTTGTGGATGTAGCTAACTTCCTTGGGTTGGAGTCTTCCTTCTAGTATTTTGCGTAGGGCTGGGTTTGTGGCTAGGTATTGGTTAAATCTGGTTTTGTCATGGAATATCTTGTTTTGTCCAAATATGTTGATTGAAAGTTTTGCTGGGTATAGTAGTCTGGGCTGGCATCTGCATAACGCTTGACCAGGACTTTCTGGCTTTCATTGTTTCCATTGAAATGTCAGGTGTAATTCTGATAGGTCTGTCTTTATATGTTACTTGGCCTTTTTCCTTTGCAGCTCTTAATATTCTTTCTTTATTATGTATGTTTAGTGTTTTGATATTATGATCCAGTCTATTTGATGTTCTATAAGCTTTGTGTATCTTCATATGCATATGTTTCTTTAGGTTGGGAAAGTTTTCTTCTATGATTTTGTTGAATATATTTTCTGTGCTTTTGAGTTGGATTTCTCCTTCTATCCTTACTATTCTTAGGTTTGGTCTTTTCATGGTGTCCCATATTTCATGGACATTTTGTGCTAAGCTTGTGTTAGAGTTAATGTTTTCTTTGACCCATGAGAGTCTATTTCCACTTGAGATTCTTTCTTATATTCTGCTGTTTATGCTTATATTTGTGGTTCCTGATAATTTTCTCATAATTTCTGTTTTACTGTATTTCCCTCAGTTTGTGTTTTCTTTATTGTTTCTATTTTGGTTTTCAAGTCTTGAATCATTTCTTTCATCTGGTTGCTTTTTCTTTGGTTTTTTAAAAGGGGTTTGTTGATTTCTTCCAATTTTTTGTTTGTATTTTACTCCATTTCTTTGAGGGAATTTTTCCTTTCCTCTTAAAGGGCCTCAAACATCCCCCTAAAGTTAATTTTTTAGGTCGTTTTCTTCTGCTTCATCTATATTTGGGTGTTAAGTCTTGCCATTGTTGGTGTAGTGTTGCTCTTTTTGGTGTTGAGTGTGTTTTTTGTTGTTCTTTTCTTTTCTTTGTTTGTTTTTTGTTTTTCAAGATAGGGTTTCTCTGTAGCTTTTGGAGCCTGCCCTGGAACTAGCTCATCTAGACCAGGCTGGCCTTGAACTCACAGAGATCCTCCTGCCTCTGTCTCCCTAGTGCTGGGATTAAAGGCGTGCGCCACCACCACCCAGCTTGAGTATGTTCTTACCTTTTCTACCCATCTTTTCCTGTGGTTGGTGTAGTTGGGGCTGTCTCTCTAGTGATCAGTCTTCCAGGTGCCAGTAGATCTAAGACTCAGATGGCTGTTCCTTGTGGTGCAGTCAGGGCTATGGTTCCAGTCACCCTGGAGGTCACTTGGTATTCCCAGAAGTTGCTCCGTATTCCCAGGGGTTGCTCTGCAATCCCTGGCATCTTTAGGACCTGATCCCACAAAGGTTGCTTGCTTGGGGCTGCTCCCACTGAGGTCACTGCCTTGGACCTGCTCCAGCAGAGGTCACTGGCTCAGGACTGCTCTGGCCAAGATTGCTGGCTTAGGCCTGCTCCCTTGGAGGTAGAGTCCCTAGTTAATCACAATTAAGAGTATTGACTTTTGTTAAATGTTTTTTCTCCATTTATGATTATCTGAACTGCTTCTTCTGTAGTTTATTATGATGAATTATGTTAATTAATCAATATTCTAATATTGAGCCAACTTTTCATTCTTAGAATCTGTCTTACATTACATGCTGTGTAATTTTTGGTGTCTATATCTGATAGCTGTTTGTTTGCATGTTGAAAATTTTGCTGCATATTCATGAAAGATTTCTGCCTGTATTTCTCAGTACCTTCTTCACCTGGTTTTGGTGTCAAGGAGCATATTGTATAGTATTGGTTAGTTGGTTGGTCGGCCAGTCAGTCAGTCTTTGAAATAAGATCTCAATGGACAATTCAGACTGGCCCCAAGTGTGCAACTCCTGCTTCAACCTCAGCACTGATTACAGGCATGTGTCAACCAAGCCCAACAAGGATTGGTTTGAGTGTAACTCAGTTCATTCTCTTTGATGCTTGTTCTGGGTGTTACAGTGCGCACACACTACCTTTCAATGCTTACTGGTATTCAGATTTAAGTCCTTTAAGAAAGCATATATATCTTCCTTCTGTGTTTCCTTATTCTCCACCATTCATCTGGTTGTTTTAAATACTTTACAGACACTGAAACAAGCTATGTAACTTTTGGTCTCTGGAGAAGAAAAGCTTATTTTGCCCCACCCCACCCTATTTTTCTCTTTATAGTTTGAGAAAAGGAAAATTTTCATTGATACTTGGAAATGTGTAGCACACACACAGAGAGAGAGAGAGAGAGAGAGAGAGAGAGAGAGAGAGAGAGAGAGAGAGAGTAAGAGAGAGAGACACACACACACACACAGACATCTGTTCCCTGCCTTTCTGAGCGTCTGTTCTAAAGTGAACTTCCTTTCCAGGTCGCCTGAACTGGTGGTCTACTGTGTGCACAAGCTGTAAAAGGCTTCTTCCTTTGGCCACGACAGGGGACGGGAACTGCCTCTTACATGCCGCCTCACTGGGTAAGCACCCCAGCACCAACAAAAGCCAGCAAGGCTTGGGTTCTATCTGATGCATGGATAACAAATAGAGCCACTCATGCTGCTGTCATCTGAATGCCTGTGGCATCCTGGCCCTTCTAGTCAGGCTGGGTTGATGACAAGACAGAGCACTCTGGGGTAAACACCTGTCTCGCTAAGAGACCTTGAGCAGGAGCTTCAAGGACAGCAGGCTGATGGGTACTCTGGAGCAAACTACGAGGACTTTCTAGAGAATGCTGGGTCTTTACTGAGACCTGGGAACTTGAAGGAATAGAAGACACTGTAAGCAGGAGCCAGCACAGACAAAGCACAAAGGCGGAAATCACGGGGTGTTCAGAGGCTATGCTGGATGAGGCTCCACCAGAAAGACTTGGGAACAGTGTGTGGCACAGGGTAGTTTGCTGGCTGCCTGTAGACAGTCTGTGATGAGAAGACAGATGTAGGAATTACTCAGGTAATCACAGTTAGGTACAGAGCGTATGTATTCACTACCTTCCCCAGGGAACCACATCAGCGGATGCACAGCTGTGTGTGGCAACATTAGATAACTCACAGTCTCCATGAACTTTCTAGAATCTCCGTCCTCCCATGCACAGGGTTGATACCATGTGACAAGCAAGTCTAGATTTATACCAGGGCCCTGAACATCAGATCTACGGCTCTTCCTCAGGCCTAGAGGACTGTCTCTGTCAAGGGAACAGGACTCCTGGATAAGAACATAGCTCTTATTAGGCAAGATATCTTCCTAGTTAAATGTGACCTGACCAAGGGCCAGGCCCACACCTTATGTAGACCAAAGTGGGGCCTGCTCAGTACAAGGCAGGCTGAGGATGCTGAAAAGATCTCTGAGCAAAATGCTCAGAGAGGCCCTGAGACTAGAGATGAGAGTAGAGACTAGTGTGTGTGATGGCAACAATGGGAAAGACAAAGGCAGCCACTCCCTGCTTCCTCCCCACAACAGGGGCAGCACATTCTGCCACTCCCATTGAGCCTACGTGGTGATATGCCCCTTTAATATGAGCGCCAGGAAGCAGATAGCTATGAGTTCAAACCCAGCCTGTTCTACATGGTGAGTTCTAGGATAGCCAAGGTTACACAGTGAGACCTGCCTCCGAAAACAACAATAACAAAAACAAAGCTGCCAAGAAACAGACTTGGTCTTCTCTAAGGATGAGCTCCCTAAAGATTATCCAATCCCAAACTGTCAGCCATATATATGTGGCTGACATATTTATGTATATCTAGAAACAACACTAAGTGAACTCAGCAGGTGGTATCTATACATATCTATGTGTATATGTAACAATAAAAAAGATAGCAGGCCATGAATCTGAGGAGGAGCTGGAGGGAGAAGACAGGAAAAAATGATGTAAATACAGTACTCATATGAAATTCTCAAAAATGTTAAAAATCTCAAAATAAAAAATTATTTAATTGTTTTAAAATTAAAATTTTTTTTAAAAAAAAGTCTAGTCTGCTTCCCAGCAACTTCCTTGGTTAGGTCTCACTTCTCAAAAGTTCCACAGCTTCTCAAAACTGCCATCTGGGGACCAAACATCCAGTCACCTGAACTTGTGGGGAAAATTCACATACAAACCCTGGCGGGTATACCCATTTTGCCTGTTAAATCATTTGCAAGCTTCTATAATCATTAAATATACTGAGACATGCGTTTCCAATATGGCAGATGATAGTGCCATAGATTATGGAATACTTGAAATGTAGCTCCTACCAATAGAATCACTATGTAATTCTAAAATGCACCTAGACTTTGAAGGCAGCATAAACAACATAAAATGTCATATTATTAACGATTATATACTTAAAATGGTATTTTGATATGTTAAACTAAATGAAATTTGATATTAAAACTCAAAACAAAACATTAACAATGTAACTACTACTTTATTATAATGAGCTTACAATTAAAAAATTTTAGATTGGCTAGATTAAGGTAGCCACTCAAATATTATACATCTCAAACTTTGTATCTCAGTAAACTTCTATATAAGATTTTACACTTTCACTATCAATTACATATTGATATGTTAAATATAAATAAATATATTTATTGCCACAAAAAAAGAAAAAAAAACTATGGCAAAGTTGAAAACAGAAAGAAGAAAGGAGGGACAGAGACAGCTGACCTGAGCTTGTGGGTGCTCACACACTCTGGAACGACAGCTAGGAAGTCGGCATGGGACCGACCTAGGCCCTCTGTATCTGGGTGACAGTTGTGTAGCTTGGTCTTCTGTAGGGTCCCTAGCCGTGGGAAGAGGACCTGTCTCTGATGCATGGGCTGGCTCTTCGGAACCCGTTCCCTATGGTGGGATGCCTTGTTCAGCCTTGATGCAGCGAGGAAGAGCGTGGCCCTGCCTCACTTGATATGCCATGCTTTGTTGATTCTCGTGGGAGGCCTTTCCCCATCCGAATGGAGACAGAGGAGGAGGAGATGGAGAGGGTGGGATAGAAGGGAGATGGGGGGGGATCAGGAGTAGAGGAGGGAGGGGAAACTGAGTTTGGTTTGTAAAATAAATTTAAAATGATGAATAAATAAAAAAGAAGGAAGGAGGAAAGGAAGGAAGGAAAAAGAAAGAATTCACTCTGTGGCTGGCATTACTCATAAGAAAACTAACATCACTGCATCCAACCCCACCCAGCCCCAACCCCACCCAGCCCCATCTGTACCCCACCCTCACCCCACCCTGAATTGAGGGCCACTATCATTACTGGCACATATTATCTCCTGGTATTATAGTCCTACCACGTTCACTTCCAAATCCAACATTTCCATTTACTTTTTTTTCAATGTGTCTTTTTATTTTTAATTGACAAATAATAGTTGTACATCTTTATCAAGGATAGCCTCTTCTGGCCTCTGAGACAAATGCATGTGCATGCATGTGTTCTGTTCTTGCCTGCTTGGTCTCCCCTTGTGTTGCGAACATGGTACATTATGTGCTATTTAATAGCTACCTCGCTTCTTACTTCCCTACAGTATATGCTCACAGATTGTAGGATCTTTACCTGCTGTTGTTGTGTTAGAACAGGAAGTACCGTTTCATTCACATATCTGAGCTGATGGGAAGCACACTTACAGCATGGGGATGGGGGAGGGCTGCAAGTCTGTGAAGAGACACAGCTTCCTGGCATGATAGTTCCTTCCTTTGCACCCATGTGGGAGGCCAGCCTGCTGAGCTGTGACCCTTAGAGTTTCCTTAGGCTCATCTCTTCTTCACCTCCCTTCCTTATCTGTCCCTCATGCCTTCTGGCTGCAGGAATGTGGGGCTTTCACGACCGGGACCTGGTTTTGCGGAAAGCTCTCTATACCATGATGAGGACAGGTGCTGAGCGAGAAGCCCTGAAGCGGAGGTGGAGGTGGCAGCAGACACAGCAGAACAAGGAGGTTTGTACCCACCCCTGCTGGAGACAAACAGGAGCCACATCAGGAGCAGCCTCTGACTGTGCTATATAGTCCAGGGGAGCCTTGTTGCAACAGCACAGCCCAGGGGGACCACAGCACATTCCTACTTACACCCGCCATGCTGGTGTGCTTAGGAAAGAGCCTCCCTCCACTTTAACAGTGCCCCAACACCAATCATGAATTATATAGTCAGGCACTGATCTGAGAAGCCCTTGGCCCCTCAATCCAGAGGAAATCTCCGCAGCCCCTGGCCATGGTGACATTACCACTTTTCTCCACAAGAAGAATCTGCCTATATTGGGGGTAAAATGGCTTGATGGTCCTCTAAACTGTACCTTGGTCAGCCCCAACCAGGTTCACTCCTTCTAACATGCACCCAGGAGTGGCCTTGGTGATTAGAAGCTTCCCAACAGCTTTGAAATCAAGGGCTGGAATTTCCTTTTTTTTTTTTTAAAGATTTTTTTTTTATTGAGAAAAAAAAATTACCGCCTCCTCCCAGCCTCCCACTCCTCCCACCCTCCCCCCACTCCTCTCTCCCTCCCTCTGGAGTCTGAAGAGCAGTCAGGGTTCCCTGCCCTGTGGAAAGTCCAAAGTCCTCCCCCCTCCATCCTGGTCTAGGAAGGTGAACATCCAAACTGGCTAGGCCCCCACAAAACCAGAAGAAGGAGTAGGATCAAAACCCAGTGCCATTGTCCTTGGCTTCTCAGCAACCCTCATTGTCCACCATATTCAGAGAGTCTGGGTTTATCCCCTGCTTTTCCAGTCACAATCCAGCTGGCCTTGGTGAGCTCCCAATAGATCAGCCCCACTGTCTCCGTGGGTGGGTGCACCCCTCTTGGTCCTGACTTCCTTGCTCATCTTCTCCCTCCTTCTGTTCCTCATTGGGACTTTGGGAGCTCAGTCCAGTGTTCCAGTGTGGGTCTCTGTCTCTATCTCCATCCATCGCCAGATGAAGGTTCTATGGTGATATGCAAAATATTCATCAGTATGGCTATAGGATAGGATCATTTCAGGTTCCCTATCCTCAGCTGCCCCAGGAACTAACTGGGGACCTCGCCTTAGGCACCTGGAAGCCCCTCTAGGTCCAAGTCTCTTCCCAACCCTAAGATGGCTCCCTTAATTAAGATATGTGCTTCCCTGCTCCCCTATCCTACCTTCCTGTATCCCAATCATCCCGTTGCCCCAAGTTCTCCCCATCCCCAACCCTGCCCTGCTGTATGCTAGGACCAGTGCTCAAACCCAAGGGCTGGAATTTCTTAAACTATGTAAGAGTAACCATCAGGGGACACTAGCAGATGTGTCCAGCTGGGTCCTAGTGGGGCTCAGGTTAAGCTGGGTGGATCGGTACTGTTGCCTTGGTGGGAGGAGTGGGTGAAGGCAGGCAACAGCGGCTGCCTCCTGAACCAGCTTCCCTTCGCGCCAGTCAGGGCTGGTGTACACTGAGGAGGAATGGGAGCGAGAGTGGACAGAGCTGCTAAAACTGGCCTCCAGCGAGCCTCGCACACACTTCAGCAAGAATGGCAGCGGCACGGGTGGTGGGTGAGTGCTGCCCTGCTCTCCATGGGTCTTCCAGAGCTCCTGGCCACTCAGGGCCTCAAAGAGCTTGGGGAGGAGGGTAAATGACCCTGCATGCTAGCCAGATAGCAGAAGACAGAGAGTGTACGTTATACATGAGGCGATATGGGAGGTGAGGGGAGGCTGGACACATGCACCCAAGCTCTCTACACATGAGTTCATGAGAGCTGCTCAGCCCTGTCTCCCTCAGGCTCCTCATACAATGCAAACTGTAGTAACTAGGGGATTCAGGGCCTAGTCAGACCTGGAGGTGGTCTGTGACAGTGGCCATTGCAGCTGCCAGTGCATACACAGGGCTGTAAAAAAAAAAACCAGCTACTGTTTATAGAGTTTTTCTTTAATCGACTTAGTGTGGGGTTTCAAGTCACACTGAAAGCAAGAAATCATCAAACCACCCAGTGCTTCCCCAATGGACTCCATGACCATTATGTGTGTTCTTAGTACTTTGTGCACTCAAGGAAAAGCTTGCTCCTGCACGCTCAGGCCTTGCACGCTGTGTGCACTTAAGGAAAGCTTGCTCCTGCAGGCCAGCTTCAGCTCCCCTGTGGAACGAAGAGCAGTCTGGACCAACGGGCACATTTGGCCATGGAATTTCAGAAGAGGCATTCTTTGATTTTTGCTCTTTTGTCCCGAAGTAAAAGGTCCCAGCCCAGAAAAGTCCTCTGCCAAAGCACGAAGAATGAACGCTGACACCAAGAACACAGATGTGCGTGTCTCCTGGCCAGTCTCGGGCTTGCAGGCCAGGAAAGCCTCTGGGCTCTCAACGCCTCACCACAGTGAGCCTGGTGCCCAGTGGGCCAGTCCTCTCAAGCTAGGATGCATTCCAACATAGCCAGCATAGACTTTCCATGTCAGTCCTGAGGGTCCGGCCTGTGGCCAGGCAGACGTATGTTTGTACAGTGGAAGATCTGTTCCTGAAAACTTAGCTTTTATCAGTTCCATGCCCTCCAAGCCCCCGGTGTTCCTTCCAGTCTAGTGTTTCTTTCACTGTTGAACTTCCCACACTTGCCAAGGAGCAAACCAAATCTCTTCTGGGGAAGCACAGGCGGGAGAGAAGAGAACAGCGGTCAGCATGCTCGTCTGTCTCCCACTGCTGTCACAAGTGGCCTGACACTCGGCGCTTCTGAAGGGAAGAAAGCGCATTCCACTGTTTAGGGGATAAGGAAAGAGTGCCTACGGTTCTTTTAGTGCTTCTATTCTCGGTAGTTTGAACCTTCAGATGTGGAGCCTACAGACACAGAGATCTCTATGCTGTCGTGGGAAAGGTGTAAACATATGTGCATTTTCATGTGGACAGGCACATGGATGCATGTAGAAGCCCAAAATTAGTGTCTGGTGTCTTCCTCAGTGGCCCACTTCTTTGTTTATTGAGATACTTTCTCTTGCTGCACCTGGAGCTTACACACTTGGCTAGCCTTAGCTAGCCAGCTGGCCCTGGGAATCCCACATCTGTATCACAAGTGCTAGGATTACAGCAACCACCATGCCTACCTGCTTTCATGCCTGGATTCTAAGGATCCTAACTCCAGCCCTCACAAGCACAATCACCGCACCTCTCTGCCCAGCCAGAGCTATTTGGTTAAAGCAAAACGCGTTTTAGACATTCTTCTTCCACTCTCTTTTCTAAAAAAAAAAAAAAAAAACAACCTCTATCTTCGAGCCATTCAGTGGACAAAGCAGGATAGGGTGTCTGCAGTGGGTAAGGAATGCGAGAGCACAAAGGACTGTAGCAAGTGCCAAGGCCAGACAGGGTGGAGAGGGAAAACGGAGGGTTGGCACTATTGGGCATGGCAGCCAAGCTTACAGGCTAGGAGACAGCTTCAAATGAGTAAGAACGGTGGAATCATTCCAGGCATTTTCCCACTGTACAGGAGGAAGTTATAAGAAGCATGAATTTAATAAGGATTAGACTGGAAGTAAGAGCCCTTGTGGACTTAGCATGTCCCGTGGCCGCTGTGGTAGGTGACTCACAGGCACATAGAGAGGGCGGTAATGTGCGAAGTGAATATGGTCCATCTTCTTGTGCCAGGGAACAAGGAAGTAATCCAAAAGAATGGCAAAGAGATATCAGAAAAACACAGACCAAGCTGAAATAAGTGAAGAAGACCGAATTAAAGCATATTTGAGCGTCATAATATCACAAATGGATTATAAATCATTTAATAAAAGTATCAAACCAGAACTCCGCAGTGCTGTCAACAAGCTTGTGAAATAACGAGAGATGTACGGGGTTCCGAGTTCCCCTGTGGATTGTGTGTTAGTTACAGAGGTGACCTGAGCAGCTCTGTGAGGGTGTGGCTGGAAGAAGAGCCAGTGACCTAGGCCCCACCAGTGTGAGGTCCACCTCCATATCCCACCTCCTGAGAGGACACTCAAGGATGACTTGAAAAACCCTAGTCCAACGTCACAGAGACCCAGGCTGAGAAAGGTCCACAAGCCACCTGCCCTGTACTCCTCAGCATCTCAGAAGTGCCGTGGTTATGGAAATACCAAGCAGCATAAAGCATAAATACCAGCAGGATAAAGGGGATTGAAGAGACCTAAGAGAAAGCAACTCATGACCCTGAGCTGGGTCCTCCATCTTAAAGGTGTTGCCGGGACCACTGTGAGCAAGCCTTGATGGCTGTGTCCTGATGTGTCAAAGGTGGCCGTGTAAGCAAGAAGCACTCTGACCCCTCTCAGAATAAAGACGTGGAAGCCTAGAGAATAACTTGCAGATGGTTCTGTGTGACATTTTATGACTTCCGACTGCTGCCACATTTTTCAAGCATTAAATAAAGTTTGTTGGCCACAAAAGAAAAAGGCAAGAGAAAGGAAGGAAGGAGGGATGGAGAGAGGAAGAAAGGAAGGGAGGGAAGAGAGAGAGAGAAAGAGAAATCAAAGAAAGAAAAGAGAAAGAAAGAAAAGGAAGGAAGGAAAGAAAGAGAAGAAAGAAAGAAAAGAAGGAAGGAAGGAAGGAAGGAAGAAAGAAAGAAAGAAAGAAAGAAAGAAAGAAAGAAAGAAAGAAAGGAAGGAAGGAAGAAACCATAATGTAGCATGGCATCTCCCAAAGGCCTGGTGCATTTCTTAGGGTGTAAAGCCTTTGTTCTAGGAGTGATGGAGAGAGTTGGTCCAGCGCTCTGCACACGGAACTCATTCCCAGCCATCCCTACTCCCTTGCAGTCTTTGGGGAACTGATTCCAGGAGCCCTAGGATACTGGAAACTATGCAAAGAGTCTGCCGCCTCCTGCTATACACTGTCATCACATCTAGGAGACTTACACACGGTCCCACCATCTAAGAGCTCTGGCTCTCTTTCCCTTGGAGGTTGGCCCTGTTGTTGAGGGACATCTAGGTCACAGTCTTCTGCCCCAGTGTCTCACAGTCTGGATGACAGCGATTCTTGGGGTCTACTCTACCCACAAGGCAAGGCAGGAGCTTGGACCCAGGCTGCAGAGGCTTAGTGTACGGCTGTGCGTTCAGCCTCCTCCTCCCGTCAGGGTAGGATTCAGGCAGCTTCTTCATGACCTCTTCCCAGGAACTGTTCCTGGAAGGTTCCTCAGATCCTAATAAATAGGGTCCAGTGTTTGGGGGTGCTCCGTCCCTACTCCGAGTCCCTGCCCTTTGTGTTCCCCCCTCCAGTCTAGTCCATGACAAGATCACTTTGTCTTATTCCCAGTGTGGACAACTCTGAGGATCCTGTATATGAAAGCCTGGAAGAGTTCCATGTCTTCGTCCTAGCCCACATACTGCGGAGACCCATTGTGGTGGTGGCAGACACCATGCTAAGAGACTCTGGTGGTGAAGGTAGGATCCTCAAGGAGCTGTATTTAGGGGTGGTCCAGAAAGGGTGACATCTACCTGTACATAGGCAGAGTCATCGTGTCATTTTAAGACATGCACAAAGATAGCATTCCATGCATTTCTTCTTCTCCAGCACAGCACTGATCGCCTGCCCTGCTGACACCAGCAGGAGGCTATGACAAATCTGGCCAAGCACCACAGATAGCACAGATCCCTATGAAAGCCCCAGGCCCTGTTCCAGGAGTTCTGCAGGATAGCGTAGCAGAGAGGAAAGGAAGGAGGGCAGAGTGTGGGGGCTCTGAAGGGTGGTGAAGAGTCAGGAACTGCAGGGGTAGCCAAGCTGCTGTTGTCGGCCACTGAGAGCCTCACCCATGACCTCTTGGATGACCCCTCCCTTAGCACTCGATACAATCTCCCCCAGATAGATAAGTGCACTGAAGCCCCGAGTAAGGCTGGACAATACCCCCACCCAGGTTTAGCCAGAGACAGGGCGTAGACCCTCACATGACATCCCTAAGCCTGAAGCTCCTGCGAGCTCAAGGAGCTGTAGAAAGGATGTCTGAAACCCCACAGAGCTGGCCATGCTCTGAAGAGGCAGAAAAGAGGGAGAACCAGGAGAGCTGTCACCAGGTCCCTGCCTCCCTCAGCAGACCCCACTCCCAGCACTTTTCCCAGTGTGGTTTATTTTCCATTCTCCCTGGTGGCACCATTGCGATCCAGTTCACTCTTGCTGCCATGTTTGTCACTTCCAAAGACGGCATTGTCCACAACATCTCTTCACCGCGTGCGGCATGCCAGTGAAGTGACCCTGTGACATTTTGCTCGGCTTCACTTACATTTAAATCCATCCCATAATAGAAGTCATGAATGTCCTGGAGCCCTGATGGCCAGGCATCAGTCGTCATGCCAGAGAAAGACAGCATGGCCGTGGCTGCTCTGAGGGCAAGGGCTAGCAGAACATGCATCCATGCATCCTGCCCAGCTCTCTTTGCCTGCTGCCAAGCACCAGAGCCAGCAGCCCTCTGGTCCATGTCCCTTCTCCTTATTACAGCCCTCAAAACAGGATGCTTATGTGGACAGAATCATCCTGCCCAGTACAGACTGAGTGAAGGGGGTGGGGGATGACTGAGAGATCCTCAGAGACCACTCTAAAGGCCCCTGTGCTCCACACTAAGGAGGGTACAATTCCCACTCTGAGGCCAAAGGCAATGCTCTTCATGATCAAACCCTAGCTGCTAGGCTGGGATTGGCCCAGTGGGTAGATTACTTGCCTGGCATGCATGAAGTTCTGGTTCCATTGCAGCAATGCATAAAATGGGCATGGTGGTACATGCCTGTAATTCCAGCACTCAGGGAGTCAAGGGAGTTGGAAGTTCAAGGTCATCCTTGGCTACAAAGTAAGTCAGGTCTACATGAGACCCTATTTCAGTGGGGAGGGGAGAAAAGAATCAGCTACTGCTTGGGGTTGGTGTTCAAAGAAGTGGTTTTCAGGCTTCTCTTCCCTTGTTCTTCATAAGAACATGAACAGGATGGTATCTCATCACACAAAGACAGCGTCTCTACTTCTCATGTTCCGCCTGATCTGCAGCTCAGTACCAGAGCTCTCTGACCGCTCCCTTCTGTTCTGTAGAAGTTGTTTTCAGTATGCACCAATCACACTCAGGGAATGTAGGTCCTGCCTGCGTGTGAACATTTCAGTGACAGCAGAAGAGAAAGGACAGCAGAGACTTCTAGACAAGCTAGCGGGCGATACTTCTGACCGTCTTGGGCAATGGTCTCAGCCCTGACCCTGCCGCTCTTCTGTCTATGGTGTGGCTCTTGGGAGCAGGCTACCCAGGCAGATCACCATGGAAACCTTCAGTCCTGGCCCTGAGCACTAATTCTGTGCCCCTAATTCCCTCTCCCTGCGTCAACCCGCCCCTCCCTTCCGCACTCTTGCCCTCCCACTCTCCCCGTGTCTGTGTCCACAGCATTTGCACCCATCCCATTCGGAGGGATCTACCTGCCCTTGGAGGTGCCTCCCAACAGGTGCCACTGCTCGCCCCTGGTTCTGGCTTATGATCAAGCGCACTTCTCGGCCCTCGTGTCCATGGAGCAGAGAGACCAGCAGAGAGAACAAGGTTTGTCCAGCTCCCGAGACACAAGGGGTAAAGGTGGGGTGGAGGGGTGGAGGGAGTGCTGGAGATGGGGTATGTGTGGACAACCGCCTAGCGCACAGCACACACAAGGAGCAGCTGTGGTTTCTGCACAGCCATGCTCAGTGGGTACGCATATGTGTTGACTGGCAGAAGTGGCATTAGAGGTAATGGCCACCTAAACCACTCTGGAGATCAGTGATGATGCCACTGTGTGTACTTAGCTGTTGGCTTCCATCATGTGCATGTGTAAGTTTTCTATATCTTAATTAATTTTAGCCGGCACATGTGTGTATTTCAGTGTGACTTGTAGTGCACTAGTCAGGGAAAACGTATCTACGTCCTCCAACATTTAGTATAAGTAATTGTGTATTACTTCTGATGTTGAAAATGTTCAAAATCCTCACTTCTAGCCTTTTGAAATCCATGTTGTCTGTGTCCTTGGGGGGATTTTTAACTGTAAAACTAATTATTGCTAATGTTGTGTGTGGATTTATAGATGGATGCAATCCACCTCAGATGGAGTTGGAAAACAAAATCCCTTCAGGGAAAGTATTGACAAGCTGTGGCCCACCACTTAGTTTGCAGATAGTTTTAGTGGCACACAGCCAGACTCATTGCCTGACATTTTCCCCGTGGCTGCTTTGCAGTGGGGCAGCAGAATGTGTGTGTGTGTGGCCTGCTGGCCTCCGACATTAATTTGTTGGCACTGTTCTTGAAAGGCTTGCCCACTCCTGCTGTACACTAGTAAGCTTTTGAACCAAAAAGTCAACACTTTATCTGAAGGTCACTATAGCCAGGTTTCCTGCAAGAAGCCATCTCAGTGCTGATGGGTTGATGGGACCAGCGCCACCTGCTGCACGGTGCACAGTTGCAGCTAGCGGTAAGACAGGTGGGGCTGATTCACTGATGGAGAAGAGGACTTTGTTGCGCTCTGAGTTAGCTGTGATGGATATGTGAGTGTCTGGGTAGAAAGGTGTTATTTTCAGTACAGAATGAGATTTTCCTCAGGAGACTGAAGGCCAAGGAAATAGCATGTGTTCTAGGGTTTGGACCCTTGAATGTGGTTCTAGGAAACCCCAAGTGGTTGGTTTAGGGCTCCCACAAGCCAGAAGCTCGGGGTAACCGTCCTGACTCTTTACACTGAGTGTATCAGTGCCTCCCCATCCTGCCCCCTCCTGTGGACAGCTGGCAAGGGAGGACACAGACAGAGCCCTACCTCCTCCAGCCCCTATAAAGCACCCCTTCCACATATGTTCCTGGCCTGACAGCCAGAGAGTCAGCAGGTCTATAGGATGGACTCTGAATGATGCAGGGTGTAGAAAGATCCCCGGTCCCCTTCCCAAAAGCCAAATCAAAGTGCAGCTCACATGCCGATGTAACTAGGAGTGGGTCCAGGCAGCCAAGGTAGCAGACTGCTGTTCCTCACCCTTCCTCATAACTCACTCACTGCCTCTGACCACCAGAAGAGGCTCTCCAGCATCAAAGCCTGGGGTGAGCATGCTTTTCCCTCATCTCTCTGCTTCCAGCGGTGCCTGCCTCCTTCCCTAGGGTTTTGTTTGGCTTCTGTTTTTGGCATGGTCTGAAATGAGGCCTTCCTGTGTTGTCCAGAATGGCCTCCAAAGTCCTGGACTCAAGGGATCTTCCTGCATCAGCTTTCCAGGTTACTGAAACCATATGCGCATGAAGGCCAGCACCTTTAATACTGTAGCACTTGCTACAGGCTGTGACTTGGGCCAGGGCTGGGACTCTTGACAAGAGTCCCAAAAGCCCCTGAGGTCAACATCAAGTTCACAGTCTCAGGTCCCCCAGAGGTCTTCCAGAAGTCTCCCTGGTGAAACAATAGCTGTGGAAGGTACTATCACATCCCTCTAGGAAAACACGGCAGAGTACAGGTTTCTCCCTGGGGGACAAGCTTTTTCCAAAGTCTGGGTTCTGGCCCCAGAGCACAGTACAGGTAACTCTTGGCTTCTATGGGTGCTGGGTCCCTCCACAGTCCCTATGAGTCCTGCCTCCATGGCTACTATGTGCCTAGAACTGCGTATTCCCGCTACCAGTCCTTACAAGCTGGGCTAGAGCCCTAGAGGGGGTGCAGGCTCGCTAGAGGATATATCTCCATATACCAACAGTGGCTCTGCCATCACCCAAGGGAGACACTGAAGAGATGCCTGTGGGTAGCTGACATGCTGGACGACCCAAAGCCTGACTACATTGTCCCTGTGTGTGGCCTTCCCCACCACAGGCACTCACCAGTGCTGTGGGTGGGACTTCGGCAGCTTCAGACACAGCAGCAAAACTAGGGCTGATGTCACTGTCCTTCTCCGTGACTTCACGCATAGATTCACTGTGCTGTGGACCATAGGCATGCAATTCATTGTCTTTCCTTATTAAGTTGAACACCTTCCCCTTTCTGCTTCAAGGAAGTACTTCCTGGCTTCTCCTTGTGGGTCTCAACTCCATCATTGCCGACTTGTGCTGTGGGGCCCGTGGATAAGGGGTGGTGTGCAAAAGTACAGAGATCCCTGAGCATCAGCCCGACAGCCCAGGCAGCTGCGGACAGCAGACAGCTAAAGATAGCATCTACTGTGAGGACTCGGTGCACAAAGGGACGCTGCACCTGCGTGGGAGCTGTGACCTTCTCACACGGCTCAGAACAGTGCTCAGCTTCATCTTGTGAACCGGTGATTTCTGGGATTTTTCTATGTACTATTTTAAATCATGGTCAGCTATAGTGAAACTACAGAAGCTTCAGATGAAGGAGTTCCTGCCTCACTGTTCCATGCCCTGTGCCACCCACACCCTGACCTGGGGCAGCAGCTGCTGAGCTGTGAAGTGCAGAGTATGGCTGTGAACCGAGT
>NC_022023.1:28944919-28960934 GCF_000317375.1 Microtus ochrogaster | reverse complement strand
ATTTAGGTTTCACAAAACTATGTGAGAATACAGAGGTAGGGGGCATTCCCAAGCCAAGGAGGTCAGAAGAATGTGCCCCTGCCGAAGATTAGATCCCAGAGTGTAGAGTTTACACCTCTGCTCTTTGAGCCCCAGGCTGTGGTGGTGTTGAAATGGCTATGGACTTTAATAAACCAGTTCTTCAAGCAAGTAAGAGTGGATGAGTTTAGCCAAAAATTCACAAAACTATAAAGCCAAGCCACTCATTACCTCCTCATCTTCTAAAGACCTTGACCTACAGTGGTCCTGGTGCCTCTGGAGGAAGCTGCCTCACAGGGGGCGGATGCAGGCTCCAATCCTCCCCTCCCCTGGTAGCACCAGGCCACAGCACTGTAAGGACCATGAGTGGCTTCTACAAGAGCTTCCAGGGAAGCCAGAAGGCACTCTGGTGGTTTGAATGGGAATCCCCCCAATAGACTTGCATGCTTGAACACTGGGTCCTCGGTTGGTGGAACTGTTTGAGAGAGTTTAAGAGATGTGGACCTGTGTGAGATGTCGGGGTCCAGCCTGAACCAGTTTGTACCTTCCAGCGTAGGGGCATTTGGTTAGAAATGTTAGGCAAAATAGACAGAGGTACAAAAGAGATAGAGAAACAGAAAATAGTACTGGGAGGGCAACTCCCAGTATTCAGTGAGTCTGCCTGCATTTACTTTCCATATGCTTACATACCCCAATCCAAACAGGGAGTAGTGGGCAAAAGACTGCTTTAACAGGATACAAAGAACAATCAGAACAATTATTAGACTCAGTACTCGAGACATCGAGCCACTATCTCCTGAGCTAAGCATTCTGATGTTTTGGACAGGATATGTAACATATGCACCCTAGACCAACTATCCTGTAGGCAGACACTCCTGGGTCAAACCTCCTGTTTTCAAATGAAGGAGCAGGAATAAGCTTAAATTCTCTGACCTTTGGTCAAGGTGAAGCAGATCTACCTCTATTGGGCCCATCTTAACCTCCAAAACACCAAGTAACCACACTCTAGGTCAGGATATCTTGTTTGTAGCCACACCTGTTGTGAGCAACTTCTTAGGAAGAGTAAAAATAAGGTCAGACTCTCTGACCTTTAGTCAAGGTGAAAGAGGCTCACGTCTGTGGGCCCACACAGTGAGATTACCAGGACTCTTGATCTGTCTCACGGCTGCGGATCACGATGTGAGCTTCCTGCTTCCCCCTTGGCATTATAGACTCTAACACTCTGAAATACTAAGCCAGATTACTCACTTTCTTGTCTAAGTTGTATTGGCCATGGGGTTTTACCACAGCAACAGAAGAGTAACCAAGGCAGGCACCTCCACTGTGGAGCAGCCAGAGCCCCTTGAAGGTAAGAGCCATTTCAAACTCATGGAGTGCTTGAATGCCTTTTAAAAGGAGGGACTTCTGGGCTCTAATCATATCCAGAGGTTTCTGACTCCGTTAAGTACAGGAACTTCCTTGGCCAGTGTGAGCTGTCTTCTGATGATCTGCACCTGCTCAAAATGTGTGCTTCCTGGTGCCCCATCACCAAATGCTGTACCTGCCACCTGTTACAGCTGGAAGCAATTTTTTAAAGTGATACTTGGTAGATTCTTAAAGACCCAAACCCCCAGGTCACTCCAAGTCACCCTATGATAAAAGCCACTAAATGTAGTAACTGAGGGACACTCCAGTAGCCTCAAAATGGGATAAAATGTGTTGTAGGCTGTAAGTGGAGGCCCTACCACATCCTCACTCCCTTTCTCCTTTCCCTCAGCAGTGTAACTGCATGCGTCCAGTCTCCTGGTGCTTAGCCTTCCCATACAAGGGCCTCCCCAGTGCTCAGTCCTGTGAAGGAACTCTCTGCTTCCTTTCAGCTGCTGCTGCCACCTCCAACACTCAAGAACCCTCCTGTCTTCCCCAGGCCAGGCATGTGACAGAGGAGAAAGAAAATTGAGGCAAAAGTTGTAGCTGGTAGAATAATCCAGTTACAGCAAGGCTGAGTGGGAAAGCCTCTAGCAATTCTTTAGGGCCTTTTAAATAGAACACACATATTTTCTTAACAGTTCTTAACACAAATGGTGGTCACCCACTTTCTCCAAGAGAATATATTCTGGGTCCTTTGGCCTCATAATACTCTAGTTCCTGGTTCTTCATCAGGATACAGGAAGCAGGCTGCTGTACCCATAGGCAATCTCTAATGGGTCTCCCTGTTACCTTCAGATGGCCCCCAAGGGGAACTCTCTGAGAGCCTAGCACAGGGCATTTCATTCTGGCTTCAGAGCAAATGGGTGAATTATAAAAACGCACAACCAACTGACAAGAGAGCATCAGGGCCGTGTAGTTCACTGAACACAGGGCTCAGAACAAAGTTTGGGAATGATCACCAACAGGCCTCAGTCACAACGCTTCAACTCAGAGTTTTCAACTTTACAACAACGTAGAGACACATTCAGTAGAAACCACACCTGGGATTTTGAGTTTGGTCTTTTCTTGACCTAAAATGCACTGATCCTTTCTCAACTTCACACACACACACACACAAAAAAAAAAAAATCACTATTAAACCATAACCTCTCCTTTCTTGTTTGCCCCCCAAAATTAGTTTACCAATGATATAAAGGATAATTTTTAAAATCCTACAGTCTGTAAACATTCAAACACTTTAAAATTCCAAGTTCTCTTTTACAATATCCAAAGTCTCTCAACTGTAGACTCCTATAAAATAAAAAATAAGTTGCATACTTCCTTATTCCAAGGGGGAAGAACTGGGGCACAGTCACAATCAAATAAAAACAAAATTCCAACAGTGTTAAAAAAAAACTTATTATTTAACATTTAGGACTCACTAATGATTTGTCTCAGCTCCAGTATGCTTGGGAGCTCCACTTGGCCACCTCTGCCATCCTCGGGACACACAGCTTGTCTCATAGGTTCAGGCCAGACTTATTCCGCACCTGCTGCTGTCCCTGGTGGTCAAATCACACACTGGACATCTCTGGTACGCTGGTGTCTCCACTGCAGTCAATCTGTATCTTCACCAATTGTCTCTCTTTAGGAACTCTGACCCTGCCACATGGTGCCAAACCTTGGCTGTTCTCCGTGGCCCCTTCAAGCCCACAACTTTCATACCACCAAAGTCAGAAACGTTCAAGACGCTTACACATTACCAAGTTTCAACTTCCTGCTTGAGATGCAGCCTTGGCCCACTCTGACATACAGAGTGAGTTCCAGGACAGCCAAAAACAACAAGAACAAAATCATAGCTGATTCTTTGTCCACAACTGACCAAAAAGATTCTTAATTCAGTCATATCATATGCATGATCTTTACAGACTCTTGGCTTCCCTCGAAACTTTGTAAGTCAGGCCTCCATCTTCTGCATTTCTTTCCCAACACTCTTCTCTTCCAAATTCCCATAGAGTCACCCATGAAGTTCTGAGTTCCAAACACTTCCATAGTCCTCCCCAGAATAGCGTGATCAGGATCCTGGTACCAATTTCTGCCCTTGTTTGTTTTCCACTGCTGTGAAAGACACCAAAACCAAATGGTGGAGGGCAGAGCTTTTTTGTTTGCTTGGGTTTAGGGTTGGTTTGGTTTTCTGCTGTTGTTGTTGTTGTTGTTTGCTTGTTTTGACCTACACATCGTGGTAACGATCCATCATTGAAGGAAATCACAACAGAACTCAAGGCAAGAGCCTGGAGGTAGAAACTAAAACAGAGACCATATAGGAATGCTGCTTACTGGCACACTTGCCATGACTTTCTCGGCTTTCTTTTTTTTTTTAACTTATTTTTATCTTATGTGCATTGGTGTTTTGTAGTGGGTATTGGGTCCCCTGGAACTGGAATTACAAACAGTTGTAAGTTGTCACATGGGTGCTGGGACTTGAACCCAGGTCCTTTGGAAGAACAGTCAGCACTGTAACCACTGAATAATCTCTCCAGCACCCTCAGTTTGCTTTCTTATACTACCTGGGAACATCCCCCAGGAGTAGCATGGTCTGTGGACTGGGGCCTCCAATCCTCCCACATCAACTGGTTATCAAGACAATGCATCACAGACTTATCTACAGGCCAGTGTAATGGGGCATTTTCTCAACTGAGAAATCTCTTCCCACATGACCCTAGCTTGTGCCAAGTTAACAAAAAGCTAACCAACATTGGTCACTTATCCAAATAGCACTGGTGTGTAATAAGCCAATGTGCAGTGCAGTCTGTGGGTGCTCAGACCCTGTGTGGCATTGGCACACCAGAGTACCTCCATCATTGATGGAGGGTTCCATGTGTCCTGAGTGATGGTCTCTATCATCTAACAGGGTCTGTCTGCATTTGATAGCACCATTTCCCAAAATACCAACCAATCACAGTCAGAGTGCCCAACAAGACACCTGCAGCCTTATCCTGTCTCACTGCAGCCTCTATGGGTGCAGAGGGTGCAGGCATTCTCTGTCCTCACAAGATGGTTCTGGGCTAGTACAGCAGGTCCCTCCACACAGGGCTCTGGTGGATCTCATTGAATGAACTTTCCATATACAGGTGGGTTTCTGAGTCCTTTCCAGGGGTGACTGCCTAGCCTTTGCAATTTCCCTTCCCCCGCTTCACAGAGGAGGAAAGTGAGGAGGGAGAGCCCATCTCCAGGGAACGGCCACAGTCACAAAGGTGGCAGATGAGTAGGTGGATGCTATGCCTTCTGAAAGCTGCAAAGGCAGCTGTCCAGTGATTGTGTGGTGTGCAAGCACTAGACAGAAGCCATAGGAAGTGGTGTCTCAGGTCAGCACTTGCACAGACTCACACAGCACTTTGACCTGGTGATGCAGGAGCCTTCAGTGTTAGGGAAGGGGAGCCCGGGCTGCACCGCCTCACAAGGGCTACTGCACACAGTATGTGAGGTGATTGCCAAGATACAGCTCTTGAGTCAAAACAGCTAGGGTGCACTGAAGTCAAGACACCCTAGAGTGTCCTCATGCCTTTCCCGGGGGAGGGGGTCAGGTCACAGATGGTGGGGGGGGGGCTAAGGGCAGCAAAGGCAGCTTCAGACTCTGGGAGAAGGAAGGCCTGAACACAGTCAGGTTTACAATTTGTTTATTGCAACAGAAAGTCAACACAAACAACTGAAAAGGAATTTCACCAAAAGCAACTGGCAACCTTGTCTCTTAGACAATACACATTTTTAAAAATGGGGCATCCAGAGATCTGGGGGAGCCACTAAGTACATAAGTACAGCTACAGTTGATGTGTAACCCACAATAAAAGCAAACATTAATGTGTATCAGTATTCCCAGGGCCAAATAAATTAGGAAGTTTTTATGATAGCGGAACCCAAACCCAGGGCCTAGTGTCCTGCTGCTGAGCTGCTCCTCCAGCCCTGATCACATGATGGTGTGACTTCCAGGACCTTCAACAATAAGTGCTTTGTCCTACAGGAGTGGTTACCAATCAGTAAAACCAATTCTTTTCCAGTAGCTACTTGTGTTCACATATGAGAATTAGTATATATTTGCTTAAATGAAATTTTATAGTAGGATATTATTAATGCAATATTCTAAACCAAGGTTATTTTCACTCAGATGCCTTTCTCTATCGTATACCAGTCAGACTGGCCTGTGGGCACAGCAGTGCATCCAATACCTGGGAGCAGGTTTGTGGGGCGAGGGTCTGTGATGGGAAAGAGGCTGTAGAAGCCAGGATGTACCTAAGACATGTGGTCAGTGCTGTCCCTGCACTGAGTGCCCCTTTCTTTAGCAGCATCCTTAGTTTACCAGTTGCCATGGAGAGTCTCGGGAGGAGGAGGTGGGCTGTCAGGCCTCCCGAGACACCTCCCCCTGCTGCTGCTCTTTGGATCTCAGAACATGCACACCGAGCAGTGCCAAGTCTTCCAGGCACACCACCACCACCACCATGCCCTGCATGGCTGGCCGTTTTAACCCAACCAGGGCAGCAAGGAAAAGACAGGCACTTAAGAAATGGCAGACATGCCTGGCGGTGGTGGCACAGGCCTTTAATCCCAGCACTCGGGAGGCAGAGGCAGGCGGATCTCTGTGAGTTCGAGACCAGCCTGGTCTACAAGACCTAGTTCCAGGACAGGCTCCAAAACCACAGAGAAACCTGTCTCGAAAAAAAAAAAAAAAGAAAAGAAAAGAAATGACAGACACATACACAGAAGAGTTGGGATCAGGTTGGCTGTATGCGCTTTGATGAAGCCATACCAATCACACTATAATTGAAACCTCCCTGTGATTGTTATGTACAGAATGGGCTAGGATACCACAGGAAGTAAGCATCAGGGAGGAGGAAGCTGCAGTTGCCTGGAAACATCTGTACTTGCCTACACTGACCAACCATTTGTAAAGATTAGTGCTTGGACCAAAGGAAGGTGTTGCCATTCCAAGCCTGACCTAAGAATGGTCTTGTTAATTTCTCATGGGTCTGAGGCATTGGTCCTCGACATTGCTGTGCCCAGTCATTAGGAAGTTCATCTGATCTTTATACATTTACTCGTGACTTCCTCACCTCCCCACACTCCGCCAACACCTGATGGAGGAAGAGGAGGAAGAGCCAGGGTGAGGGCTCCTGGACTTTCAGTTTACAGCCCAGGCTGTCACATTTGGCACACTTGACTCTTGACCAGCACACTTCACAAGAGATTAAAAGGAGGCCAGGGGTTATAGACAAACTTAATGGCTATAGGGCCCTCTACCAGGTTGCATATGAGGAGCAAGCCCTTGAGCCCTTGAGTGCTACTGTCTGCCTACATCTTGACCCTGGATATCTAACCCCAGGACTGAGAGGAAAATCACTCAGTTGCTAACTGGCAACCTAGACTACAGTGTTCTGTCCCAATAGCTCAAGTTAGTGGCACTGGGAACCATACAGGAATGGAAGAACCTGTGTTGCTGAAGATTCCCTAACGACAGTCTCCCTCTTCGGCTCAGGTAAAAGCAGGTAGCGCCATTCGTACCTGCATATGCACATGCTCAGTGCATGCCTCCGTTACTATGGTGGCCTAAAGGTTCTCCCCATCCTCCAGGCTGCATGTTGGGCTTCTGGGCCCCTGGGGATTAGAGTAGGGCGCCAACCAATAGATGGGCAGACACTCTGTAAGCTACTGAGACAGGGGTGGCTGAGTGACAGCAAAAACAGGTTTGCCTTTCTCCTTTCATGTTTGTTAGCAGGGCAGAACACTCCCCCATCCCTAGCTCACTTTCTGCTGGTCCCATCACATCCAGCTACAGTCTGAAAATATTAAATGGAACATTCCAGAAATCAACAGAGACCACATTCCCATTGTTTTTTTTTATTTCAGTGTATTTTATGCAGTTCTATTTCATTAGTTACTGCTGTGAATTTCTTACTGTGATTGATTTATAAATTAAACTCCACCACTGGGGGGCTGGAGAGATGGCTCAGTGGTTAAGAGCATTGCCTGCTCTTCCAAAGGTCCTGAGTTCAATTCCCAGCAACCACATGGTGGCTCACAACCATCTGTAGTGGGGTCTGGTGCCCTCTTCTGGCCTGCAGGCATACACACAGAATATTGTATACATAATAAAAAATAAATAAATAAATAAAATAAACTCCACCACTGGTATGTTCATATAGGAAAAAGTACAGTATACGAGAGGGAGAGAACCACTGTCCAGACAACCACTGGGGCCATCAGATGTGGGTAAGGTGGCTAGCGCATTTGCTGTGTGCACCTGAAAACAATTTAAGTTTGCTTATGTCTGTGTTTGGAGAGCTGGTCTCTTTATCATTATGTAAATGGTCCTCTTCTTTGTAACCGTTTTTTCTGGACTCTTCTTTGTCTGATATTAGGTGTCTCCCCCTAGCTCTTTGTTTCAGAGAGTGTCTTTTACCTATGTCTTTAGATTCATAACTACTGTAGGGAGTGCAGACTTGAGGCTTGTTTCGCTTTAATCCCAATCTAACAGTTTTATCCTTTGACAGTGTTGACTGTTTGCATGTGATTATATGAATGATTCGGATCGGTGAAAGCCCGCCATCTCTGCTCGTCTTTTCTCCTCGTTCCGTCTGGTTCTGGTTTCTCACCTGCCGTCCTACCCTGAATTGATGGTGGGACTTAATGACTGTTTGCCCGGATTATTGACCTACTAGTGTTTATCTTACCTGGGGTTTACGGACAGAATCGTTAAGGAGAGCCTCACACTCTGTGCACTCCTTCCTTCCCCTCACCGTGGACAAGGTACAGCACAGCTCTCCTGGCTGTCCAGATCTGGTTATCTCAGAAGTGCTAAAAAGGAGAGAAAAGGGAATTTTATCTTCACCCTCATTTATTCCACTTCCATCACTCTGAGCAAATTCAGGTCACTGCTGGTGTCCCCCTCCACTCGCCAGTGTAGATCAGCAGGCAGTGAACGGCTCCTTTGGGCTTGAGAAAGCCTTGGATGGCCTTTGCGTCTCAGAGCTTAGCAGATTTTTCTCATCCCTTTAAATGATGCCGCCTGCTACCTTCTGCTTTCTCCGTTTACCCTGACCTATGTGCTGCAATCTTACTTCCTTACTCTGTATCTAACTTGTCTTTCTTCTTTGCCTTTGCTTTCAGAAGCTACGGGTGCTGTGGGAAGGGATGATTTTGTTGTTGCGTTGCTGTTATTCATTTTCCCTAGGAATATTCTCATGGTTTTCCTGATCTGTGGTGGTTTTGTTCGCTTGCTCTGTGTGTGTATGTGTATCTGTGTTTGCATGCACGTGTGTGTATGTGTGTGTGTGCGTGTGTGCGTGTGTGCGTGTGTGTATCTGTGTGCGTGCGTCTGTGTGTGTACGTGCGTGTGTGTGCATGTCTATCTGTGTGTGGTATCTGTGTGTGCATGTGTGTGTATCTGTGCGTGTGTGTGCATGTTTATCTGTGTGCGTGCATCTGTGTGTGCATGTGTGTGTGCATGTGTGTGTGTATCTGTGCGTGTGTGTGCATGCGTGCATGTGTCTGTGTTTATGTGCGTGTTGTGCGTATCTGTGTGTGTATCTGTGTGTTTGTGTATATGTGTGTGATATTTTCTCTACCTCTCTCTCATCCCGCT
Source organism: Microtus ochrogaster (assembly GCF_000317375.1). NCBI lineage: Eukaryota > Metazoa > Chordata > Mammalia > Rodentia > Cricetidae > Microtus > Microtus ochrogaster. The sequence continues at coordinate 28,951,897 of NC_022023.1, read as the reverse complement.
GGAGTGACTCTAACAAAGCCTTCAGCTGAGTTTGCTGTGCGGCTCATGGGTGTCCCTGCCTCCTACCCAACCTTTTCTACTTTGTATTACAGCTTGGCTGATTCCGACTGTCCCGTCCTGAGGCCCACAGATTCCTTGCTTGCCTGTGGATCTCTTGAAGCTGTTCTTCATCTCAGTTGTAGTTTGCTGTGGGTTTTGTTTTGTCTGTTACTATTGTTTTATTTCTATGTTTTCCTTTTGAAACTTTATTTCTTCTCTCCTCTAAAATCAGACACCAAACCCTTTCTTTTCTATCAGTTTCTGTCATCAATCAGTAATTTTACTCTTAGTGCCCAATGGTTTCAACACGTCTGTTGTATCTCACTCGGTACTTCTTGTGGTTTCAGGTGCCCACTGGGGATCTTGGGGTGCAAGTAAAGGAGAGTGAGCTGCACTTGCTTTAATGCTGTGAAGTACTGTAAGAAGCATGCATACATGTAGTGGCGCTGTCTGTTTAGAGAAATAGCCCCTTTATCATTGTCTCGAGTATCATGGCTTTCATAAAACAGGTCAGGCAAAAGATAACAAAGTGGTGTCTTTAAAGACTGAAAGAAAGTCTGCCAGTCTCAAGTTCTGTATCTACTACAAAAGCCCCACAACGTGCAGGAAAAATGCAGACTCGTCGAACAAAACAAAGTAGCTTCACGATGCACGCCCGGCGTCACGACTGCGCACCCATGTTAGTCCTGTGCTTTCAGCTCCGTGCCTTGTCAACACACGCGAGTGCCCGTGACTTCTCTCCGCTGCAGGCTTCCTGCTGAAAGTCAGTCATTGTTCTCCTAAGACAAGAGAGACTTGGGAAATCACTTCATTCCCAGAAACGGGCACATTCTGTTTCTCTTTACTGCGCATGCCGGAATCCGTCAGGACACAGGAGGGAGGTCACTCCCTCCCAGGAAACGGAGACACCTGTTTAAGCACAATACCAGAGAACACTGTCCTCATCGCACCCCAACTTTGTGTACCTGTGCTCTGCAGCTTACACTCCTGCTCCTCAGTGGAGAGAAGAGAGCAGGGAACACTTTCAGGGAATGTATTTCCGTCATATTCACGGGGAGGGTTAGGGCGCACCTGTGTACTCAGGCTTGCAAGCACCAAAGGTCACTGTTGCGTCTCCCTCAGTCACTCCGCACCTTGGCTTTGGAGACATGGTCTATTGCAGAACCTGGAGCTTGTTGATTTCGTTGTTACCGTCCAGCAAGCCCCAGGGGTTTCCTCCTGTCTGTCTCCCCAGCACTGGGATTACAGACCCAGCCTTTACATAGGTGCTGGGTATTAACCCCCACGTTGGCATGGCCATTCCTCCAGCCCCTCACACGGCTTTTTTGTGAACACCATGCTGGCTCGGTCCTGTAGACGGGAGCTTATTGGATCCCTTCTCTTCCCTGGAGGAAGGGTCTGCACAGCCTCAGTGGCTTGCATTCTTTTTTCATGAGTGCAACTCTTTTAGCTAAGTTCTTCCTACTTGGGTCTGAGTCAACCCCTCCTAGCTGTCTCCATCTTCCCTTGGAAGCCCCTTTCTTTCCTTAGAATTTGAGACACTTATATCTGCTGTGGTGTCAGTTCAGGGGTTGGTTAAAGACAAACTGTGAATTTGCAGCTTTATCGTTGTAATAGCAAACATCTCAAACAGAAATACCCATTGTGTTCCATAAAATGAAAATTCCAAATCTTCATTGGCTAGTTGGAAATACCGTCAGTCGGTTTACAGGCTAAAAGTCAGAAAGAGCTCTTTCCAAAACAGAAAAGTAAATCCTCTTGGACCTGTTTTGAAAGCCTTTGCTATTCCTGACATCTGCCACCAGGTGGTGCTCTGCCCCGCGGCCGAGCGTCTTCCTGGGTAAAGCAGGTGTTCAATAACAATTTTCCATGTACATGTGACAGGAATGGAGTGCAGCGGAAGCACATGCGGAGGATCTGCTTTTGGAGTGTCCCTGGATATACAATCCCTCAGCCCTCAAACAGGCTGAGCCGTAGGTCCCCAGCCCCTCACTCAGATTGACAGGCTGTCAGAATGCCCAGGCACCCTGTAACAGGGGGGGGGGTAAGAATGGTGGGGGTGTCCTAGTTAGGTAATTTATCAGAAACAAAACAAAACCATAGCGACTTAACAACAGACAGGGTGGGCTCCCAAGTAAACAATCCGCTAACAGAGGTTCTGATTAGCAGGCAATTCTTCCTGGGGTTCAAGAGCTCCCGCCGCCCCCATACTCATAGCCCTACTGTCTTTACAGGAGACATGGCAGAGGGGGAGAAGCCCCCAGTGCTGACCGTAGTCCCCAGCTCTTACCACAGTACTCTACTCAAGGCCTATATACTCAGCATGCAAACACCCCCAAGGCTAAGAGGATGAAAGTACAGTCACAGCTGGCAGGCGGTTCTCCAGCCAACGCTGCCCCATGAAGGGGTAGCCAGACGAACCCAGAATGCCCAAACTATACCCACGGGAACTGGTTCTGATAGCTTATTATTGTCTAGAGCAATCTTTCCCAGAATCCCTTGATTTCAAGATGCACAAGGAGGCATATTTACAATGTAGTCCTCCATCCTCACTCAGGAGCCATGGGTTGGCTGGCCCTCTGCATGCAGGAGTGCAGAGCCCCAGGAGTCTGGGAAGCAGTGTTGGTAAGGAGTGCTTCTGCTGCCCCCAGACACTGGTGAGAAGCCAGGCTAAGGCCTCAATGTTTGTGACCTGTATAGACGTCACCCAACGGAGACCTGTTTCTGAGCTAGCCCAGAAGCCCACTGTGCAGCTCAGCTGAGGAAAGGGAGGCCACTTCAAAGCAGAAGCTGAGATGCCACCGCTTCCTCCCCCATCAGACCCTGCCTGCACTGCCCCATCCCTGGCCACACATAGTGAAACTCCCTAAGCCGGCCCATAATCAGCAAAACTGCCTTTCTTTTAAGATAGAGATTGCGCTGACAATCTCCTTTAGCAACACTAGAGGGTAGCATTGAGTCCAGTTTCAGACTTCCCAGTATTGGCTCCTGGATTTTCTGTTTTGTTTGCCTTTTTGTTCCTGCCATGGCACACTGTATGGTATGACTCATGGGCTATGGCAAGCAAAGGAACAAGGCAGCTGCCAGCTGCCCTGGGCTGGGCTTCTCGGCTGTGGTGGAGACCCCAGAGGGGTGGGGCGTTCTAAGTGGAGTCATACAGACAAGACTGGTACTCATTTGGAAGGTGAAATTGGGAAACCATCTCCCTACTTCTTCCTGTTCAAGATTACTGGCAACACCCTTAGGAGAAGGCAGATGTGACACTAAGGATTCCATTTTCTGGGTACCCGGGACTCCTTGGGAACTCTTACCAGATTCCAGTACATCTGTAGATACCCACTCCTAGCCCCCCTGATCTCTAGTGTGCTTCTGTCCATACACTGTGGGGTGAACCAACTCCTGAGAAACAACAGGCCAGAGCCCCACCTAATCACCACCTCCACAGAGGGCTCCCTCTCCGCTCACCTTTTAGACAGGCGGTGGCCCAGCGCTGCCTTCTGTGGGGTTGCCTGCCTCTGTGTCCTGTGTAGGTAAGCCCCCTGTGAGCAGGCTCAGGGGGTCTGCAGCCCCCACCCCACCCCAGTCTTGCTGCAGTAGAACTCAGCACACACCTCTCCTGACTTACAAACTCTGCCGGTCCCCGGGATGAAATGGAGGCAAGAAGCAGGCCACTAGCAAAGTGGCCTCCTCTGTACAGCTCAACAGGCTGGGTCTTTGCTGGGAAGTAACAGAAGCAGTTGTGGGTTTTTTGTGGTTTGTTTGTTTTTTCATCCTGACATGCAGAGGGGGGTCCCTGTCCTATTAACAGAAAGAGACCCAGGCAGTCCAGGTGCTGCCTCCACCGGCTCTTCATCTACATCATGAGAAATTGTTAACGTGGGAGATTTTGAAACCCATGTTCTTAACACTCCTGGTACAGAAGTTCTGTGTCTACTTTGTCTCCACGGGGTTGCCTGTCACCCGGACAGCTAGCCTTGATTTTCCCTTACAGAGCTCTGAGTTCTGCTGAGGCCCCCAGCCTCCTTGCAGGCGGGTAAGCTGCCTGCCACCATTCCGTTCTCTCTCTTCTGTTTCAGCCGTCATCCCCCTGACGGATTCGGAGCACAAGCTGCTGCCCTTGCATTTTGCGGTGGACCCCGGAAAGGACTGGGAGTGGGGAAAAGATGATAACGACAATGCCCGGCTAGCCCAGTAAGACGTGCTCCACAGTCCGGTCCCTAACCCAGCGGTCCGTGGGAGAGCCGTAGTGGGGCTCCTGTTGGGGGTGGGGATAGAGGGCAGAGAAAGGATTGCGTGGGCAGACGAGGGAGCTCATGCCACCTCCGGAGCTTTTCACTCAGCCTTCTTTTGTCAGCCTCATCCTGTCTCTAGAAGCCAAGCTGAACCTTCTGCACAGCTACATGAATGTGACATGGATCCGCATCCCCTCTGAGACCCGGGTGAGCCTCACGTGCATGGGAGCCCCAACCTTGTGATGGGGGGAGGGGAGTAGGGTGGCCGCTCTATGCTGTGTGGGGTATGAAGCACTCCCCTCCCGAAAGTCCATAGACAGGGAGGGGGCACGCTGGCCACCCGCAGCTGCGGCCCAGAGGCTCCACCCCCTCATGTGCCAGGTTCCCAGTCCAACCAAAGACTTCCTGTTGGTGCAAGTGGGGGCGTGTTGTGTGTGCGTGTGTGTGTGTACACGCAGTGTGTGTGTACATGCAAGTGTGCGCCCCAGTTAGGTTTTTCCCCCTCTTATTTTGCACAGCAGGAGAGGAATAACACGCCCACTCACAAAACAAACCGTAGGCAAGTCATAACACAAAACTATCTCTGCTGAGATCGGAACAAGATGTGCTGCGGCAGAGCGGAATTAATTATAACTGTGTGTGGATCCTTAGAAGAGCTGGGGAACCGACAGCGCTAGTCCTCAGCGTGCCGGCACCCTCCCCTCCCCGAGGCGGAGGTGGCCGCAGGTGAAGTTGGCAGAAGGCAGAGAGCAGCCCACCCAACGCCTGCCTTAGGGGAACTATTGGGCGGCCCGTTTGCAGATGCTGAGAGATTTCGTTTTAAGTCTGTGACTGATGTTTTCATAATCTCGGGAGGGAACTCCCAGGGAAAGGGATTTGTGAAAATTGCTTACAAGTAATTGGTCCTCCCTGACATCCGTTTACTTAAGCATCCAGCAGGCTCTAAGAACTGAAAGGAGGGACCCTGCTGAGTGGTGTCTTCCCCACCGCTCTGAGGGCTCACTTCCCCTTCACCGGCACATCATCGAGTAGGGCGCCCCCGCGTGGCTCTGGTTCGCCGTGTTTCTGAGGGCACAAGGGACAACCAGGCAGTGGCAATTCCTGCCTCTCCCGTGTTGGAAGATGCCACTGTGCCCCAGGATGTTGCTCTCTAAAACCCACATGTTATGCAACGGCAGCAGCTGAGAACCATCAGGACCTTGCAGCCGGGCACATCTCTGCCCTACATGAACAGTGTGCTTGGCCAGGCCTGGGGTGGGGGGTGAGGGGTGGGGGGTCCTGTTCTGCCAGCCTAACCAAAAAGGGTCATCCTCCTGGAACCTGTTTGAGGAAAGGACAAAAGTAAAGTGAGAAGCCAGCGCTTTTCCAGTCTCCTCTGGAGACTTGTAACTTGTCATGGCTGGATAAAAGGAATAATGGGGCCAGACAAAGAATGTGGTTTGGGGCAAGGTGCCCAGCGCCTGCTTAGAGTAAGCAGGTGACACAAATGTGTGGGAGAGACGTTGTCTCACCTGGTGGTCTCTACCATTACAGAGATCTGGAACCTGCTTCTAGTGATGCCGATAGACCAGGAAAGAAGGCCATAGTGTGGACCTGGTGTCTCTCTATAAAAAACTCTGAGGCTCTGGAACTCCACTCCAGGGTGCTTATGGGCACTCTGACTCTACTCATCCACTGGGGATTCTAGACTAGTTATTTATCTATGAATCCCAAGATAAAGTTTGTGCTCTCTCCCTAAAAGGATGGTACCTTTGCCAACACCAGAACCTGCCTTCCACCCTTGCAAAGATCAGGGCTCTGTGTAAGATAAACACATCCCTCTCTAGTAGACCCCACCGTCCCCCACCGTCACCCCCCAACAGCAGAGAACTCAAAAAAAAAAAAAAAAAAAAACACCCCCGCCAGTGTCCTGGTCTCAGCTCCACCTGTGTTCTTGGGGCCTACACGGTGACACCTCTTTTATAACGGCCTTCCTTTCCTGCCTTGCCTCTCCACAGGCTCCCCTTGCACAGCCAGAGTCTCCAACAGCCTCAGCAGGGGAGGATGTGCAGTCCCTGGCCGAATCACTGGACTCGGACCGCGATTCTGTGTGCAGCAATTCCAACAGCAATAATGGCAAGAACGGTAAGGACAAGGAGAAGGAGAAACAGCGCAAGGACAAGGACAAGACGCGCGCAGACTCCGTGGCCAACAAGCTGGGCAGCTTCAGCAAGACGCTGGGCATCAAGCTGAAGAAAAACATGGGCGGGCTGGGCGGCCTGGTGCACGGTAAGATGGGTCGCGCCAACTCTGCCAATGGCAAGAACGGCGACAGCGCCGAGCGCAGCAAGGAGAAGAAGTCCAAGTCGCGCAAGGGCAGTAAAGAGGAATCGGGAGCGTCGGCTAGCACCTCGCCCTCGGAGAAGACCACGCCGTCGCCCACGGACAAGGCGGCGGGAACGTCGCCGGCCGACAAGGGCAGCGGGCCAAGGGGCGACGCCTGGAAGTACAGCACGGACGTGAAGCTGAGCCTCAACATCCTGCGCGCCGCCATGCAGGGCGAGCGCAAGTTCATCTTCGCTGGCCTGCTGCTCACCAGCCACCGGCACCAGTTCCACGAGGAGATGATCGGCTACTACCTGACCAGCGCGCAGGAGCGCTTTAGCGCGGAGCAGGAGCAGCGGCGCCGGGACGCTGCGGCGGCAGCCAGCACCACGGCCACGGCCAC
>NC_022023.1:28932716-28944664 GCF_000317375.1 Microtus ochrogaster | reverse complement strand
CCGGCCCCAGGCCGCAGCCCACCCGCGCCCGCGCGCCAAAGCGTCATTCACGTACAGGCGGCCCGGGACGAGGCGTGCGCGCCGGCCGTGGGCGCGCTGCGACCGTGCGCCACCTACCCGCAGCAGAACCGCTCGCTCTGGTCCCAGAGCTACAGCCCGGCGCGCGGCGCCTTGCGTACGGTCAACACGGTGGAGTCGCTGGCGCCCGGCGGAGCGGACTCCCCGGGGCCCGCGGAGCACAAGTCGCAGACCTACAGCAACGGCTTCGGCGCGGCCCGCGACGGCCTGGAGTTCGCCGATGCCGACGCTCCGGCCACGCGCTCGAACGCAGAGTGTGGCCGCGGTGGCCCCGGGCCCGCTCAGCGGCGCTGCCAGCGAGAGAACTGCGCGTTCTACGGGCGCGCCGAGACCGAGCACTTCTGCTCCTACTGCTACCGCGAGGAGCTGCGGCGGCGGCGTGAGGCGCGCGCTGCGCGGCCCTGAGCCGCCCGAGACTGCTTTTCCATCCTGTGGGTCTTTTTTTTAACTTGCTCTGGTCAGCCGAAGGGCCGGCGCCTCCACCTCGGTCAGTGCCGTGTATGTGTTTGGTCAAACGTTCCTAATGGTGCCTGAACCTACACTGATGCCACTCAGGTAGTAGACGGATAGGAAACAAGTCATACTGTTGGAAGTGGGTGTGCTAGCCTAGCATCTGCCTCGTACCTGTGGAAACTCAATAGCCATTGCAAGAGTATTTTTGTTCCTCTATACGAGAAATAAAGAAAATCGCAGCCCTTTGTTTTTAGAAGGGAGTGTTTTACATGCTTCCCCCTCCCCAACCTAGGGACTGACCTCTTCCAAGTAGCGGTCACATGCGTGCAGTTGGTAGCACGCAGGGTTTAGATACAAACTCGCAGCCAGGCCTGAGGGGAGCCACCTCCGCGGCTCCCATGTCCTTCCCACCTGGGTCCCTGAAGACCTCCAGCAGGCACTTTGCTACCCGCTGACGCTGGCCGCTTAGGACTCCCCAGCTCCATCTCATAAGCAAATCCTCCCACAGCCCCCGGCTCGAGCAACATTCACACTGCCATCCAAGCCGCGGGCGACCACAGAATGGGCACCGGACAACCTACCTCTCAGGGCACGGTGAGGTGTAGCGATCGCTCCAGTGCAGAGCAGCTCCTGTGACAGGAGCTTCCCAGAGACACTTGGGGGTGCGAAAAAGCAGGGTCCTGAACTCCTGCTCGTATTGGCCCACCTATGAGCCAGAGTGACAGGCTGCTCGTGTCTCCTTTGAAGACATGTGTACAGTGGACTGTCGCTGGCGGGTCCCTTAGAAGGTGATATCACATCCGTGCCCCAGAGGAGGGGACAGAATTGACCCCTTGGTCACTGTGTCGGCCCCAAAGTGGGCTGCTTTGAACCCAGCCTGGCCTCCTTCAGTAGGGGCTGAGAGAGGGCCGGGAGGAAACTACCCCTCCTCCACCTGCATCTGTCAGGGTTCAGCCAGGTTAAAGGGCTCTCTGCTGGTGGAGCCCCTTCACGGGGCAGGTGGCCCTGCTCCTGGCTCCATGCCACATTGAGGGAGCAGCCCAATCTCTGAGCAGTCTCCTTTCTGGTGCCTCCTACATTTCTTGAGGAAAATTTAAAAAATAATAATGTGTCCTTAGCTACCCTATTTTGAGCAGCAATATGCAGCCTCTTCCTTCAAGATTACCTCCGCAGACCACTGTTCTTGACCAAGGACACCGCGGGGCTAGCCTGCCTCACTAAAGAGCAAGCTTGCTTCCAGGAAATACGGAGAAGATGGGTAAAATCCTCGCTAACGAAACAATACTTTCATACCTGTGAGAGCTTTAGACCAGCCCCTCCCCCCCCCGTAACCCTAAAACAGGAGAAAGCACCTGCTTCCCCCTCAGAGAGCGCAGGAGATGGGTCCCACCTTCACTGGAGCCAGCCTCTCCTCCTGAAAGCATGTTTCATCCCGTGACATCCAGAGCAGCAAGAGCAAAAAAAAAGGAAAAATAAAAAGTTTTCAAAAAATGGGGAGGGAATTTTTTTTACCTGTTTGGAAAATGATAATAAAATAACTGAGTATCTCCTGTGAGTACTTCCTTTTTGTTTTTTATTATTCCACAGCCTGTGGAGTTTTCAGTAATGTATTCAAGTTTTGCATAAAGTGGTTCCTTAAATCAAAATTATTTATTAAATAGACTCTTTAAGAAGTTTTTTCAAAGTTTTGTTTTCGTGTTGAACAAGATGCTTTAAGTGTGTGGTAATAACTAATATTCATGACTCCGATAGTACTGGGGTCTCTTTTGTTACTCAGAAAAAAAAAATATTCTCAGAAAAGTCTCTCACTGAGAGGGTTTGTGGCAGCTTTTTTTTGGGGGGGGGCTGGTTTCTTTTGAACACATCACCTGAACAGCTCTTTCATCCTCCAGCGCTGTAGGTCACAGAAGCCTCTGCTTCCAGCAAAGTGGGCTGCTCTAGCTCATGTCTCATCCCTCAGAGCACCCACCTGATGTTTCAGTGTGTATTCAGAAGCCCAGTGCGTAGACACAGGAGGCGGGTATTCATGTTTACCTCTCTTGTACTGTGATGTTAAAACAACCAACAAGAAATTTCCAAACCTGGCTATGCACTCTGCCAAAAAAAAAAAAAAAGTAACAAATAGGACAGAGGATTAAAGTAGTTTGTTGTAATAAACCCTCCCAAACGGGATAATGATATGTACTCTTGAAGTGTGACAGCAGATCCTATCTCCTTCATTGCCAAGTTACTTCTCCCCATCTAATGATGAATGTGCCATACAGAAGAGCCTGGGGCATAGACCCAGACCGCAGATTCGAGATCCTGGCCTAATAAAAGGCCCCAGCCTCTCAACTTGGTCTCATTGGGCTAGACAAGGTGGAGCAGCGGTTGCGGCCTGCTCCGTACAGTCCACGAGGTTAAGAGTAGCCATTGCCTTCTGAGAGAAGAGCAGCTTCTGTGTAGTATTAAAAGTGGAGAGAGGCCAGTGTAGTGTGAACATTTTGTTTCTGTGTGCCCGCAGCCTGCCTCGTGATCTTAAAACAGGTGACTGCTGTGCCCTCTGGCCATGCTTAGTGGCTAGAGACAGGAACATGTAGACCAAATTCCCCACGATCTCTCTTTGACTGGGCTGCCCTTTGTGGACCAAAGAAAGGGACGAAGATAGGAGTCCCAACTGATGTGTTGAGAGACACCGCCCACGCCAGTAGTGAGCAGCGCTCCTCATCTGATCTGGCCAGGCTTTCCGAGAGAGATGGGTGTCTCTAAGCAACAATAAATGTCCAGGAGAACTGATATTTCTAAGCCCTGTGGAGATTATTTCAGAGGTTCACAGTTCCTTCCCAGGCATCGCCTAGGGGTGATTTTATTACTTTGGCAAGGGAAGTAGTTTTTGAGTGTATTCTGTTTATAGACTTTATGCACTGTTGCGTCCAAGTTTTATAGGCCAACTTGAAACTGTACTATATGAGTTATTTTTATACGACTCTCAGACGTGCCACAGAGGAATACCTTGCACCCTTCTTTTCACGGGGTTGTCCCTTGGAAGAGTGAATCAGGGTGGGCGGGGCTGCACTGTGGGATGGTGGAGTCTTGGCGCCTTTGTGCAGACCCTCTGACACTGGGACCGTGTAAATGTCTTCTCCGTCTTGACTGAGCTCTTAGTTTGTTTTCTTCTGTGTACGGGTTCGTGGTGCTGCACCTTTCTTATCTATGAAAATTTTGTCCTTAAGTTACGGTGTCCCTTTCCTTACCTGTTAGTACCCAGTGCCATTTGAACCTATTGTTTTCCAAATTTAATGGTATCCAAAATAACTTACAAATTCTGCTAGCTTATTGTCATGAGTATCTCCCTATAACAGAAGATGAAAGAGCCACCCTGGTGCAGGCCTCAGGGTGTGGAGTCCCCCATGAGGTCAGAACAAGCCCCAAGGCGCTGGGCAGAGCCAGCTGTAGCAAGGCCCTCCCTTTGCATCTGTAAGTTTAGTTTGCAAACTCTCCTAACTGTAAGACCAGACCTTTCCCATCAAAATATATTCCACATTGATTGGGAAAAAATAAACAAGGAGGTGAGAGCAGGGTTGTAGACATTGGTGCTGGGAAATTTGTGGAAGACAGAAAAAGGAGAGTGACAGTTGCACTGTGTGGGTCTTCATTGTTTATATCAAGGCTTGGAGTAAAGCTAAGGGCACCTTCCTCGCATTTGAGGTTTCTTTGTGACGTGCTGTTTGCCCCTGATCATAGAAAGGACTTTGCATATCAGTTCCTCCCATGTTCTTTGCTTCCAAGGCTTCTAATAAGGAGAAAGTATTTTGGTAACTGAGTGAGCTAGCTCTGGCCTTAACCCACGTGAGATAGAAGAGTGGCCCAGGTCCGAGCTCTTGGAGGCTCCTGCTCTTGTCCTTTGAAGAGAAGCACTTGTGAGAAATCCGGAGGTGGCCAGTACTCCTGGCCACAGGAAACAGGCAGTCCCTTCCCAAAAGCCTTACATAGCAGCTCTCCAGACCTCTGAGCACCCCGCCTCTCTTTGCTAATCCATGTGGATGGAGGTCTTCAGGGCAGAGACCCCCACTTCCTTCTTGCTGCCTTCAGATCCTCCCTATTGGCCAGGCCTATGGGGGCAGCACTGGTTCTGTTGATCTAAAGCCTGGTTCTGAAGAGTTAACCTTGCTCTTACAGGGCTGGGGCCAGGTAGTTCATCCTAAAGGCTCTGTACTCCACAGGGATGCTGGGAGTGGCCCACCCCAGACCTCCTCTGTGAAGAATGTCTCTAAGGAAGATCAGGGGTCTTGGGACAACTCCCAACAGCAGACAAGATCATCTGAGAGTTTTCAGCATGGGGTGAGGTATATCTGCAGCACACAGGCTGGTGCTTTCCCCAAAGAGCCAGCCCTCCTCCCACTCCACTGCCACGTAGAGAAGAGGGAGGGAGGCACCCTACAGAGATGCCTGAGAATCTGCAGGAGTGCATGGTCTGTATGGGTGTGGAACATGTAATTACAGGGCATACTCAGAAGCCATCATCCCCAAACATGCTAGCTGTATGGCCCTTTCTAATAATGCAGAATAATCCATTAAAATTTGGATTTCTACTATTTTAGTTTAAAAATTTTTTAAACAATCACAACCCCTAATTATGTTTAAATGAAACGATGCACACTGCTGTGTGTTATTCCTCCAGAGAATATCTCATAGAAGTGTGTGTGCATATACATGCATATTATGTATATACATGTATACTCTGTTTAACATCAGGTGAGGACTATCAGTTGGTTTTAATGGAATCTGCTCAAAACCAAAGCAGTGAAATCAGCCATTTCAGAATCTGGCTCCACATTCTGAAGGATAGCTTCCTAGGAGAACACAATTTCCATGACACAGTAAGAGCCAAGATTTTACAAAGCCTGCCCTGAACCAGTATGTTCTTGGCCAGAGACGGGGTCATCTGATTACCAGGCAGCCTCTGGCCTCAGGGCCTTTGTATGTGTTGTCCCTTCTGTTCTGCACTGCCTACTCTTCTTCACTTCACCGCCACCCTTCAGCAAGGCGTTCTCCAACTTGGCTATATAGGAAGCTGATATGTCCCACCCTCCCTACCGTGTTCAGCTTCCTCTCATAGCCCCTAGTCAACAACTCATTCATTCGGTATGCCACAGCCCCCAGGTTCCCATAGAATGTAAGCTCCATGCGGGCAGGACTTCCCATATATCTTGTCCACTGCTGTGTCCTGGTGCCTACAGGGGTGCCTGACACACACTAGGCACTGGATAAATACTGGCTGAAGAAAAGAAATGAGATCACTCATTTGATACACCACAAAATGTCAGTTTCATTCTTCATCAAGTCCTGATTTTTCTGCTACCATTACATATAAAAACTGTGAGCTGGTTACGTGGTCTGGGTCATCAGGACTAGAGGTATCAAGTGACTAGCTATGGCAGCTTATCATTGATAGCAGCAGTGGTCACCGTCCATCTCAGAGTGGGCCCTGTAGCCAAGCCTTTCCTCACAGTGGGGCTCTGCTATTTGCAGGGGGCATTTGGAGACAAGCAGGGATAAAAATGGTCCAGAGCGGGTAGCTCATAGTATGAGATGCGCTACGGAGAGTCCCATCATACTGGCTATAATGTCATTGGAGACGCCAACCATTCCAAAGGAGCCTTTCTAATCGATTCCCAGGTATCCATCTGTCCTTCCTGTACCAGACACAGTGGCACAGGTGTCCCAGCCCAGATGAAGGATTCGTTCTCCAGTTACCAAAACGCGGGGCAGCGAAAGGAAAGGAAGTGATCACTCTGGTGATTTGGGACGGTGGTGGGAGTCACTGGGTGTGACACTGGGTGTGCACTGGAATGACAGAAAGCCACACACACCTCCATGGGCCTAGGACACTAATGGAGACACCCTGCACTCGACCTCACCCACCGAAGGGACTGCTGCTCCACAGCCTATTCCCTCTGCCAGGTATTTTCACAGCTACCTAACCACACTGTTTACTTCCTGGTCCTTTGGCCAAATTCATTTTCCTCTAAGAATCACTGGCAAAACACTGTTACAGGCTGCTCATTGGGCCTTTAGCCTCCCGTGGCCTGGTGTAAAGGCTGTGTCCTCTTTTCTTCCGTGGTTCTTGCTTTCATCTCTCTGGATGCTATACTGTAGGGTTCCTCTCAGGTGTGATATCCCCCATAAATCCCTTCTGCATCTGTCCAGCTGTGCAAATGGGCACTTGCACGTGTGTCCCCATACTTGGATTGCCAAATATGTGATACTCCTTTCACTGCTGCCTGAGCAACTTGGGCCCCTGCTCCTGCCAGGACTCAGAGGAGACATAGCTTCCCAGAGGGCACTGCTCACCCTGGCGAGTGCCCAGGGGCGGCCCAACTCTCAGCCTCCGTGTGAGCACATCAGAGCTTGAATGATAGTTTGGCAGTGAGAGGAGGGCAGCACTCACCCATGACCCAAGCTATGACCTAGGCATGAGCATAGCCATGTCTAAGAGTCCAGCATACAGAGACCAACCTGCCTCCCACAGAGCCAGTATCATGGAGCTCAGCTCTGCCACAACCCCAGGTGGCAGACACTGGGCCCCCAGTGACACAAATAAAGGAACACTTAGGCGCAGAAAGCAGGCTCAACTGAGTCCAAGCAGGGACTAAGCTTGGTGACCCATCACTGCCTCATGGACAGAGCCAGCACTCCATCCCCCCTCATTTTTGACAAACCGGCCTCCATGTAACTGGAAGCATTGATGCTGATTATAACAAAGGATTCCCCAGCCTGTGCTTGCCTAGTTCCTTTAAATGGGCATTTAGCCTCACACAATCATGAATTCTCTCTATCTCTCTCTCTCTCTCTCTCTCTCTCTCTCTCTCTCTCTCTCTCTGGACTGATTTAGGGATGAAATAGATTGCTTTGCTTTCTATTTAATTTATTATTGTGGACAAAGAAAAACACTGAGGCAAAAATGGGTCATAGATCACCCTGTTTCAACCAAGTTGTTCAAAAAATCCTTTCTGCCCACACGTTGAGTGTTCATGCTAATTCCATACAAGTCTTCTCTTCCATCTGGTCCATTGTCGGTGAAGAAACCCATTGTAAGCGCTGTCTAAAGTGATGAGGTCGCTCCTTTGTGAAGTATTAAAGCACCGAACTGATTTTTGCAATATGTAGTATGCTTTCATTTTGGAAAACTCCCAGTAATGACCTACTGCACTTTTTATAGAAGAACAGTATTTCATTCCTTTCTCTTATGAAAGATTATTTTAAGTAAAAATAGCTCTGTAACCTGTGTGACGTGGCTTCTCCATTACTTGATACAGAGGAGCTTTGATGCTGACTCAATAAAACAACCGTGTTTGTAAAGCGCGAGTTGATCCAGTTATTTAGTCGCCCCGAGTCCTAGGTACTCAGTAAGATGCCATCAGAGAGAATCATTACGAAGCCAGTGAGATGACTCAGCAGATACAAGTGCTTGCTTCACCACATAATTACCTGAATTTGAACCTACATGAAGGCAGAAGGAGAGAACCGACTCCAAAGAGTTGTTCTCTGAGCTCCACGTGCGTGCCAGTGTGCACACAACAATAGTGATCATAGTTTCAACAGTCTTTATGGCCTAGGAGGAGGAGGATTGAAGTGGGAGTGTGTGTGCCCCTGTTTAGAGCGGAATGTGTTTTTCCCTTTGGATGGGATGTGAACCCCATGATCCCAGGATTTCCTTTTGCTAACGCTCAGGACGCCTCCTGCATGGATGAAAACGGAGGAGTCCTTAGGCGTGTAATCACCAGGGGCTGTGACGGTAAGCAAAAGATACAGCTGCACATGTGACAGATTTTGATTTATGCTTTCCTGGTTTCCTGAAATGTAGAAGAACTAAGGAATTGTCTTTCTTTCCCTGGGAAGAGTCCAGAGTCCTGGGTCTCTCTCAGGCACAGCACTGTGCCAAGACTCAGATAGAGCCGGGAATCCAGTGCCCACTGCACGCTGTGCCCTGACCTTAGGATGGGGACAGTGGAAGAGGGTGACCTGTCTCCTGCACTGAATGGCTCCACAGGGCATGGCACATCCCTCTCATGTGGAGTCCAGTCTATACAACAGCCTGGAAGGGAGAAATCAAAAGCCTCACCTTGTAGAGAGTCAGGATCCGGACCCAAATGTGCCTGGCATAAAGTGTGTGCTCTTAAACGCTCTGCAGGATACCAGTCCACAGGAGGCAGGACCTGCCTTGCAGGAATGCCCAGTCCAGGGAAGCTGGCACACAAATCCTCATCTGACTCCTAGGAGCCAAGCATTAGCACAAATGGGAGAATCTTAGAAAGATCTAGGCTAGCCTGTGGGGTTCGCTGGGACAAAAGCCTATATACCTCCAGGGTCCAGCTGAGGCCAATAAGTTCCCATTGTGTCTGACTCTGGTGGTCTACCATAGGAGACCTTGGGACTGGCTAGAGGGTAAAAGGCTCGTCTTAGTCCTTCAGGTTGGCAGAAAGTCAGTACCACACCAACCCTGGCTCTCTACTTCTGTTCTGTAACACAATATATATATATATATAATGATAAAGTTCTTAAGCATGCCATGAAATCATGAAATACACACATCATTTGGAAAACCAAAGATGCCTCAGGGAGTTCAAGAGATGGCTGAGTGGGTAAGAGGTTAGGAGTGCTCTCCCAGAGGACTTAGTTCAGTTCCTAGCACCTGTGTTGGTTACGTCATAATTGTCTGTAACTCCAAAGCCAGGGGATTGGATGCCCTCTCCTGGCCAACACACACACACCTCCCCCCTCCCCCATGAACACACTGATAAATAAAAATAAACAGTTAAAGAAAAGGATGTCTCCGTTATTTTTAAAAGAGGGATTTTGAAATGGAGAACTAGACAAGACGAAAAACACACAAACAGGGAACCGAGATCACAGCGAACCGTCTGCGGGAGGCAGCTGCCTCTTACAGCTGCAGCTCAGTGATAAAGCGCTTGCTGCACGTGTGCAAGCCCCTCAGTTCAGTCCCCAGCGCACACAAGCCAAGAGGAGGGGGCTCTCCTGAGTGGGGTCCAGGCCTGTGGAGAGGGCAGAGGGAGCCCTGCTCAGCTGGGGCTCTGGCTTAAGAGGCCCAGAGGACACAGAGCTGGGCTCTGGTATCTGAGCACAAGTTGTTGACAATCTCTGAAAGATTCTTCTATATGGAGGGAACGAACTGGAACAAATTGCAGCTGGTTGCTAGGACAACGGTGACAGAAAGTGAAGCAAGCCCTCTGTGTGTGTCCCCGCCACACACTCACAGTGTGCACAGTGTACAGTTGTCCCCTGTCAGAAGGACTCATCCCAGCACCCCCCACAAATATCACAAGCCGCAGATGCTCCCAGCCTTTCTTAAAGTGACAGTGTCCGCAGAGCGCCTCTGTCCATCTCCTGTAGACTTTAACTCATTAGACACAGGAAGCCGAATACTAAGGAATGTTAGTTGTCAGTGTTGTACTTGCCAGGCTCAGAGACTAGCCTCTCAAGAAAATGCCTGGTCATGGGGATATTTCTCCTCCAGTATATTTGCTCTGTATGTGCTTAAAATGGAGCCATAGATTTGTAGACATGTGTGCATGCGTGTGCACGCGCGCGCGTGCACACACACACATACACTAAGGAAGAAAATATGGCTCTTCTACAACCCCTTGGGTCCTGGCAATCATCCCTGAGTCTCTACTCTGTGGCTGACCCATGTTTCCTTCACTCTTCTTGGGCATTTTCCTCTTAGGAATCCAGACTTTTGTTCCTGATGGATGCTATTTGCTATTAACTTTTATGTGGGGACGTGGACTTCACTGAAGCCTCCCAAAAGAGGGCCCTGGGTTCCACACATGATGCCCCTGGTAACACATTATGCCCTATTTTGGGAAAAAAAAAAAAACACCTTTTTGTTGCTGGAGCTCCTTCCGCTCCTTCAGCCAATAGCTGCTGAGATACCAGCCCACTGGGGTGTGGTCTCTCTCTCTTTAAAAAAGCTGCCACTGCTCTCTGGCTTCCGGCTCCACTTCCGGCAACTAGGCTCCCTTCCTGATTGTGCAGAGGGCTGTTGTCTGGGATGGTGATCTGTAAGTTTTTTCCCCTTACATAAATAACCATTCTATTAATCATAATTCCAAACTGGTGTGGGATTGTGACTTACACCTTCACCTTTTCTTTAATAAAGACTCAGTTCTCCAGCATCACCTGGAGATGTGTACCTGAGCATGGCTCTAGGAAGTTGCCCTGATTATATAATCACTGAGGGGGGAAGAGCCATCACAGTGAGCAGAACAAGGCCCTGACTGGAAGCCTGGACTCTATGAATGGGGGAGAGAACTAAGTGTCCATTTGCACCCACAGCTCTCTATGCTTTATTGCGGGGACAATGTCATCAGGTGGTTCAAGTCCCTACTGCCTTGGCTTTTCTGTCACGACAGACAGTCCCTTTGAGTAGTGAGGCAGAATAACCCTTTTCTTCCTGTCTGTCAGGGTGTTTACACAGCAACAGGAAAACAAAATGAAGACACTATTGTAGATTGTCCAGGTTCTATGTGGCAAGGACATTAAGAATAATGAAGTCCATTAAAGTTCATAGAACAATTTAATAAAAAAAAGATTCAGTTCCTTAGTCGGTGGAGTAATGAATGGTTTTGTGTTGACTCGGTGGCTTGCAAAGTCCCCAAGAATCTCAGCTTCCGGCTTGGTAAGATCCCAGAGCCTCCTGCTTGAAGATCCCAGGAGGGACCTGAGATGGGAGAGGAAAGCACAGTCTCTCATGTGTCCAGCACAACAGCAATGAGATCTACTCACCAGGCCACCCTCTCTTGTCCCAGACCATGGTGGTTGTGTTCATGTCATGGGAGGGAAGTGGCGATTGATTCTAGCCCTGACTTGTACCCTTCAGGACAACCTTACCCTTCAGGTGATTTGTCTTCCCGCTGGAATCATGACTGAATAGCAGACAGGCAACCAAACTCACCAGGCCAGCTGCCTCTGTATGACTGGATACATACAGAGTTAGATTTGTGACAAGGGGGTACAGTGACAGATGTACATATAGGAAAGTAAAGAGAGATCTCTCGAGTACCCTGAGACGTTTGGAGGCATGTTTATACTCATCAAAAAGAACCCTGTGTGAGGAGTCCCTTGAGACTCAGGGGGATGGGTAGCCTGTTCTGTGATGTCACTAGGCATCCTTGTTACTCAATGGGCTTGTATAGAAAGAGTCCATGCTTGCATGGGCAGAGGCTTTGACTTACAAGTCACCACAGAGATCTCCTTTCCAAGGCCAGCCTACGGACCATGACTACCGTGCTTAGGTCACCGTCTCACAGATGAAGCCTATGTGGTGTCCAGGGGATTACAGGTGACCCCTTCCAAAATGGAGGGTGGCAGTAATTTGGACCTGGAATGTCTCCCAGAATGTCTGCAAGTTAAGG
>NC_022023.1:28924537-28932023 GCF_000317375.1 Microtus ochrogaster | reverse complement strand
TTTCATCATCTAATAATATGATCATGTGGTTTTTATTTTTCAATTTTTTTATATGGTGGGTTACGTTGACAGATTTTTATATGTTGAACCATCCCTGCATCTCTGGAATGAAGCCAACTTGATCATGGTGGATGATGGTTCTGATGTGTTCTTGGGTTCGGTTTTCCAGTATTTTATTGAGTATTTTTGAATCAATGTTCATGAGTGAGACTGATCTGTAATTCTTTTTCTTAGTAATGTCTTTTTGTGGTTTGGGTATCAGGGTAATTGTAGCCTCATAAAAAGAGTTTGGCAATGTTCCTTCTGCTTCTATTGTGTGGAACAATTGAAGAGTATTGGTATTAGTCCTTCTTTGAAAATCTTGTAGAATTCTGAATATCTTGTAGAATTCTGAGCTGAAACCATCTGGTCCTGGGCTTTTGCTTTTTTTTTTTTATGACTGCAGAAACAATTTCTTTAACAACAACTAACTCTTTTGCAATTTTTCAGGTTTGTTGCTATTTGTTTTTGTTTGGTGTCAGAGCATTAAAAAGTTTTTTTTTTCTAAAGTCAGGTTTAATGGCTTCTACCTTTACTCGTAGCACCTGAGAGACTGAGGAAGGAAGGAATATTCTGAATTTGAGTCTAACCTGTACTACATAGCCAGTTCCATATCAGCATGGATTAAGAGACTCTTGTCTATAGCAAAGAAAGTAAAATATTTCTTTCCTAGGTGCCTCACCACTGCCATCAGGACAGGAACATTCCAGAACTAGAGGGAAAGAGGAAGGGAGGGAGGAGAGAGCCCCATTAAGAATAAGTATCTACCCACCCGGGGAAAGAGGATGTGACAATTGTTCTCATGCCGCATGGTGACAGCTGATTCACGTGTTTTTATTGCACCTTTTTTCTTCCCTCTCAAAAAGTAAGAAGTAAAAAAGTTTGAGCCCTTTCTTGTGTGCCTATTGCTTGCAGCTCAGGACAGTAGTGCAGGGTTTCACACAGGTGAGGGTCGCAGCACACCAGCCTGCGACGTGGTGGCCTTGATCTTCACACCCTGAAGGACAGGCAGCAAAGTCAGTGAATGCCAAGACAAAGCAGAACCTGGCTGTCACTGTGACACTTTTGCTAATAGCTACATTGCTCTACCAAGGATTTAAGAAACGACTTTGAACTCAGGAGATGGCACTCCACAGAACATTCACATTTTGTGGAGGATAAAAGTGGGAAGAGTTATTTCTTTTCCATTCAGACCTTCAAGAAGTATTAATGAATTTTCTGGAAATGGGAGCAAGACATCCAGCTTCTGGTCAGGAACATGGACCATGTCACTGACAGATGAGCAGTGGGGAGGCCTGGAAGCCAGCGCAGAATGAACAATGAGTAAGGGAGGGAAAGGCGAGAAGAGTTTACTGTGCATCCATACCATGAGAAAGGGGGCAAGTGTAGGCCTGGCCTAAGCATGGTCGTCTGTTTGGGCTTAAGACAGGTCAGGCACTGGAATTCACTCATGCACCTCCCACATTCAACAGGCCTGTGGGCCTTGAGAACATGCTGAGGGAGGATCTGAGGAGTCCCAACAGTGCCTCCTGCGACAGAAACAGAATGACCTTTGCTGGCATTGGGGAAAATAAAGACAGGGTAGGCTTGGTAGCTTATTTCTAAACAACTACTGAGCAGCAGCCCTGGTGTGGGACAGTTGTCTGTATTCTATCAATTATGTTTTAATTAAATGCTGATAGGCCAGTGCCAGGTGGGAAGTGTAGGCGAGACAACCAGACAGGAAGTAGAGGTGGGTCAATGAGAACAGGAGAATTCTGGGAAGGAGGAAGCCCATTCCTCTGCAGTTCTGCCCATACACAGAAGAAGGAAGATGTGACCTGCCCGGCTAAAAAAGGTACTGAACCACTTGGCTAACATATGCTAGAATAATGAGTTAATATAAGTTTTATATTAGTTAATAAGATGCCTGTGCTAATGGGCCAATCGGTTTATGATTAATGTAGACCTCTGTGTGATTTCTTTGGGACTTAACAGTTGTGGGAACCAGGCACAACAAGGACCGGGTGGGACAGAAAACCTCAGACAACATAGCCCCTGTCTCAATTATAAAAACAGGACTGGAAGAAGCGGGGAGAACACAAGTCCCAGCACCTGGTGCTCCAGGTGCTCGCGCTGCAAAGCTGCCTAAGGAAGGTGCTGGCCCCGCAGGCGCTGGCGTCACAGGTGTGTTCACCTTTCGCTACAGCCCCCAGGCAAAGCGATGGGACATTGTATGAATTCTGCTCCTATTTTCTCAAGCCCTCGAAGACGAATGAGTTCCTGGAAAATTTTAAGGAAAATGTTCATCTTCGGACAGCTCACTTTGAATTGATTGGATATTGGTGTGTAGAATTGGGAGGCAGAACAAACAAAGTATTCCATATTTGGAAGTATGATAATTTTGCTCATCGAACGGTGGTTCGAAAAGCCTTGGCGAATGATAAGGAATGGCAAGAACGATTCCTCATCCCAAATTTGGTTTTTGTTGATGAGCAAGAGGTTGAGATTACCTACCTGGTACCATGGTGCAAAATAGGAACACCTCCAAAGGAAGGAGTCTAGGAATTGGCTACCTTTCAGATGAAGCCTGGTGGCCCAGCGCTGTGGGGTAACTCATTCAAAAGGGCAGTAAACGCCCATGTGGAACTGGGCTACTCTACACTAGTTGGCGTTTTCCACTCTGAGTATGGAGCCCTCAACAGAGTTCATGTTCTCTGGTGGAACGAGAGTGCAGACAGTCGGGCAGCTGGGAGACACTGGTCTCACGAGGATCCCAGAGTCGTGGCTGCTCTTCGGGAAAGCGTCATAACCTTGAGTCTCAGCAGAATATATTCCTGATCCCAGCTTCCTTTTCACCACTGAAGTAGGTTCTGACCCGACATCGGGTATCCCAGTCACTGATGTGAGTGAGGTGTGTCTAAAGCAGGGGCCCATTGCTCCCAAGAGAATTGTTCCCTTTGTTGCCTGAAGGAGGTGGTGAGTTACTTCACTGTGCCCTCTGCATCCTAAGGCTACCTGTAGTTTGCTACTAGTAGTTCTAGAAATACTCTGTTCATCTTCCCCTGCCATTTCATGTCTACCAGACACGAGAAAGAGTTGCCATTACTCCACGACCCTGGCACTTTATTCTTCTATGATATCTTGCCTTCTGTGATTTCATGACTAATTGATGTCTTATATTCAAATAATGATTTTGAATTCTTTTCCTGGAATAAAATTTTAAATTAGTTAAAAAAAAAAAGGACTGTCCTGTGATTGGAGATGTTATGATTTAGTTGGTTGCATGCACCAGAGTTCAGATCATGAATGGCTAAGCAAATGTTTCAAATTTAAGCAACACTGGCTTGTAGCAAAGTGACCATACTCTTTTTGAAAAATAGTGGTTCCCAGTTTAGTAGCTTCCTGGCTTCCCCTTCTAAAGATAAAACTGGGATTAGTTAACAATGGTCAAGCCTACTCCAAGTTGCTTTTATGTTTAGATTCGTATACCTGGCTACTCAAATATGTTTCCAGAGAAGAATTCCCTACGTCATTTCATAGCAGAACAAAATCGCTCATTTCAGTTTGTGTTCACAACCTGTTGCAGGGATTGTATTAAAGATAACAAGGCAACTGCAGTCTGTTTTTGCTCTTGTCTATCCTAATCTAGTTAGAATTCTCTGCATCTAAAAGTCTTGCCTTTGACTTATACAAAGGCATTTTAGTCTGAAAGACCTAAATAATTCCTATGTGAGCCCAGCTTGAAAGTCAACAGAACTTACCTCACGTGTATGCCAGGCCCACCCCAGAGCAGTTAGTGGTATTGCTGTTAGGCATAAGGGTGTCTGGAGTACCTATACAGGGACATTCCTCAGATTCTGCCTTTGGACCTTTCTTGAAAATGGGTTACAATGACTTGGAGTGATGATCAAGTCCAGGTTCCACTCCTCAGTGGACAGTCAGCTCAGAGACCAGCTGACTCTGACTGGGAAGTGCCAGGTTTTCGCATGGTTTGTCTCCCCAAAATCCACATGTTGGGCTCTTGGTGGAGGATCTCAGTGTTGGAAGATGGAGTCCATCAGGTTCCAGAGATGGAGTCCAACAAGAGGTGCTGAGGTTGCTGAAGATTGAAAGAATGCCCTTGGAAGGGGCTAAGGTATGGCTTGTGGGACTTCTGATCACAACACCACCTCTAATCTCTCTCTCCCACCCTTGCTCCCATCACTTTGACAACACCCACCATCATTCCTTCACCGAAAACTAAGTCAGTGAAGTCCCTGACCAAAAGTTTGAACTTTGAAAATTTTGCACAAATAGATTTCCATTCATATGACACCCTTCAAATGGCAAGAGTATATGGACAGAAGATGGATTAGGGTTATAAATGAGGTTTAGGGAACAAGGAGCCGCTGACTACATAGGGAGTCAATAGGGCTGTTTCTAAGGGTGATGGAATCACTCTGTCAGGGATGGAAGCCATAGATACAGGAATCGCTATGCTTGTTAAAACCCGCAGAACTATTCTTCCTAACTCTGTCTCTCTCAGACTCTCTGCCTCCGTGCAGGCCTATGTCTTGCACGTGTCTGTGTACACGCGGTAGTTTTCTTCCTGCAGTCCCTTGAGGTCCTTCACTCAAAGGCTAAGGAGTAAGTATGAAGAGTTCACTTCCATGTCTTGTGGTTGCAGGCACAGATCCTGCTAGCTCCCTTCTCTGCCCCCCCCCCCCCCCCAGCAAGCAGCTTATGAGAGCTTCCTGGGACTCAGCTTCTGCAGCTCCGCAATGACAGGCAGGCAGAGTCCGTTCCAGATGAATCAGTCTTGGCTCCAGCCCAGGCCAAAACTGCTGCTGGCTGAGCTGAGAGAATCAGGAGACTCTGTTTGTCCTAGACAGACAGTAAATAAACAAGAAATCCCCCCAGTGTCCCATGAAAATGACTTACAAGAAGTCAGGTGAAGTGAACACTTCCTAAGCTCTTTTTCCCAGAGAGCTGTTTTACAGAGGATATTGACAGCTGTCTCTGAAGGGATGGAGTCCTGATTTTGTTAAGTAATGAAGCCTGGCACCCACACCCAAGACACCATAGAGATGTGCTGTGTGATTCTGAGTGCCCCAGCATTTCTGGGAATGTGTGAGGATGTTTACGAAGTGCTCAGACACAGGGAAGCTTATCCTGACTATAACTGGAGTTACAGACAGTTGTGAGCCGCCCTGTGAAAGTAAACTGATGAGAGCTTCTAGATACAAAATTATTGTGAAAATTTCAGTGTTATTTCTGTGAATCAAAAACAAATGGAAATGCAATAATGTTATTTACAAAGCAGCAAGATGACTATACACATGGGAAAGACCAGAGTGAAGCCAGCCTTAGAGGTGAGGATGCTCGAAGAGGTTGCTGGGGATACTGTGTCTCTCACAATGGCTATCCGGCTTTTAAAACAATAGACCTCAAGAAACTACGATTCCCAAGAGTCTCAGGTGAGAGAAGAGAAAACCTAAAACCCACATTAAATGGGCTAGTATTGTGTGGGGGTTGGGGAAGAGTGCTTTTATCCAGGAACTAGATTTACAATTTGCCAGACCATCTTTCAGAAGAGCCAATGATGGGTAGACAGTAGGTCTGACAACACTTGCCCAGAACTGTCTGGCTCTGCACAGTGCAGCCTTCTACAGGCCCCAGCCTTACTTCAGGACCCTGCAGATGGGCTTGAGGTGATCGGATGCCTCAGGTCAGTGTGATTATTTGGCTGTTTTCATTGGCTTATCAAGGACAGGTGAGCAATCCTGGCTGAGTGTGGCCCAGGATGGGCCCCTGAGTGTAGTCTCAATCACAATAAAGAGAAAAAAAAAGTTTTCAAAGAAATGGAAATGTTGGAAATTGAGAGTGCAGTGATGGGAGTAAAATGGCCTCAGCAGAACTCTCCACATGCCAAAGGCATGCGACGGCTTGAGGATGGATCAACAGAAACTATAATCAAAGAATACAGGAAGAAGTAAGTGAAGAAAAGTCCGCATAGCCACAGAGATTCGAGTGCATTCAAAAAGACACACCAGCAAACACATCCTGAAAACAGAAGGAGAAAGAGGGAAAAAAAATACTTGAAGAAATGAAAACTGAAAGTTTCTAAAGCTGATTCAAGACCAGACCCATAGAGGAAGCTCAGCAAACTGGAAACATGTGATTTCTAAGATTCACAGACAGTAAAGCACGCCATATACAAGGAGCAAAAAACGCTGACAGCCAAGGGTGAGTGGAAAAGCTCAGAAACAGCTGGAAAAGCAACTGTAGTTTCTAAAGAAACCAAGTGGGATTAACAGCTGACTTCTCTGGGGGATAATGGTAGTCAGAAGACAGTGGGGCCCTTGCACTGCTCAGAGAAACTGTTAGCCTTGAACTTTACATACAAAGGCCACCTTTCAAAATGGAAGATGAAATAAAGGCACCACCACAGAAGCAAAAATTGGTCAGATGGTGTTGCCAGCAGAAAATATTTCCTCCCTTATAACAAAAACTAGTGGAAGCCTCTCTTCCAGTGACCCTGTAAGATGATTAGAACATAGACACACACAGTATCAATGTTAGTAATTTTGTAATCATCTTGTGTAATTATAAACATTAGAAATTCATTTTCTCGTAGCTGATTTTAGAAGGGCCTGTGTAAGGCAGTGCACACACACTGTGTAGCTCAGCATCGAGCACAGAGACACAGTGTGTTTGTATGTGGCATCACAGCAAGGTAGGCAGTGAAGTTGAACTTGGGTGTGTAAATTATCCCAGAGTGAACCTAGCATCTGCAGGAACAAAGGGAGGGAGCTACACACAGTAGAACACCGGGAGCAGAAACCGTAAATACATACCCACTTTCCTTCCTTCTATCTCAACTTCTTTAAAAGCGGGAAAATTACAGTCCTGTGCTGTGAACACTCTAGACAATGATGAGCCTGGTGGTCCCCTAAGACAGTAATGGAGTGGACCGCCTCCTATAGCTCCCTGAGGTCAGAGCCATCAGGACGTGTGACAAGGCTGGTGTAAGCAGGAACACTGCACTTGGAATCAGAGAAGGCAGCCACTGCGCTGGGCACAGACTGTCACACTCAGTAACACACGGCTGGCTGTAGTTTGGGGAGTCACCTGCTATGTTTGATATCATTACTCTAGAGAGTTTTCCTTCGGCTTATTAGAAACCAAGTAGACAGCCTTGGACTCCGGAGACGGACCAGGCAGCCCTGAGGCACTGCCATCAGAGAAGGGGACAGATCTGGGCATGCTACTGTCCCTCAGTACCTAGAGAGGACTGAATAGTGATGAGGAAGACAATGGCAGAACTAGAGGTGTGTGTGTGTGTGTGTGTGTGTGTGTCTGTGAGAGTGCGTGCGTGTGTGTGTGAAAGTGTGTGTGCATGTGTGTGTCTGTGAGAGTGTGTGCATGTGTGTGTGTGAGAGTGTGTGCATGTGTGTGTCTGTGAGAGTGTGTGCATGTGTGTGTG
>NC_022023.1:28916182-28923487 GCF_000317375.1 Microtus ochrogaster | reverse complement strand
CATGCATGTGCACACATGTGCATTTTAGTTCCTAGCAGAAAAGTTTTAAAATTAGAAACAGTTTAAAAACAGGAAAGGTTTGCAGAATAAGAATGCAAAGCAGTGAATGTTTGTGCAGCTGCACAGCGAGTTTTGTGTTCTAAGCTAATATTTATTATTAGAAATGAGTCGAAACTCTTTCATTCAGTTTTTAAAGTTTATAAAATCAAAAGGTTCCAGAAGAGAAAATCTTATTGTTGAAGATTGTTTTCAAATCTCACGTGGCCTAAGCATCCAGCACGAGCAGAGCAGCCGTGTTCCAGGCCTTTGAATTTCTTTTTGGAGCCACCCACCCCTGCAGGCATCTAGCAGTGTGTGCCTCGTGTGGGTGGCTCCCTGCTTATTTTTTCTCTTTGGTTTTTAAATTGCATTTACTTCTCTGTGTGTCTGTAAGGGTGTGGGCATGCATGGACACAGGGCAGGGCATGTGTGGAGGTCAGCGGACACCTTCTGGGAGCCGGGTCCTACCCCCCAGCATGTGAGCCTGCATCATCAATCTCTTGTGAGGCTTAGTAGTGTGCTCCTTAATACACTAAGCCCTTCACTGCCTGAGTTTATCTCTTACGGAGTATTTCTACCACACCCTTCTGCGTTCACCCACACAAATGCTCACTCTTGTGTACAGTGGTCTACAGTATTCTGAACAATAACACGCTGTGTGAAGCTGAGAGGCAACAGGCTATCCCAGGCTGTCGTGGTGAGTAATAGTTCACATCCAGCCAGTTCTGAGCAAGTACAATAGAATGTTTGCAGAACTAGAAGATCTCTTAGAATATATATATATA
Source organism: Microtus ochrogaster (assembly GCF_000317375.1). Taxonomy (NCBI): domain Eukaryota; kingdom Metazoa; phylum Chordata; class Mammalia; order Rodentia; family Cricetidae; genus Microtus; species Microtus ochrogaster. The sequence continues at coordinate 28,922,663 of NC_022023.1, read as the reverse complement.
TATTTCTGAACTCTTTCCATCAGCAGACAAAGCATGACTATGCACTGAATGAAGAAAGGAGAATTGCTCCAAGATATGCTGGAGGAGGTTTATTGCAGATATGAGGGAGACAACAGCCAAAGGCATCTGGAAGCGTCCCCACTAAACTGGGCCAGGAGAGAAGGGGTGGGGTAGGGCGGGGCTTAGTGGGAAAGAGAGGAAGATGAGAACGGAGAAAGCAGGGAGGGGAACCAAGAGACTGCACGCTCAAAATGAGTGCAGTTACGCAGGCATCAGAGGCTGGGGAAGGGAATCCCAGACCATGGGCTGGAGGGGTTGAGGCTAGAGGGGCAGGGTATGCCAGCCAAGATGACTCTGTAAGGGGGTACTTGTGAGTAAGGACTAGTGGCCAGAGGCAGCTTTGATATGTTAAAAAAAAAAAAAAAAGGCACCTCAGTTAGCTATTTGTCCTGGATTTCTCTGAGATCTAACATTCCAGACCTTGGTTGATGATAAATGGTGACGTAATATTTTTCTATTACTACTTCCTTCCTGAAATTGGGGCATCTGTGTTGGGGCCCAGGATGGCTGGAATGATAACCAAAGAATGAAGAGAGGGGCACGCAGGCTGGGGGGGATGTCTGTTTGTCTGTGTGTCTCTGCCGGGGTTCTGTGGGACCACCTGGGGCTAGGGAAGGGTGGGCCGCTTTGGAGGCATCTGAGATGTTGAACCACCTTGGCACTTGGAAGTAGTCTAGGATGCAGAGGCTCGGGCTGCTTCCATTCGAAGCATCTAGGGCTGAGCCATTGGGAGCAGTTTTAGAGCAGTCCAGGACAGATGCAGACTAGAGACAGAAGCTAAAGGTAAGGAGTTTAAGGGAAATGTTTTATCTCTGTGCACATTTGAAATTTCCAAGCCCAAGGGAGGAGTCCCAAGACCAGGGTAGAGAAAAAGATGCCACCCTCAGAAACAGGCAGAGAAATCATAGAGATGAGAGGTTTTGTTTTAAGTGGAAAGTAGAAAAAGCTTAGAGATAAGAAACCTTTGGAACTATAGATCAGAGAAAATTTAGAAATAAGACATGGGGGAGTCATTTGTGCAGTGGCACAGGTTGCATCTCTGAATTCAGAAATCAAATGTGACAACTTTGAGCACTGAACTGTACTCAGACCAAACTGTTTGTAGTAAGACATAGAGGCGTTCATAAAATCTGAGTCCATGGGGGAAAGAGAGAAAGAGTTGTGAACTGAACTCTGCCTGAGGGAGGGTTCCTATAGGCTCCAGTAGGAACTGAAAGACAGAAGTCCAGGAGGGCATCAGAAAGCTGTGAGAATTTCAGGAGGCAACCGGGAGGGAACCAGGTTGCAAAGCATGGGAACTCTGGCTGAGAGAGGACTCCAAGAGGCCCAGGAGGGCTTAGGGCAGGGTAGATCCTGCAGCTCTGAAAGGGGGGGGGGGACCTCCAGGAGGAAGTTGCAAATACGCCTGAGGGGATGGCCAGGGAAGGGTCACAGTTTAGGCTTAGGCTGTGTAAAGAAGCTGTGGGACTTGCTGGAGGGAGACAGAAGGGGCAAGGTCATGGCGGCCCAGAAGGGCTTAAGGAATCTGCAGGACTTAGTGGGGCAGCTTCTAGAGGGAGGTGTGGAAGTTCCGGGAAGGAGTAGACGGAGCTGAGAACAGCTGACTGTCATGGTAACAAGAATCTCAATCCGGGGCCTCACCAAGTGGAATGGAGATTTGTCAAGGAGAAATGTCCCAAATCGCAGAGGAGGTGTTCCTTTCCACGTGACAGGGGCCCAGTTGGGGGAAAAGGAGCATCCTGGCCCACAGGTGTGGCTTTTGTGCTAATAACAGAGAAAGCAGGCAGCTCTGGCATAACACCTATCCAGGAGAGGAGAGGGCAGCTGAAGAGGTGACCTGGGAGAAGCTTTGGGGGAAAGGGACAGGGTACGTGCCTTTGGTAGAGAGATGCTCTCGTAGCAGGCCAGAAGGAGGAAGAAATGTGCCCAGGTAGAGCGTGGGAGGCTCCAGGAGCCAGAGGACGAATACGCAGAAGGTGAACTAGACTGCAGGAGCCAGAGAGACATGGAGTAGAGAAGCAGCTGAAGAGGTGGACTCTGGAATTTGGGGTCAACTTTGGTGGGTGACAGAAGCCAGCAGAACAAATGATCCATACATATGTTAGGAGGGTCAGATCAGCAGCTTGGGACAGAGGCCTAGTTCCTTGGAACTAGGAACTCATATGTGCCAATCCCAGGTTTCAGGACCAGGTGAATAACAAAATGAGGGTATGACTGCTCCCAGGTATGGTTGAGGGTAGAAGGTAGGGTAAGCCAGCCAGGATGACAAGTAACAGCTACTTCTGAATGGGGCTGAGAATGGCTAGAATCAGTTTTGGTATGTCAAATGGGCACCTCAGCCATTTGTCCCGGGTTCCTGTGAGACCTAGAATATACACTATATATATGTATGTAATATATATGTGTAATATACACAGCGCAGTATAACTGTGTCACTGTGATGTGCATAACAGCAGTGCCACAAAAGGGCAGTGAAGAGCCACTGTTTCTGGAGGTTGCGGAATCAAACTAGTAGAAGTCAGAATTAACAGTGCAGAGCCCACCCCTGAAGGACTGCAGGGCACACATATGAAGGATTCCTTGTGGAATTCACAAAGGGGAACAAGAATAAGCACAAATGACCCAAGTAGATGGTAAGAAGCAGTGAAATAAGCAGATGTCACTGGAGAGAGTGAGAGAGCGAGAGCGAGGGGGGGGGATAGAATCCAAACAAAAATCATTGAAATAAGACACACAAAAGGGATTGTCAAGATTGCTCAGCAGCTAAGAGCACTGGCTGTTCTCCCAGAGGACACAGATCTGAATTCCAGCATTCACATGCTGGCTCATAACCATCTACAGTTCCAGGGCGATCTGACACTCTCTTCTGGCCTCTGTCACATGGTGCACATGTGATGCACAGACACACATGCGGGCAAAATACCCATACACATTAAATAAACTGATTAGAAAACGTGGCAAGAGATGCCGCTGTAGCCCATGCTCCTTCCATTCCAGCTTCCTCAGATGCTGCAGCCACGGTGATGCTGAACCTGCAAAGAACTGGACTGTCATCCATGAGCTTCTTTTTAAAGAAGGAGTGGTGGTTGCCAAGAAAGATGTCCATATGCCCACGCTGGCAAACAAGAATGTGCCCAACCTTCATGTCATGAAGTCTATGCCATCTCTCATGTCACGTTAGAGGAAGGAGTAGGTTTACCTGGAGACGCTGCTATCGGAACCTGACACGAAGGCATCCAGTAGCTAGATCCAAGATTACCTCTGGAGATTTCGCCGGCCACCCTGTGCCACAGTTGCCCTGAGACTCGCAGGCCTCAGTCCAAAGGTCCAGAGAGTGAGTAACCTGCAAGATTCACAAGAGGGGAGGCAGAGACTTCTCAGAAGCAGTGAGCCCCGATAGTGACAAGAAAGCTGGCTCAGCAACCAAATGACAGTTTACGTTACAGGAGGGGATATTTGTTCATCCTACCCACCCGGCTTAACCCTGAAATAGCCACACAGAAACTGTATTAATTAAATCACTGTTTGGCCCATTAGCTCTAGTTTCTTATTGGCAAACTCTTATATTAATTTAACCCATTTCTATTTATCTATGTATCGCCACATGGCAGTGGCTTAACAGGTAAAATTCCCAGTGTTTGTCTCCAGTGGATCCATGGCATCTCTCTGACTCCGCCCTTCTTTCTCCCAGCATTCAGTCCAGCCCCTCCGCCTACCTAAGTTCTGCCCTATCAACAGACCAAGGCAGTTTCTTTATTCATTAACCAAGAAAAGCAACACACAAAGGGGGCTCCCACATCAAGTTTAGAGGTAGCTTTGGTCAGGGGACATGGTCAGCTAGCTACCTCAGTGAAATTGGAGATTGTGTTAGGTTGAGTAAACCTGAAAGAATAACATGGAAAAAAATAACAAAATATATTTTCTTTTTCTTTTTTTTAAGATTTATTTATTTTTATTATGTATATAACATTCTGCCTCCGTGTATGCCCGCGCGACAGAAGAGGGCACCAGATCCCATTACAGATGGCTGTGAGCCACCATGTGGTTGCTGGGAATTGAACTCAGGACCTCTGGAAGATCAGCCTGTGCTCTTAACCACTGAGCCATCTCTCCAGCCCCAATATTTTATTTTTCTAAAAGACGTAATTCACACAAAAAATTCCCATGATCCATTAAAATGTATAAAATAAAAGGGTTTATGATACAAGGAGAAAGTGCTACAAATGTGATTGCAGTGGGTTGTTTTACACGCTTCTGAGGGAGGCAGAGGCCATGGTTAGCATTCTAACCATTTTCTTACCAACTTGACACAAGCTCGAGTTATCTGGAAAGAGGAACCCCGAGTGAGAAAGAAAATGTCTCCACCAGATTGCCTGTAGACAAGTCTATGGGGCATTTCCTTGACTAATGATTGGTGTGGGAGGACCCAGCCTACTAAGGACAGCGGCACCCCTAGGGGAGCACCAGTGTGTATAAGAAAGCAGGCTGAGCAAGCCATGGGTCACAAACCAGTAGACCATGGTCCTCCCTGGGCTCTGCTTCAGTTCCTGCCTCCAGGTTCCTCCCTTGAGTTCCTGCCTTGGCTTCCACTGAGAATGGGCTGTAACCTGTAGGCAATTAAACCCTTTCCTCCTCAGGTTGCTCTTATTACAATAACAGAAGCCTAGCTAACCCAGTACAGGAAATATCCCCCAAAGGCCATGTGCTAAAGCCAGTGCAAGTTGTGGTGCTGTTGGGTGAAAGTTTTTGCACCCCGATAAACCTCTCCATGGATGCAATAATCCAAATCAGACCAATCCAAATCGAATTAGAAAAAGCCCAGGTTTAATGGATACCAACGCTCCTGGGTGGCCTTCCAGCCCCCCAGAGAGGAGACTGGGAAAAAAGACCGAGAAAAGGCACGTTTGTTCTCTAGGGGGCAGTTTAAACACCCTGTGGGAGTGATGTTGAGCATCTCTGGGGAGGGAGGTCATCATTTGGTGGGCTTTCTAGGAGGTGGAGTCTGGACTGAGGCAACTCCCAGGGGAGGAGGCTTGGTTTGTAACTTCCACCCAAACATTCCAGACTCTTTGGGTATATGGATGCCAGAGACTGAGGTGATGATTTCAACTAAACAGTTCAGACTCTTTGGATATATGGATGCCAGGGGCTGAGGTGAAGCTTCCACCTAAACATTGGGGAGTAGTAAAACCTTTTTGAAGTGGGACCCAAGAGAGAAGGACACAAGGTCATGGGAGATATGGCCCTTTAAGGGTACAGGGGGACCCTGGCCCCTTGCTCTCTGTTTAGCATGTGTCAAGAGGTGAGGAGCTCTGTTTCCGAGCATATATCCCACCATGATGCTGAACCTTGCCTCAGGTCCAAAGCGACAGAGACATGAAGCCGTGGGCTAAGACCTCTGAGCAAAACTAAACCAGACAGCTTTGTCGTCACAGTAATGGGAAGTCAACTCACAAGCCATAAAAAACAGAAGCTCAGCAGGGATATCTAAGCCCTGACTAAAGCGATAAATATTCTGCTTTCATAGATTCTGTCAGTGATGGCGCCTCTGCTCTCAGCCCAGGACAACAATATGTTGAGATATGTCAGCTGTCATGTGAGGTTATTTTTTTTCTTTTAAGAGAAGAACCTTTGGAGGGAACAGGTGCAGGTTGGGTAGGGCTGAGGACCACCTCACGGTACCATTGTATCATGTTTGTGCCCTTCAGTTGGGAGTAAAAACCTATGGTGGTTTAAACAAGAAGTGTTCTGCACTGGCTCCTGGTATTTAAATGTTTGTTCCCCTGTAGGTGGCGCTGTTTGGTAAAACTGTTGAATTGTTATGCGGTGGTTTGAAAGAAAACGGCCCTCAAAGGGAGTGGCACTATTAGGGGTATTTGTGGGGAGTAGGTGTGACCTTGTCAGAGGAAGTGTGTCACCGTGGAGATGGACTTTGAGGTCTCTTGTTTAAGCTTCACTCAGTGTGACAGTGAGTTTCCTGTCACCTGCAAGATGTAGGGCTCAGCTGCTCCTCCTCCAGCACCATGAATGTCTACACTCTGCCATGATGATAATGCATTGATCCTGGTGTCTCTTCACAATAATAGAAGCCTTAGCTAAGACACATTAGTGTAATTATTCAGCCACAGATAAGGCTGCACTTCCGGGTTCTAAAGGCAGGCACACGCGGTCAGGCCCTCGGGCACAAAAGGCCCCGTGTGACCCGCGTGCACGCGTGCGTGGTTACATCCACTTATGACTCAGCTAAACCCTTGCGCGCATGCGTGAGTCATCAGTGTGACATATTTACACCAACCCCCTGTGCGCATGTGCGGCGCAGCCTTTAAAAGCGGAACGCGCCATCTTTCACCCTCTCTCTGTACCTCGATCTCCAGGCCTGTGCACACTCCCCTCTAATAAACTCCTAAGCGGGTTTGTTGGC
>NC_022023.1:28904054-28915927 GCF_000317375.1 Microtus ochrogaster | reverse complement strand
AAAGATGTGATCTCTCAGCGGCTTGTTGCAGCCATCTTCTGCCATGCCTCCCCTTTCATTCTGGACTCTCCCTCTGGAACCCCACACCAACATCAACTCCCTTTCCCATGAGTCACTGTTGACCATGGGGTTTTGCCATAGCGACAAAAGGTGACCAACCAGAGCTCGAAGTGAAGGGATAATGTTTTCTTGCACAACGCAGTGGATTTCTGAGTGTGATGATCTGAGCTCACCTGACCGCTGAACCTTAGACACCAGCTTGTGGCCAAAAGGACACTCTGCTTGGCCCAAGTGACAAAGTGTGGCTTAAAAGCTGGCTCCAGGTCTCTCCAGCATTCCAATACTCTAGGGAGTAGGGCATTTCCTGTGGAGGACCATGCCTTCAGTGGAGGGGGAGGGGAGCATGCTGTGTCTTCATTATTTAAGTCTAATTAAGGACACATACGTTACTGTGTGGCCATGGTCTTCAGACCTACAAGCATACCTACATCAAACTTTATGTAAAACCTTTACGTAAAAAACTTTCCAGCATTCAAGCAATATTCATAGACATTGATGACGAATTGGCTACACAGAGAAAATCTCAACAAACATTAAAAGACAGCAAGTGTATTAAGACATAAAAACCTTAGCACCGTAAACTGCCAACAAACAAAGTCTAATTTTTAAAAAAATATTTTGTTTTGTGTGTATGATGTCTTGCATGTGTGTCCAAGCACTTTACATGTGCGTGACGCTATAGAGGTCAGAAAAAGGCATCAGATCCCCTAGGACTGGAGTTATAGATGGTCATGAGCCACCAAGTGATCATTGGGAATGAACCTGGGTCCTCTGAAGAGTAGCCATATGTCCCTCAACCATATCTGGAAACCTCAAAGTTTTCATTTTCTTAAGATTTATTTTTATTGTTTTTGTTTGTGCATGTGTATTTGTCTAACACATATGTGTAGGTGCTTGTGGAGGCGAGGAGAGGCAATGGATTCCCTGAAGCTAGAGTTGCATTTTAGGCGGCTGTGAGTGCCCAGACTGGGTGCAGGGAACTGGACTCAGGCTCTCTGGAAAAGCATGTTTGGGTCTTAAACCCCTGAGTCATCTCTCTGACCCCTGAAGTTTAACTTTTAGGAGCTGATGTTTGTAAATGATCCGACTCTGTTTACACTTTGACCCTCTTCAAACTTAAACATGAGAGCATTCACCTAAGCAAGTGAGTGGCAGGAAACATGGGAACTCCCAATCCGCAAAACAGGGAGGGCACTGTCCAGACCCTTCCAGGGAGCCTGTCACTCAGCAGGAAGGAAGGACATAAAAGCCAGGAGGAGTCAACGGAACAGAGATGAGATCCTGCTGTGTGTTTAAAAGATACACATACCAGACTCAAAACAAAATCTGAATTACTGGGAGGAAACTGTAGGTCGGGATGTAGCTCAGCGGCTGAACATTGCTGAGCTTGTGTAAGACCCTGGGCACCAAATAAGATACAAAAATTTCAGGCCTGCCTCAGAAAGAAACTTACCCCGCTGCAGGCTGTGGATGCCTCTCTTCCCAGCTGTTGACATCCTGAGGGGGTCAATGCTGTAAAGTCAAGTGGGTATGATCTTAGAGTCCAGGTAGAGAGATGCTCTGGGAAAGGGGGGGAAGACTTCCATCTGTCGGGGTTCACAAGTGCTTTGAGGGAGACAGCGTAAATCAGGATGTCGTGGGCCTTGTCCTGTGAGCCAGGCAGAACAATGGACTTGAGATTCCTTTTGCTTAGGAAGCTTCTGTCATCAGTATGTCCACGTCCAGCCTTCTAATTTAACTGCTTGGTAATTTTGGATTACTTGGATCAGATGACTTGATCTTTGTGGGGCTCAGCTTCCCAATTCCTATCTCTTTCCTGCCTTGGAGCACAGTGTGGCTCCTCGTCCCAAACCGCTACTCCCTCTCTCGCCAAGCCCCAACACTTCATTCAGCTAGACTTTGAAGAAAAAAAAAACTGGAAGCAAGTAATGTCTTTAAACGCCCTAAGCCGGGCGGTGGTGGCGCACGCCTTTAGTCCCAGCACTTGGGAGGCAGAGGCAGGCGGATCTCTGTGAGTTCGAGACCAGCCTGGTCTACAGAGCTAGTTCCAGGACAGGCTCCAAAGCCACAGAGAAACCCTGTCTCGAAAAACAAAAAACAAACAAACAAAAAAAAAAGCCCTAGGCCCTTAGACAGCAAGGCCTTGACCAAGAACTCAATCTGTGCTAATTAATGTCCTTCGCTTTTCTTGCATTTGTGTAACTTTTTTTTTGAAAAATATTTTACTTCACACTATTAAGGGTTCTTTGCAACCTTCTATCCAACGCCCGGGTTTTAGAATAAATTCTCGCTAGTGCTGAAGTCAGGGGCACTGACTCATTCTCAGGTGTAGAGTTGCTCAGCAGCCAGTGCAACCGCCCACAGCTGGTTCCCCGGTAGGTCACCGCGACCTTGCAGCCGGGCTGACTTAACCCGCTTTTTCCGCTGGCAGGCTCGAGGTGGCTGAGGGCAGTCACACGGTCTCCACGGGCAGCACCCCTGCCAGACGGCCACGTGGGCGCGGCAGCCGGGGGAACTCCAGACTTCCGAGCGTCCCGGCCTCCGTCGGCCCCTCCCACAGCCTGGGCGGGGCGTCCTGTGAGCTAGGGTGGGGTGAGGTTGGGACGCCGACCACCCGCGGGTGCGGAAGCCACATTGGCGGAGCCTGGGACGCCTCAAGGAATCAGGAGAGCTTGACCTTCGTCCCCTGTCCGGAATTGGCCTGGGCTGGAACTGAGTCTTGAAAGCCAGGCTTCTCCAGGACCAAGAAATGAGGAGGTCACTGGGAGGGAACCAAGGAGGCCCAGGCTGGCAAGGCCTGAGGAAAAGGCTGATTGGGGAAGTGTGGACACCCGTGTGTAAGATGAATCCCTACCCGTGGTGAGGCCTTGGAGGTGGGGATGGATGTAGAGGGACCGAAGAGATGAGAATGACAGGTTACAAAATGCCTGGTACTGTTTTCCCTGTTCAGCTCGGGTTTAGGCAGTCAAGCTGGGAGACATTCCTAGCTGACACAATCTCACAGCAAACTCCCTGATCCTCTATATATGTGATAACAATTAATGAAAGGAGACAATAAATTTGAAAGAAAGGAAAGGGGTGGGGTGGAGAAATGCAATTGCATTATAATCTCAAAAAATAAAAGAAAGGAGTTTTTAGAGGATACGAAATAGGCGGCCATGGTGCACACTTCTTTAATCCCATTACTGGGAGGCAGAGGCAGGATCTCTGTGGGTTCAAGGTCAGGCTGGTCTAAATGGGGAGCAGCTACAGGATAGACATGACTACATAGGGAGACTTTTGTTTCAAGATTTAAAGAAAAATAAAAGAAAGGAAAAACAGATAGAAAATGTCGAGAGTAAGTTTGCTGCTGTAGCCTGAGATACACACTGTAGGGCAATGAGTATGCCAATTATCTTGATTTAACGTTGTTGGGATGCCTCCAGACCTCAAAACTTCACGCTAGCTGCCTGAAAATTATAGTTTTTATTTATCGACTGGAAATAAATTATCAAGAGAACTTGACTCCAATCAGCATCCAGGAATATCTAAAAAAAAAGAAAAAGGCAAGTCTGAGTAAGACCCAGGAGCCTGGTCCGGGAAGTAGACAGAAGCCAGCCTGGTCAGATAGGGTTCACACTAGCAAAAGAACTCCTAAGGCCTCAGAGAGGCCACAGAAGCTGCAACCACAAACCGTGCCAAACCTCCATGTATGAGCACAAGGAAGACCCTGCTCCCCTACCAGCCTGGTGGCAGGCAACAAGACCAAGTTGTATTCATTCTGTGGCTTGATTGCCAAGGAGACAGTCCACATGGTCACTACAGCAAGGAAGAGGGAGACTCTCCCCCCTGAAAGTGACAGGACAGCCCGGTGTGCTGCCCCAACGTCACAGAATCCCAATCTGTGTGAGACCCAGAGGCGTCATCTCCCAGGGGCCAAGAAGGAAAGGGCAAACAAATCTAGAAGTATCTATCATTAAAGGGCTGCTTTTTTTTTTTTTTTTGGCAAGAAACTGGCTGGCTGCTCAAGGCTATGCCAGTATTGTCTGTCTGCTGAATAATGATACTACTTAAGATTGGCTTATTAGAGTCACATGCATGCTCCTAGGTTGGAAATATAGGAGGACTCGCATGAAGCCCTTAAGCTAGCCAGTAGCCACCACCAGACATCACCTCCTGAGGCCCCACAGAAGGACTTGTTCCTGGACCAATGGAGAAGCAGCAGCGTGCACAGTTTCCCCTCCTTCTTGGGATGCGGAGCTTTGCCTGCACAGGGGTGTGGGTCACCGATGGTCTGAACTCTGCTTCCCTAGTCTAGGCATATGTCCAGGGCCAGGTTCAAGTGGCACCACTTAGACCACAGGCACTTGACTTTGATACTCTGCAATCTCTAGTTCTCTAATCCGGAAGCTACTGGGCACCTTGTGGAAGGGCTAGCCTGAGATAGAAGCCAAAATGGATGGGGCATGGAAAAGAATTGTGAAGAGGGCGGATGATAGAACCTTGGATGCATCTGGAGCTCCTGGTTTCAAAGTCACAAAGCCGCTACATTCCTGCTATGTAACAGCATTGTCAAACAATTACAAATGACAAGCACTGATGCATAGAATGGCCAACTGATTTGGCTTGCAGAGCTCAGCACAGAAGCACAGAACTCTCCTGAGTTGGGCTGTATTGCCAGGATCCTTCCCTAGAATTCCAGACGCCACCCTTTTACCAGAAGACCCACCTGCTAGCGAAAAAAAACTCAAGTTCCTTGACCTTGGTGTGGCTGCAGGAAGCACAAAGCCCCCTCTGCTGGGGTGTGTCTGCCACAGCACGCCTTCCCCTCCAGTACCTTATCTTCTCCTGCTCTCTCAGTTTTAGGTCTTTTAGGTCAAGATAGGCAGAAACTCCTGTGTTATCTGGTGGCCCAGCTGATAACACAGTGGATCAGCTGATTTAGAGCCCTCGGCATCCCAAGGGGAGACAGTGAGCCACGTCCCAACGTACAGTCAGGGTCCTGGTGAGCATGAAGAATCAGAGGTCTTCTCAAAGTGCACATGAGTAAGGCAGGATTTCCTAGGCTGCAGGAGACCCTAGGCCACCCACGTGGGTCCCTGTGAAAACACACGGCATCTCTCCACTGCCCACAGGGTCTGCTTCTACAGAGGGTCTTCAGATTTCTGCTCTACCTATGGCCCTGTGGCTTCCTGGCAGCTCGGGCTAACTTGGGACCAGCAGCCTCAGAGCACAGGTTCACAGGCCCAACCATGGAGGTCCTGAAGGTAGAGCTGCCAAATGAACACAGAAACACCTTCCCAAGCCTTCAGGACATGTTTCCACTGCTTCATTGCAATGTTTTGTTTTGTTTTTCAAATTCAAATACAACTTAGTATACAAGAGTTTTATTTGTTAAACCCTGGCAGCAATAGCTAGAGAAGCCCAGTGCGGAGAATGATTAGTTAGTGTGGGAAGTGAGCTCCTGGCCTTGCCTCTTGTCAAGTGTTTACTAAGGTCACCCCTTCATGTACCTACCCCGCAGATGCCACTAAAGCAAGCCCAGCAGCACCCCCATGCACCCCAGGAAGCTACAGAAGTTACAGAAACACCAAAGCAAGCCCTAATATGGAGCAAGACATAGAAAAGGCAACAAGCTGGCCCACTGTGTCCCCTGTCTGGGCACAACTACCTATGACAGCATACCAAGGTCCTTTCCCTTTGCAGGTGACTGTTCCCAGCCATAACTGTGGGAAGCCACACAAGTAGCCTTGGTGCTTGTTGTAAAACTAGAACAAACCTGGAAATTGGTCCAGGACCTTCTGTGTTAAGTGTCCAGGGGACTCGTTCAGATCCTTGGAGGTAGGCCTGGTGGCTCATACATCAAGAGGTCTCCTGAGGGAGGGGAGGCCTCTGGGCAGCCTGCACCAATGGTTGCCTGTGTGATCTAAAGACTGGCAGTAGTATTTAAAGCCTCCCAGAATGGTATAACTGAGCCCCTGGAGGCCAGAGTGCTTCATGCATCACCAACACGTCCTCCCTGCGCTCCTACCATGTGAAGTCTTGGCAGGCAGATGCTCCCGGATGTGAACCTGGTGTCAACTGCACATGGGATTTCTTCACCACCCAACATTCAGAGAAAACTCAGAGGGGCTGCAGGAGCAGTAAACCACCGCACAGACCCAAATTCTAGAGGTGCAATTTCTAGTGTTCCTGAGACTCCAGGAATGCTTCATCCATCAAGAAACCGCAACCTGCCAAGTGGTGGTGCCGCACGCCTTTGATCCCAGCACTTGGGAGGCAGGGGCAGGCTGATCTCTGTGAGTTTGAAGCAAGCATGGTCTACAGAGCAAGTACCAGGAAAACCAAGGATACACAGAGCAACCCTGTCTCAAAAAGCCGAAATAGATAGATAGATAGATAGATAGATAGATAGATAGATAGATAGATAGATAGATAGTAAATAAGGAAAATTAAAAAAAAGAAATTCCAATCTATGGGGGGGCAAGAGGCTGACCCCCAAGGCTCATCTCATATGGGTGTGACTTGGAGACAAGGGGCTCCTCCCTTCCTGCATGCCTGTTCTAGACTGGGTGGAGCATAGGCACACGGGGCTAAGGACTGGGACCCCCTGAGACCTCACAAGAACAATTCATGGTTGTACTTGCCAGATATCAGACGAGACCCAATCAGACCCGAGCACGGGCTCAGTGGGTGGCTGTCAGTAAGACAGGGGAGTGCGTGAGACAGTGTGTAGCTCTATGGGATGAAGGCTGCTTCATGTCAGTGAAGTCAAGTTTGCATGTATATGCATGCACACATGCATACAGATGCCCCACCATTCCATAAGCACCCTCCAAGCCACAATCACCACACACAGAAGATGCGTGGACTACGATCAGTCTGCTGAACATCTACATTAAGTTGGGCCACTCACACTGCACGGGGCGGCTCTTTTCCCTCCTGATCTCTGATTCTTGGGAGCTTTGGCTCAAAGTTGGATGGGGTTCAAAATCATGGAAAGGGCTTGTAGCAGATACTGCTAGCCTGGGAAAAGTTCCAAACCTGCTGTTCAGTGTATGGTTTCTACTGAATATATGTCGTAGTCATACAAAGAAATCCTGTCCAGACCACTGATATCTGTATGTACAGACATCCACAGGGACAGACAAACATGCAAACCATGCCAAGGGAAAATCATCACCTGTAGACTGAATGCAGGTTTTTCATGAAAATTGCATCATCTGTAGCCACAATGTATATACATGTGTGTGTTTATATTTGTGCATTTTGTGCATGTGTGTGTGGGTTTTCCAGGTAGCTTACACTACTTCAAGTATGTCAGCTTTTGAGCAACTCCATTCACGCCAAGAGAAAGAAAATGTAATAAGCCAAAGGCTCCCCGGCTTCTCAGGAAACAAGCTGGCAGAATTTCTAGCTAGGGCTGGCAGGATCTGAGCTAGTACTGAAGGGCCTATGAGCCGCCTACCGGAAGGGCTTGGGCGTGGGAGGCAGGAAGTCAGTCTCGCCTCCCTGCCTTTGGCCTCCTGAGCAGTTTGTTACCTGTAAAGGAATCAAAGTCAGCAGTCAGCTCATGGGACCTGCTTGAAGTGAAAGCTTGGGGTGGTGGTGGGGGGGGGGGTGTTCCAGATTGATACCAGGACTCTTCCTTCTCATTCTCACAGCCAGTCCAAGTTGTTCCCAGAACCCTGTGACAAAGTCCCTTTAGGAGCAGGCACACCCTTGTGGCCCACAACACACCAAAGGAACACGACAGACAAAAAAAAAAAAAAAAAAAAAAAAAAAAAAAAAAACTTGAAAGAAATGAAAACACTCGGGCGAGCCCACCCCCTTAGCTTGGGGTGTAAGATACACACAGGAAGGAAGTGGCTGGCCGGTTCCAGGAGGCAGAACTGCAATGTCTCCAAGAAGGAATAGTTTCCGACCAGCTCGCCCTGCCTGTGGTTTTAAACAAGATTTCAGACATAGCTGTAGCCAGTCCCCTGCCCCCTGCCGCGTCCCTCCTGGACCCTCCACCCAACGTGGGCAGCAGCTGCCGCCTAGACACAGCAGGGAGGATGGGTGTTCATGCAGGAAACAGTCCAGAAGGCTGCTCTGCTTGATGGTTTAGAGTTGGAAGCAAGCAGAAGAGGCACACACTGCTTGTGGTGGGAACAGGAAGGGGCAAGCAAGCCCAGCGTGGTGGGCAGGGAATCTCCCCCTGCCTCTCGCTGGGTACTCCCAGAGACTGACTCATCAGCGAAACCTGGTTTTGATTTCTGCTCCTAACTAGCTTCAGGCCTCAGCAGATCCAGCCTTGACATCAGGGGTCTTTGCGAGCAGGACCCTTCCCTGAATCAGACATTTCTTCTGTGCTTCTGTGCTGGGGAGGGCTTGGAAGCAGGATCCAGGTCTGAGCCTTTCCATCCCCTAACCCTCCAGTGTCCATAGCCTCCCCTCTGCTGAAGCTCCTGCTCCAGGGTAGGCAACACACTGGTAACTTTCCCACTCTGCCCGGGATACCTGTGCTCTGTCTCTCCTCCCTGTCCTCTGCTCAAGTCCTGTCCCTCCTGATGTCTAGCTCAACGTCAGCATTAGCAACGTTCTGGACTCTCCCGATGGAAAGTCCCTCTGTCTTGCTGCCACTAGTCTGACTCTCTAACCCAAGACAACTATGTGTCCGGCCATGTGAGTCCGAATGAGTCACTTCAACTCTCTCAGCCTCTGTTCTACATCTGGAGGATGGGCATGCTGAGAGGTGCCAACTGGGATGACGCTATGCTTGTAGAGCAAGAAGCCTGGCGCACGGGGCTGGTCGGGGACCAGCGTAGACAACTGACACCAGGGTGTAGACTGCCGAGGGATCTTCCTTCTGCTCGGTGGCCACGCCCCTCACACAATAAGATTGGCCAGGTCCCCTACATCTCTTCCCACAGCATCTTGCCTGCACAAGGCAGGTCTGACATGTGGTTGAAGTCAGGAGACTTTCCATGTAGAGGAATGTATCCAAAAACCCCAGAGTATAGCCAACAACCTTTCCCATAGAGAGCAAAGGCAGATGGAGGGCAGTGATGGATGGTTTTACTGCCAGGGGCTGGCCTGGGCCAGACACCCATTGCACAGACAAGAAATAAATGCCCATCAGTAAGGCCCACACAGGAACAGGGGCTGTGTCCTTCACGGAGAGCTTACAGCTGAGCTTTCCGAGTGGGTGACACCAGGTGAAATTCCCCAGGGCCACAAAGCCTGCGCATGCACGTGGAGATCAGAAGTTGATGTCAACGGTCATCCTCCACACTCGTCTATATTATTCACTGAGTCGGTATCTCTCAGTCAAACCCACCGATATGGCTCACGAATACGGCTGCTCTTGCTAGCCAGCTTGCGATGGGATCCTCTGTCCCTTCCTTCAAAGGCTAGAATGACAGGCAGCAGCTACACTCAAGTAAATCTGCATCTTGTGGCCAGTTGACGTTTGACGGCAGTGTAAGACTACACGGAGGGAACTGGCAGCATCTTCAGCGAACAGGGCCAGGAGGTCCATATGGTCACATGCAGAGGGAATTTTGATTCCTAGCTTACACCAAGAGAGAAAAAACTAAAGGGATAAAAGATCTGAGCACCGAATCTGAAGGGAGGCAATGGGGAGATGGCTCTGGGGTGAAGCGCGCGCTGTGCAACTGTCAAGGCTGGAATTTGGAATCCCAGAAGCCCTCACAAATGCTAAGATCCTCTCCCATAGCGCCATAACTGTTCAGAACACTTGCTATAGTCCCCCCTTTTAGATAGGGCTTCACGAGGCTGAAGGCGGCCTGAAGCTCAAAGTGATGTTGCCCTTGAACTCTTGATCCTCACCTTCCAAGTGCTGGACCACAGACGGGTGCTGCCAGGCTGGTCACCCTTCTTATCTCTGTCATGGGCACCAGTTCAGTCTATTTTATTTAGGATTGTTATTATTTGAGTCTTCTTTTTTAAGATTTGTTTGTTTGTTTGTTTATTTATTTATTATGCAACATTCTGCTTCCATGTATGCCCACATGCCAGAAGAGGGCACCAGAACTCATGACAGATGCTGCTGGGAACTGAACTTAGGACCTCTGGAAGAGTGGCCGACGCGCTTCACCACTGAGCCATCTCTCCAGCCCCTATTTGAGTCTTCTTGCTTTCCTTCGTATTCTAAGAACAGGTTTGCCAAATTTGTTGACTTTTTAAAAGTAGGTACTCTGCTTTATGTCTTTGTTGTTTTTACCTTCTGTATCCCGTTTATTTCTGGTCTAATACTCATTTTTCTTTCTGTTGTTTACCTTGGTTTTATTTATTTGCTTATTTTTTTATGTGCGTTGGTGTTTTGCTTGCATGTGTGTCTGTGTGTGGGTGTTGGATCCCCTGGAACTGGAGTTACAAACAGGTGTGAGCCGCTATGTGGGTGCCGGGAATTGAACCCAGTACCCTTTATCACTAAGTCATCTCTCTAGTCCCTTGGTTTCATTTGTTAAGCTTTTGTTCTTTGAAATTTTCATAGATGCATAAAATACATCTTAATTATATCTGCTCTGCTCCTTCCTTCCAACTCCCCCTGCCTTCTTCTCTAATGTATCTTCCTTCCATCTTAAATTTCTCCCTTTATCTGTAACCGGCTGAGTCCCATCAACGCTACCCACACAATATGCGCACGGCTGTGAGGGCTAAGGCAGAGGCAACCTGCCAGCTGCCACCCATCGAGGAAAAATGACTCTCTCACCTGTCACAACCTTCAGTTATCAACAGTTCTTCATCTGGAGGTGGGAGCGCAGGTTGCCCACCGCCATATTGGAATTTTTAAATAGCCTGATCCGCTTTAGGTAACCACCAGCTGCTGCTTGAGTTCATGTGTGCAGCAGCCACGACGCGTCCAGGGTTCAGCTTTTCACAGCACTCCACCCCATCCTCTGGCTCTTACATTCTCTCTTCCATGGTGACCCTGAATCTCTGTGGCGATGGGGCAGATAGGTGCTCCGCCTATGGGTAAGTTCACAATCATTCTCAGCTCTTTGAGGGGCTGTGTATTAACCACTGCGTTGCAATAAAAAGCTTCTCTACCCAAGATTAAAGAGCAGCAAAAGTCTATGGATTAAAACACATTTATAAGGCAGTCACAACCTGAACAAAGCAAAACCAGACCGAACAGTCTAAATGACTATGTCCAGTGCTTGGAATTCATTTGCAATCTTCTTGGCTCTAGGGATTATAGACAGTCACACTTTCCTTGCTCTGCCCCTCATAACGTATGTGATTTGTCTCTTGCTCAAACCAGTTCCACTCCACAGCTGCTCCCATCCTTGTTGTCCCATGGTACTAGCTAGCATCTCCAAGATGAAGAGGTCTTCTGCTGCAATTTGACTAAATGTTCACGAATAGCCTTTATTATAAAGGTACCATAACCAAAACCACTTGAGGAGGAAAGGCTTTGTTTCATCTTAGAGCTTGCAGTTCACCATTCCGGAAAGTCAGGGCAGGAACTTAAGGCTATCTTTTCTCTAATGTATATTTTTGACCTCTTTGTCAAAAAAAAAAAAAATTAAGTAGCAATAGGCACATACACTTTTATCTGTTTTTTTTTTCTATTCCATTGATCTATGTCTCTGTTTATATGCCAATGCTATGCTGGTTTTATCACTATGGCTCTGTAGTATCATTTGTAATCAGGTATCTGATGCCTTTAGAAGCATTGCTTTGGTTCAGTATTGCTTAGATAGCTTTAGACTTTTGTTTTCCATATAAATTTTGAGCTTTTTTTTTCTGTGAAGAATTTTTATTTTTTAAAATATTAACTGTAAGCCGGGCGGTGGTGGCACACGCCTTTAATCCCAGCACTC
>NC_022023.1:28901914-28903636 GCF_000317375.1 Microtus ochrogaster | reverse complement strand
AATGGAGATCTTTCCATCTTCTAGCATCTTGTTCGAAGTTATATAGTTTTTGATTTCTTGGTTAGGTTTATTATCAGGAATTTGTTCAAATGTGTGTATGGCTGTAGTGAGTGAGATTGTTTCCCTGGTTTCTTTTTCAGTATGTTTATCACTAATGTGTTCAAAACCTACTGACCTTTTGTGTTAATTTTTTTTTTATCTCAAAAGAGTATATCAGCTCTCAAACATTTCTGCTTGAGTCTTCAGGGCTTTTGTGTATAGAATCTTAGCATATGCAAACGAGGATGCTTTGCTTCTTCCTTTCCTATTTGTTTCCTCTTTATTTCAAACTTCAGCTTCAAACACTGTACTGGTTAGAGTAGCCACCCATATCTTGTTCTAATCTTAGTGCTCTGAGTGTTTTCCCCATTTAGCAAGATGTTTGCTACCCCTTATTATATTGAGTTATGCTCTCTATTTTTATCAGAAAGGGTAAATATTTTGATTTGGATTTTTGTCAAAAGCCTTTAATGTATATTGGATGAAATAATCTCAAGAATTCTGTCTTTGAGTCCATTATATGATGCATTGTTTATTGGTTTACATATCTTGAACCATCCTGAATCTCTGGGATAGGGTTCTTGGTTATGATGAATGAGCTTTATTACATGATCTTGAATTCAGCTTGCAAGTGTCTTATTGAGAATTTCTTCATCTATGTATGTTGGAGCCCACAAGGCTAAACAGTGACTTCACAGCTGGCAGACCAATGGGCAGACCTGCAAGAAGTGTATAGTTCATGACCACATGGAACAACCCATTTTGCAGAGCTGCAGGAACACTTGTCTTTTGGAAAAGTCACTGTCATATCTGTGGAAACCTTGTGAAGCTGTGATTCATCCCTTCAAAATAGGATTCATTCCAAAACACCTCAGCAGTGTGGTGTCTGCAAGGACAACTTGAGTGACCTTGCTCCATTCACCCACACCGTGAGGCCTTGGAGCAAAGGTATTCACACTTTGTTCTAACAGTCAAATTTACAGTCAGGTCCACAAAATTACCTGCTAACAGACCACAGAGAAATTTCTATAGAAGACAGGCACTGAGCTGGAAGGCAGCATGCCCCACCTTTGCTAACAAACAAATCTGGGCGTACCCAAAACTGGTTATCACCAAAGAGATTAGATGAGGAAAAAGGGTGAATCCGGGATTCAGGGTTGTTTAGTAACTTTATCTAATGATTTAGAATGTCAGGTATTTCCCTTGCATGCTGGTTCTTTCCTGGGTCAGGCCACCTGTTCCGGACTCCTGCTTTGTCAGAATCTACTTCCCCTCTTTGTGACTTCAATAGGTGTGTTATCATTGTCCTTGCCTTCGGAATTTTCCAACTACACCTGTAAAACCTAGAAACCTTGCGGAGGTCAGCCGTTCTTCTTCTCCTCAGTGCTTCTTCTGCTTCTTCCCCTTACTCTCCTCCTTTCTTCTCCTTATTCTTCCGTTATTTTTCTTCTTCTCTGCGCCCCTTCACTTCACTTTTGCCCCTCCCCACAAAAAGTAAAGAACATGCAGAGCTAACATACTTGAGTTAATTTTTTACCCTCAGATCCTCGCCTGCCATGGACAGATCCAATTCTGAGCCCTGAAGGGGTACTGAGGCTGGTACTCAAGGCCCCCATATATGTAGTCTCTCTCTCTCTCTCTCTCTCTCTCTCTCTCTCTCTCTCTCTCTCTCTCTCTCTCTCT
>NC_022023.1:28896493-28901814 GCF_000317375.1 Microtus ochrogaster | reverse complement strand
TGTGTGTGTGTGTGTGTGTCTGTGTGTGTGTGAATCTGGTTTTAGGTATCAGGGTGATGCCATTGAAAGCCTTTTTCTGTGGAATAATTTCAGTCATGTCAGAGCTGATTCTTCGACTTTCTGGTAAAATTCTTCAGTGACTCTATCAGGCTCTGTTCATGTGGGAGGCTTTTTGTTACTGCTTTACTCTTGGTGCTTGTCATATATCTAAATTATTTATTTCATTTTGATTTAAATTTCATATATTGTATGTATCTAGACGTTCATAAATTTCTTTTAGATCTCCCAGTTTGGTAGAACCTATGTTTAAGGCAGTGGTTCTCGACCTTCTTAACACTGTGACCATTTAGGACCTCATGTGGTGGGGACCCCCAACCATAATATTAATTTTTGTTACTTCATAATTGTAATTTTGCTACTTTTATGAATTGCAATATAAATATCTGCATTTTCTCATGGTCTTAGGGGATCCATATGTAAGGATCTTTCAACCCCAAAGGAATTGTAATCCACAAGTTTAGAACTGCCAGCTTAAGGTCTGTCTTGGTGATTCTCAGAGTTTCACTGGTATCTGTTATAAGGTCTCCATACATTGCTTTGGGTCTTCTCTTTCTTTGGCTAACTAAAGGTTTGCCAAATTTGTTCATCTTTTCCAAACCAACTTTTCATCTAAATGATTCTTTGAATCATTTTTCACTTCTATTCTGTTTTTCAGCCTTGATTTTTATTATTTCTCCCCATAAACTATTCTTGCCTTTCCAAGGCCTTAAAATTGCACCATTAAATGATGGTTTATTTGGGTGCTTTCTGATGTCTTCATGTAATTGCTTAGCACAATAAATTTTCTTCTTAGGACTGCCATTGTTGTACCCTATATTTTTAGAATGCTGTGTTTTTATTTTCATTCAATCATAAAAAATGAATTGTATTCTTGATTTATTCATCCTTCAGTAGCATGTTGTTTAATCTCCATTACTATATATCTATCTTTACCTTTATTGCTGCATATACATTCCTATATACATACATACATATATACACACACACATAGCATTATTCCATCATGGCCAGATAAAATGCAGGAAATTATTTTAGTTTTTCTGTATTTGTTGAGATTGACTTTATGTCCTAATAGGCAATAAATTTGGAGAGAGTTTGAAGTAAAATATCCTGTAGAGAGAAGATACTCTTCTACGGGCCTTGCAGGTTAAAAGTAGTGTAATAATTGTGGGCAACTTCAGCATCCCATTCTCACCAATAGATGGATCACCTGGACAAAATGAAACAAATATTGTAGTTAAATGACATCATAAGTCAAAAAGACCGAGTAGAGAGCTGACTGGAAGGGGAAAACTCACCACTGAAGCTGCTGGTGTGCACAGAGGTCAGCATTCAGGCAGACAGAACATGGGGCTGTTGTAAAGAAACCCGGTTTCTAAGCCCAGAGTTCCACATGTCCTCAGCCGGGGGAACATGGAGAGCCTGGCTGAGTCATGAGCACCAATGTAATGGTAAAAATAAAAGGCTACCATTCCCCAAGGGGTGGGAGTGGGCAGCCGGCCACAAGGGACAGCAGGTCCCACAAGGAGCCATGGCAGGTGAGAGACGGAGATGCATAGGCAAGTCATGCAGAGAAAGTGGGTATTTATTTAGTTGGTTATGGAGAGGAAAGAGAAAGGGGGAAGGGGAAAAGGGGGAAGAGGAGAGAGAGAGAAAGAGAGAGAGAGAGAGAGAGAGAGAGAGAGAGAGAGAGAGAGGAGGGAGAATAGGAGAAGTTACCTCCTCTTTGGGAGAGAGATGGAAAGGAAAGAGCTCAGGCTGGAAGCAGAAGGAAGATCCACTTGCCTCTGCAGATGGGGGTGGAAGTGCATGGGGTTTGTCTCTTAAAGGGACAGGACAGACCATTACACTGTATATGTTTAAAACTATAATGTTCCGCCGGGCGATGGTGGTGCACGCCTTTAATCCCAGCACTCAGGAGGCAGAGGCAGGCTGATCTCTGTGAGTTCGAGACCAGCCTGGTCTACAGAGCTAGTTCCAGGACAGGCTCCAAAGCCACAACGAAACCCTGTCTCGAAAACCAAAAAACAAACAAACAAACAAACAAACAAACAAACTATAATGTTCCATTGGTGACTTCTTCCATTGATTGATACAAGGTGACTTCCTTTTTCTCTTCTATTTTTGGACTGAAGCTAATTTTGTCAGATAGTAAAGTAGCTATGTCTGCTTGTTTGACTCCATTTTCTTGAAACACCTTTTCCTATTTTGTTCAAAGTCGCATCTATGATGGTGTGATGAGTTTCTCAGCCACAGGAAAAAGATGGATCTTGCTTTCTAATTCAATCTGATACTTCGGAACTTAGGGCCTTTAATATTCAGAGCTATTACTGAAAGATGTGTTAATTCCTCTAATTTTTTTGGCTGTGCAGTATTTTCTTAGATCCCTTTTGGCAAACTGTCCTAATGTTGCTTATCTTCCTCCCAAGTAAGAGTGTGTTTATCCTCCTTTTCAGTCTGGAGTATCCTTCCAGTATTCTTGGTAGAACTGGCTTAGTGGCCACACATTCTTTAGTCTGTCTTTAATATGAAAACCTTTTATTTCTCTTCCAATTTTAATAAATAATTTTGTTTAGTTGTGTTCTTTAAAAACTCAAAATATGTCTTCTCTGGCCCATCTGGTTTTAATGGTTTCTATTAAACAATCAACTGTTGTTCTGATGGTCTGTCTTTACAAATAACTCTATCTTTTTTGTAGCTTTCAGTACCCTTTTTTTCCCCCTCATTCAGTTAATTAGTGTTTCACTATAATATGTTATGAAGGTTTTCTTTTCTGGTCCTGTCTATCTGATATTCTGTGTGCTTCTTGTACCTGGGTGAACTTCTTTCTCTTGGTTTGGGAACTTTGCATCAATGAAATATAAAGAAATATTTAATGTGTGTATGACAGAGAGAGAGAGAGAGACAGAGACACACACAAAGAGAGGTGCAAGTGTCTGAAGAGTCCCCAGAACTGGAGTTACAGGTGACTATGAGCCGCCTGACCTAGGCTGGAAACTGAACACAGGTTCTCTAGCAGAACTGCCAGTATTCTGAAACTGCTGATCCATTTCTCCAGCTCTCTTGCATGATATTATTGAAAATATTTTATATGAATTTAGGATAGATTTCTTTTTATGCCCACGATTCAAAACTGAGATCTTTTCATGGTTTGAAATAATTCCCTTGTCCTGATACTATTTTTTGAAAGGATCATCGACCGTAACTAAATGATCCAATTCTTCTACCTTCTCTTCAGGTCCTAATACTCCATTTTCTACATGGTCCAACATATTGGTGAGGTTTTTCCATTGAAATGTTCATTTCCAGAATGATTTTAGTTTGGTTTTTCTTCAGAAATTCTCCTTATTGAGTTATACTTTCATAACTTGAATCAACTTCCTTATTTCATTTAGTTCTTTCTGTTCTCTTGGAGAATATTCATGTCTTCTTTGAGTTGTTTAGACATAGCTATAATTATTCATTCTAATTTCTTAGACATTCTTTCAAGTTGTTCTCATTGGGGGCCAGTACAATAGGATTAGTCAGTTTTGGGGACATGTTGTCTTAGGTTTTTGTGTGTTCCTTTTGTTTCTATGATGATACCCATCTGGTGTTAGTTTGTTGATTAGGTCTTTCTTTTCTCTTCAGCCCTCCCTTCCTTCTTCCTTCCTTTTCAATTTATCTTTCTTCCAGTGAAGGTATTTGCACTATCCAGGAGAGGATTGAGTTGCATGGGTTTATAATATTGTTCTCTCTGGAATGGGTATTTAGGGCCTCAGGATCTAACCATGCTATTCCTCTGAGAGTCTACTACAGCCTGAAATACTAGGTCATTATGCAAAATCAAAACACTCCTGACTGGTCCTTGCCCTTGCTACAGTCTAATATGACAGTTCCCATCTGGACACCTTACCCTAGATATGCTTTGGTCTGATAACCACTTCCTAAGTCCCCTACACTTGCTGCATGACTCCATACACCTGGGCATCTTACTTTTAGTTATCACCAGCTCTCTCCCTGGGTCCACAACTTCTGCTAAACGAGAAGGGACCTGTGAACCTGGCCATTTTACAGTGGGTCATCTCTAGCCTCTTCCTTGAATTGGCAGCTTCTACCACATGTATCATGAGATTCCTGGCACCTTGGTACCTTAGCCTAGGTCAGCTCTGGCATCATCCCCAGGTCCACAGCTTCTCCCCCAAGTTGTAGGACTCCCTATGCCTAAGTGCCTTGCTCTACACTAACTCCATTCCTTACTGGGTCCGACACTTCTATCCAAATTCTCTGTTTTCCTCATTTTAAAATGAGTTCTTATAGAAAACTCATCATTTTTAACTTTTTGGGTGATTCATTGATATCTTTATTAAGGACCAATTCTGGGTATTTATCTTATGCCTTTGATTGAGCCATGCTCCTTTGCATTGTCATATGCTTTGTCTGTGTCTTTAACTCAAAGCAAATACCTTCTTTTTGGATGTAGTTAACATAGAGTTGCATGCTCAGCTCATGCATCTTCTCTGGGATGCTGTGTCATTTCCTCACGACAGAGCTTTCTTGGTTTAGTTTTCAGTCTTATGAGTCCTTCCTCCTTTGGGGCAGATATTCAATACTGGAGGTTCTCTGTCACTAGAACAAACCCCTGGGCTCTTAATTATTCTCCACAATCCCAAAACAGTCAAGGCGTGTCTATTCTCCTTCAGCACTCCAACCCAGATGAGGCAGAAAGCAATCTCTCCACCAGCCACCAGGAAGCTGAAATGCTGTCGGTTCGTTTCACTCTTTTCTTTGCGTCTGAAAGAGGAATTCAAGAGTTGATTTTCTCTGGGAGGAAACTGATTTGCTGACTCTGAGGGAGGGCTACAACATATAAGCCTGTTTCATCGTGGCTGGCTGTTTTAGGGTTTTTATTGCTGTGAAGAGACACCATGACCGTGGCAACTTTTTAAAGTAAAACATCTTAATTAGGGTGGCTCACTTTGAGCTTCAGCGGTTCAGTGGATTATCATCATGGCGGGGAACATGGTGGCGTGCTGGCAGGCATGGTGCTGGAGGAGTAGCTGAGAGTCCTGCATCTTCCAGACAATAGGAAATTGACTGAGACACTGGGCAGTATCCTGGCCTGTAGATGCCTTAGAAATCAGACAAACACTGAAAGCAGGTTTGATATGGGTATGAATAATTTGCATTGGTATGGATTTTAAGGTCAATTTTGTTATATGTATGTGTATTTCTGATCTTGATTAGGGTATTGTGATTGTGTAGTTCATTTTTAAAATGTA
>NC_022023.1:28891708-28896393 GCF_000317375.1 Microtus ochrogaster | reverse complement strand
TTTTTATTGCTGTGAAGAGACACCATGACCGTGGCAACTTTTTAAAGTAAAACATCTTAATTAGGGTGGCTCACTTTGAGCTTCAGCGGTTCAGTCGATTATCATCATGGCGGGGAACATGGTGGCGTGCTGGCAGGCATGGTGCTGGAGGAGTAGCTGAGAGTCCTGCATCTTCCAGGCAATAGGAAATTGACTGAGACACTGGGCAGTATCCTGGCCTGTAGATGCCTTAGAAATCAGACAAACACTGAAAGCAGGTTTTTTTAATTTGCCTGTAGTTTTTCTTGTGTATAAGAAGATGATATGTCTCACCTTGCTTCAGTTGGGTCTCTATAGTGTCATCTTCCTTTATACACTCCTAGATGTGCTGGTCACAGATCTTTATGCTCTCCATTGGGCTAAGGATGTCCTCCTCCATTGCTAGTGTGGTTTAAAAGAAATAGTTTTTTTTTTTAATTTAAAATATTTTTCCATAGAATATATCTTGATCATTTTCCCTTTCCCAATTCTTCCCTGACTCCCTACCCTCCCAACTCTATGTTCTCTCTCTTTACCTCTCTTAAAAATGAAAACAAAAACAAACAATAAAAAAGAAACACATGCACACCCAAAAAAAACTCACAAAACTGAAAATAAAAATAAAGAAGCAAAAGACCAATAAGTAAAAAATTGTTTAAAAATCCCAAACAAAGCAAAATGAGGCAAAATTTCTTTTTAAAAAAAATCCAATTGGGGGTTGGAGGGATGGCTCAGTGGTTAAGAGCACTGGCAGTTCTTTCAGAGAACTTGGGTTCAATTCCCAGCACCCACATGGCAGCTCACAACTATCTGTAACTCCAGTTCCAGGGGATCTGATACTTTCATACCAATGTACATATAATAAAATTAAATAAATTATTTTTTAAAAATACTATTGAGTTCATTTTGTGTTAGCCAACTAGTTTGGGGCATGGAGCCTGCCCTGAGGTATAGTTAATGTAATCAGTGAGACATCCCTTTAGGACGAATACTCTGAAGGTGTTTATTCCACACACTGTCCAGAGGATAATATATATATTATAATCCAACACACTGTCCAGAGGATAATATATATATTATAATCCACTGGTCAATACATCCATTGGCGAAAACTGGTTTTTCCTTTGCCAGCAGGTATCAATCGCAGATAGCTTCTTGCTTGGAGGTTGAAGTCCATGTCTGCTTCCCCCACTCAGTGTTGGTGCCCTATGTGGCTCGAACCTGCCCAGGTCTTGTGTATGCTGCCATGATCTCTGTGTGTTAAAACACTCACAATCCTGTTGTGTCTGGAAGACACTGTTTCTTTAGAATCAAGGTTGGCCTCAGGCTCTTTGTATTTCCATGTCCTCTTCCTCATAGATCCTTGATCCTTGAGGGGAGGGATTAATGGAGACATCTCATTTAGGACTAAGTGCTCTGAAGGCTTGTACTCCGCACACTGTCCAGTTTGTGGGTCTCTCTGTATTTGTTCACATCTACTGCAAGAAGAAGCTTCTCTAGTGATGGCTGGGTGAGCAACTGATTATGAATATAGCAGGATGTCAGTTCATTGCTGTGTTCCTTTAGCAGAATAATAGTATTCCACCTATGCCATGACCTGTCTAGACTCAGCTTCTTGGCCACTTCAGCAGTGTCAAGCATGAATCCCATTTCATATAGTGAGCCGTAAACCCAATCAGAAAGAGGAAAGTGGTTGGTTACTCCCATAACGTTTGTGTCACTATTGTACCAGTATGTCTGCAGGCAGGTTACTATTGTGAGTTACAGACTTTGTAGCTCAGAGATATTGATGATGATCTCTTTCCTTTTATACTGCATGTACCTTCTAGTACCATGAGTGATAATCAGTAGAGGTAAAGCTTCTAGTTATGTCCCAACCTGACACACACATACATACACACACACCTCTTTTGAGGTATTGATTCTTCTTGTTTTTCTAAGGCATTCAAGTATATCATCATTAAGTTATTAATTGAGAACTCTTGAAATTTTTTTAATGTAGGCACTTAGAACTACACATTTTCCTCTTAAAACTGCCTTCATGGGACTAGAGAGATGGCTCAGTGGCTAAGAGCACTGGCTACTCTTCCAGAAGACCTGAGTTCAATTCCCAACACCCACATTGCAGGTCACAACTGTCTGTGGTTCCAATTCCAGGGTATTTGGCATCCATACACAGACATACATGCAGGCACAACACCAACGCACATTTAAAACAAAAATAAAAACTGCTACCATTAGAGCCACAAATTCTTAGCATGTCGTGTTTTCATTTTTATTCTTTTCTAGAAATTTTAAATTTCCATTCTTGATTCAGTATCATTCAGTAGTGTGTTATTTAATTTCCATGAGTTTATGTACTTTCTGTAGTTTTTATTACTGTTGATTATAGCTTTAGTCTATCGTGTGCAAATAGAGAGTGTATGATGTTAATTTTTCCTATACTTGTTCAGACTTGCTTTGTCTGAACATACTAATATGTGCTTGAATCTGGAGAACATTGCCTTGGGTGGTAAGAAAAATATGTATTCTTTGGTATTTGGGCAAAATGTTCTGTAGCTATCTGTTAAGTCAATTTGATTTATGATGTCATTTCATTCCAGGGTATCTCTGTGGATGTGATGTGTTGAAATCAACAGCTATCACTGCATTGGGATCAGTGTGACTTTAGTTCTAATAATACTTCTTTTATGGAACTGAGTGTCCCTGTGTTTGGTGCATATATGTATTATAGGATTGTAATAGTCTATTGGTGGAATTTTTATTTGATGAGTATGAACTGTCCTTATTTCTTCTGACTACTTTTGGTTTGGTGTCTATTTTGACAGCTATGTTTCTGGGTTCCTTTTGTGGGATACCATTTCCCATCCTTTTACCATAAGGAAATATCTATCTTTGATGGTGAGGTGTATTTCTTTGGGACATCAAAATATGGATCCTCTTTCTGTTAGTCTGTATCTTTTTAGGGGAATTGGGACCATTAATGTTCAGTTAGTATTCAGAGATGTGTATTAATTCTTGTCGTTTGTGAAGTGTGTGTGTGTGTGGTTTTTTTTTTTCAACTCTCTCTCTCTCTCTCTCTCTCTCTCTCTCTCTCTCTCTCTCTCGTCTCTCTCTGTCTCTCTCTCTCTCGGGTTTTCAAGACAGAATTCCTCTGTGTATAGCCCTAGTTGTTCTGGAACTCACTTTGTAAACCAGACTGACCTCAAACTCAGAGATCCGCTTGTCTCTGTCTCCCAAGTGTTGGGATTAAAGGTGTGTGCCACCACACCTGGTCGTCAAATGTCTTTGGATTGTTTTGGCATTGGTCATTTGTTCCTGTGACCTCCTGAGTATGTTAATCCTTCTCTTCAGGATGAAGTAATCCTTCTAATGCCTCTGCAGAGCTGGCTTTGTAGTTACAAATTCCTTTAATTTTTTTTATCATGGAAAGTTTTTTATATCTCCTTCAATTTTAGTAGATAGTTTTATCAGTATAGTTTGAGTTGACAGTTGTGGTCTTTCAGGACTTGGAGTACATCTTTTCAGACCTTTCTCACTTTAAAAGTTTCTGTTGAGTGATCAGGTGTTATTCTAATAGGCTTTCCTATATAAGTGAATTGACTTTTTTCCCTTAAGCTGTCAATATTTCCCTTTAGTCTGTGTGTTTCATCTTTTAAACTATAATATGGCAGGGGGAATTTGTTTTCTGGTCATTTCTATTTGATGTGTTCTGGGGGATTCTCTGTGATCACCCCTCCAGCAGAGTACTGATCCAAGGAAGACAAGAAAGTAGTTCTGTTCAGTATGACTAAATAGCCAAAGTTGGTTCCAACTTTGGGAGTCTGACCCCAAGCAGTTTATTTTAGGCATATTTAAGCATAGCCCAATTTGGTGAAATTTTTCCTGGTGATAAATAGCTCAATCTTGTGTGCACAATAAAGCTTAAGACTGACTATATCAAAACTTTTTGTAAAGAACATGTGACATCTTTCATAAATATAGGTTCTAAAAATTGACAAACTCAAGAGAAGAGTCTGGGGGAGAATCTGATGTGGTCTTGGCTACACATCGCAAAGGTCACCAGACTTCCTCCGGACTTCTGGGGGAAGATAAGTTTATACTTATAAATCTCTCCCTTTGAAGGGATAACCCTGTGTGTTTAACATTCCTAGCTCCCCTAGTACTTATCTGAGCACAGGACCTCTGTATCTCCACAGTGTGGTGTTGGCCTTATGTATACTGGTAGGCATCTCCTTCTCTAGGGTTGGGAAATTCTCTTCTAGGATTTTACTGAAGATATTTTCTGTGCCTTCACTATGCCACTCCACTGTACCAATAATTCAGAGGTTGTGTCCTATCTCAGTGTCCCCAAACTCCCCCATGTGCAATTCAGCTAAAATTTTTCATTGATATTTTCTTTCCACATCCTCCATCTCCAACATGATCCATTTTGGGGAAAAGGCTTTCTGCTGAGGGCTAATTGGCTTATTGGGTTTTTCATTTCCTGCATCATTTTAATTTGAATTTTCTTCAAAAGTTCGAACTTTATTTTCGTGTCTTGGGCTCATGCCCTTATTGCATTCATCTCTTTGTCTTTGTCATGTCTGAGTTGTTGGATGTCTGGGAGTTCTTCCATGCTGTCCTTAGGGGCCACTGCTTTGGGATTTGTATTATTTAGAGGTGAC
>NC_022023.1:28876989-28891557 GCF_000317375.1 Microtus ochrogaster | reverse complement strand
TCTCTCTCTCTCTCTCTCTCTCTCGCTCAGTTGACCTTTCTTCTTTAAGCAGGGCAGTGCTAATTTATAGCTGGGTGAGGATCTTAACTTCCTCTGTCTGTCTGGTATTTGGGGCTTCAGTCGCAGTCTTCTGGGTCTTCTGTTTCTCTGCTACAGTCCGGTGCCTTCCACAGTGCTCAAAGAACCTGGCACAACTTTCCCCTGACAGTGTGAACTGGACCTGTGTCTCCAGGCCAGGACAACTGGAGGGTCCCAGACAGGATGCTAGAAGAACTCCGAAACTCTGGGTCATAGGTGATGGCTAGAGATAGCTGATGGGGATTGGGCTGGGATCTAGCAAGAGTGATGGGACAAGAGGGAGTGGGTATCCATGGTAAGTAGCCACAGGAGTGGTACAGCCTGAATGGAGGGGGAAGGGAGAGAGTGAAAGTAGCCTATCTGGGTCTATGCCACAGGTGGTGATATAGGATACCTGGTAGCAAGTGGAGTTGAGAGTCTGCTTTTCCAGTTTTATAGGTGTCTTATAGATAAGAGTTCTTTTTGAGTCTCAGAAAGATTTCAAATTGAACCTTTAAACGATATTGGGAGTCTAAGATTGTGGGGGGTCTTGGCAGTGGGGTGGTTATACCATGCTAGGAAGAATTGTGGTCTTCTTACTGTTGTCGTCTTGGGTGTCAAGGTGATAAGGGGTGCAGCTGTGATGGTCAGACTTACAAATGTCGTGGTAGCTAGAATCACCGAGAAGCCGCATTGCTGGGCATGTCCACGAGAGGTTTCCAGGAGGTTGAACTGAGGAAGAAAGACCCACCTGAATGTGGGCAGCACTGTCCCATAGGATGGGGTCTTGTGCAGAATGGAAGGGGAAGATGGAGGAGCAAGCGCGAACATTCCGCTTTCTCCGCTTGCTCCTGAACACCACAGACCAAACAGCTTCCTCTCTAGTGCCTTCCTCTGAGCCACAGCTGCAAGAAAACTTTCCTTCCTTAAGCTGCTTTGTGATGGATATTCTCAGCAAGAGGAGGGCGACCCAGGTGTGAGCTATGATATCTGCTCTTCCTGACACTTGGGCTACTGGTCTTTTGTTTCATTGTTGTGATGTTGGCTTGGTTTTTCTTCTCATGTCTCTATGAGATTGCCTTCAAGTTCACCTTGACTCTTGGCTGATGGGAACATCTTCATCTCTGTGGTTGTGGTTCCCATGCCTAATATTTCCATTTGATTCTGTAGTTTCCATGTCTCTGTCCAAATAATTCATCTAATCACGCATACTGGAAACTTTTCCTTTAAAGGTTTAATGTATTAGTGACTTTTACATGTTAGAAAAAAATAACTTTTTCTTAAAAAAAAAACAGATAAAAGTAAATAAGTTTCATGCTGGAAGATGAATGTCCATCTCCTTCTGCTTGGTTTTTAATATTTTATCATATTTTAATTTAGTGTACGTTTGTACACATGGACTGCAGTGCACATATGCAGACTTGAAGACAACTTACAGCAGTTCACTCTCTCCTACCATGTAGAGATCAAACTCAGGTCACCAAGCTCAGTGGCAAGCACCTTGATCATCTGGACCATCATCTCTCCAGCCCTTCTGCTGGATCTTTAAGAGAGGTGTTCTCTTCATAAGTTGCGGCGAACTCCTCGACCAGCGAGAAAGAACGACCACCACACGAGGATTCTTCTCAGATCACGCTTTACTGGAGTGCACTTGGTTGAGAGATAACATGAAGCGAAGGGGCCCCGAGAGCGCTAAGGCAGCTGCTTATATAGGGAATTGGCACATGGGTCGCCCTGTGATTGGCTGCCACCATCAGCTGACACCAGACTGCTTCGGGATAGGCCTAGGGACCATTATCCACCACGCATGCGGGAAGCGGGGACACGCCGCTCTCAAAGGCATAAGCCAAATATGGAGTTGTTTATAACCAACAAGACAGGATGTGGCGCCATCTTATAATGGCGATCTTGTCCGGCTCCCTGCAATAAGTCAGGAGTTGAACTGGGCATGGGGTTGGGCACAGTGGTGTCCTCACCTCCCCATGTGACAGGGTTCCTGCTCCACATCACCCTGTGCTCAGGTGACTGCCACTGCGCGGCTGCACCCAGACGCAGCAGTGTCTACAGAGGGCTTTGCTGGGGCTCCTACAGCACAGTCTCACACAGAAGGCCCTGTTCCCTCTCCCGGCTTACAACTGTTCCACTACGGATTATAGAAGGGGGCAAAGCGGAGTTAGGGGAGATGTTACCACAGCACTAGGAATCTCTGTTAAGACTCCGCACTCCCCACTGTGGGCTCCTGGCAGGATTCCTCTTATCGTTTAATCAAGTGTATAAAATAATGTAGGGTATGGTGGTCAATTTGCCTTGGCAAGCTGGTTCTCCCCCCTGCCTGCTGCGTTGTCGGAGATTCAGTTTTTCTCTGGTGCTTCGAGGTTCCTAAGTATAATATATCGTGATCTGTGCATAGAGGCCATTCTCTCTAGTCTCACACTTCCCATAGCTTTTCCATGATCTGATCGCTTCGTGGTGGGTTAAACAACAATGGACAAAAAAACAAAAAACAAAAAAAAACCCTAAAAATGAATGAATGAGTGGCAAAAGGAAAAGGATCACCTGTGTACAGACAGTCACCATCTTCCGTGCTTTTAGTTCAAGCTTTCAAAGATGTTTTTGGCATCTGCATTGGTTAGGGGTCTCTGAAGGAAGAGAACTGGTAGAAGGGATAGACAGGCAGGTAGACAGACAAACGGACAGACAGATGAGATGCAGATGTAGATATAGATGAAAGATGTAGCAGTGGAGTAGGTCGGGAGGAGGTGGTGTGAGGACGGAAGCAGGAGTCACAGGAGATTTGAAGATCACCTTAAAGCCAGAAAAGTGGCCACTGGTCAAGGAATGAAGGTGTCCTCTCTACGTCTGGCAGAAGTAAGAAGGCGTCGTCTGCAGCTTCCACAAGTCCTGCCAGCTCCTTTATTTGGGGACTTCTGACCTCTGTGGCTAGACAACATAACACGTTCAAGTTGTTTCAAGCCTCCAATTCCAGAAAGATCTGTCCCAACAATGGTAGGAGTCGGGACACCGCCCTTCGAATTCTCTCCAAACTCCTGCTCAGCACACTTGGATTTCTTGCTTGATGGTGTCCAGATGTTCAGCTGCTCCCTGCGATCATCTGTCTGTTCGCCTTTTCCCCTGAACACCTGGGGCACTGGCTTGCGCACATTTCCCATCTTCGTCCCAGTGCTTTAATTCTGACAACTCCCATCACTCAGCCTTCTCTGCCGCATCCTTTCCCCAGCTTCTGCTCTGGTTGGGGGCTACGGTATCTCCGCCAATGTCCTGAGATGGTAGTTGTGACTCACTAACCGTTTCCTGCAGGAACAGCACTTGCTCTGCTTGGCCCTTCCATTGTGCGGCTGTCATCTTTGGCTAACCTGTCCTCTCACCAAAAAAATAAAAAATAAAAATAAAAATAAAGGCAGAGGTGTGCTCCAGGTGCTGGCAGCGCTCCCTGCTGCCTCCAGCTGCTTACTCAGCCGGCCACTCCTCTTCCTGGGAAGGGTGGCATGCCTGCCCTGGTCGGTGAGTCACACTAACCAGCAGCCCTCACTAGAGGGTGCCAGGGCACCTCTTCCCACACAGGGCCATGGCAAGGGCTTCTCTCTGGTGGACACTGAGACTCCTCCCTAGTGCACCCCTTCTTAGTGAGGACCCTTTCTCATCTGGGGTCAGATTTCACAGGCTGGACACCACGCCAAGAAGAGCACAGATTTCTGGGCATTCTGGAAGCCAAGAAGCCCAATAATGGAGGAGGCAAGAGATTTGGTCTCTAGAGGTGTGCCTCCTGGCCCAGAAGCCCTCTGCCTGCTGTGCCCTCACATGCTGGGAAGCAGTGGGTGCTCCTTGGCCTTTCTTTCAAAAGGCTACTAATCCCTACCATGAGGACTCCACCCTGGAGTAATCACCTACCACAGTTACCTGCACCACTGTCTTCAGGATCAGGTTTCGCTGGAGACATTCAGTCTGTGCTCAATGGTTCTACCCTGGTACAGACCCTGAGCTGTCAGCTTCTTTGTTTCACACTGGTGGGGCTGGGGTTAGGGACAAGTGGAGCCTCATGCCTCCATTCTCTCATGTCCATACCCCTAAATGAAGCCCCTGCTCCACCGAGATTCTCACCATGACCCAGGGCTTCCAGCCCCTCCCGGTGCTTTTCTGAGTTGTTACCACCACCACCACCACCACCCCAACCACCACCACCTGTAGATGGAAGTTTTTGCCCGCCCAGTCCCATTGGTCCCAAAGAAACACACAGAGGCTTATATTAATTATAAACTGTTTGGTCTCTTAGTTCGGGCTTATTATTAACTAGCTCTTACAACTTAAATTAATCCCTAATCCTTGTCTGTGTTTAGCCACATGGCTTGGTCCCTTTTCTCAGTGAGGCATTCTCATCTTGCTTGCTCTGTGTCTGGGTGACAACTCCGTCTGGCTTTTCCTCCTCCCAGAATTCTCTTAGTCTGGTTGCCCTGCCTATATTTTCTGCCTGGCTTCTGGCCAATCAGCACTTTATTAAATCAATACAAGTGACAAATCTTTACAGGGTACAATAACATTATCCCACAGCAACCACCACAACCCAACTTCCTCCACCACCACCACGACCACCACCACCAAACCCTCCCTGCAAGCATACAGACTGCACCATCCCTGTTTAGGGTGGTACAGCTAGAGTCTCAAGTTTTCTTTCTGGAAGCCTGTGAAAGTCAGGGTGCCCACCTGTGCCTGCCTCCTCCTCCACTCTGCCTGTGGTTTTGCTTTTGTGAGCTGTGGTGACAAAGAGGGGTATTACCCTTCCCTCTGAGGGCTGGAGTTGAGGCAGCTCTCTCTCTCTTTCCTAAACATTCATCTTGGTAATTTCCATGCCCTAGTGACAGGTCTGCATGTGGGGAAGTCCCTAACAAAGGCAAGGCACCCCACAAGGTAGCCTCCTGGTCTCAGCCTTGGAGCTCCAGCCTAACACAGCCTACAACCATTGGCTCGCTTCCACAAGAGAAACACTGAAAAAAAGCATTGACTCCTAAAACCAAATTCTTAGCACAAAGGAGATTTATTTGCCCCCAGAGGGACAGATGGAAGGGATGAGGGACAAAGACAGGAGATAGAGGAAGAGAGAGGGGGGAAGGGAACAAAGGAGAAGGGAGAAAATTGGCAGGGGATAGTACAAGGGGTGTTTACCCCAGGGGACAAATGACTGCCTATGGATATAGGGGACACAGATATGGCCCATAAGAAGATGGCAGTTGGGGGCTGGAGAGGTGACTCAGAGGTTAAGAGCACTGGCTGCTATTCCAGAGGTCCTGAGTTCAATTCCCAGCAACCACATGGTGGCTCACAACCATCTGTACTGAGATCTGGCGCCCTCCTCTGACGTGCGGGCATACATGGCAGAATGTTGTATACATAATAAATAAATAAGTCTTTAAAGAAGATGGCAGTCTATAATGGTACAAGGGGAACCCCCATGTTAGAATTAGGTGCTCAATTTTAATTGGGTGTGTTAATTAGGTGAGCCAAAGGGGGCTTTTAATTGCTGGACTTCAATACTTTGATAGCTGGACCTTAGTAGTCAGCCTTAGGAGGATGGAGTGGCCAAATAAGGGAATAAACCTTGGGAGCTCGCTTCTGGGATGCAATCTAATGGTTTGAGCAAGTTAAAGGGAAAAGGGTATGGCCTGCCACAGCCATGCCTGCCACGCTCGAGCTGACCTGAGTCTCTTCACTGACTGTTGATTCACTAAGAGTGGCAAATTAATAACTTTGGCTATGGGATTAAAAAAAAAAAACCTGAATTCTTGTATAACTGATTATGAGCCTAGCCTTTCATGGCAGAGTCATCTCTGGTCCAAGAAACCCTAACTCAACAGTGGCTTACACAAACTACCCATGTAAAGACACAGAAGCAAGAGCTGTCTACACACCAGGTGGTTGGTACACTGAATATTTAGGGCCAACTTATCAGGTCTGGGGTCATGTGTGGCTTCCATTCCCAACAAGGCCTCATGGTTCAAGATGACTAGTGTAGCTCCAACCATCACATCTGTACATCAGCCAGGAGTGGAGCACAGTTTTATTACAGCCTTGGCTCCTACTGTATCATTCCATGTTACTCGGTGCTGAGTGCAAGATTTTCCTCAGGGTTAAAAAGATGCTAAAGAACTAGGGGAAACTGGGCACAGCTGCACAAGTCTATACTTCTGGCACTCAGGAGGTGGAGACAAGGAAGAGACAAGTTCAAGATCATAGCTTCCAACTTTTGCTACCTAAAGTACCTATGAGGCCATCCTGGGCCTCATACATGAGACCCTGTCAAACAAACAAGCCAGAAGTGCTAGCTGGATGGCTCAGCGCGTAAGGGGCTTGCCACCAAAGCTAACCACTTAATGTCAGTCTTAGAAAGCCACATGATAAATGAAAACAGACCCCCCCAAAAGTTGTCTTCTGACCTCCATGTGTGTACTGGGCATATGCATGCCCCTCCCCTCAAAAAAGTTAACAAATATGAATTTTAAAAAATAATGTAAATTTCTTTTTTAAATTTTATTTTATGTGTATGAATTGTTTGCATGCATGTATGCATACATTCAGACATACATGTATGCATTCATGTAGACACAGGTATATCTGTGTACCACCTGTGTGCCTGGTGCTCCCAAAGGCCATAAGCAGAAGAGGGTGTCAGATCTTCAGGGAGAAGAGCTCTTAACCCCTGAGCCATCCATCCCTCCAACCTCTAGAATACTGTTTTAAAGCAGAAATGGAGGGCCATAGCAATGAGGGGACATGTGTGTCCCCAGCACCAAAGCCTCTGCCATGCCACCCAGTCTTCCCATGATCCCCCTGGATCTGGGCTGAGCTTCAGCTAGACAGAAGTAAATGAGGCCAGTGAGGACCCCCACCCACTCCCACCCCTGATCATGGAGACAGCGTTATTACCTTTGGTCTTTGGGGCAGTGTGACAGTCCTAGGGTCCAGCACTGCTCATAGCCTGGGGGAGGTGGCCCTGCTACATATGGTGGCTCTCGGGCTAGCATAGTCCCTGACAGCCATCGCTGTCCTCTGATGGGAACTGTGTAGCCAGGCCATCCAAGGGACCGCAACCTGAGGCTTCTATTCGATAAGTAAGGCTCACCCTCCAATCTGAGGCTGGCAAGGGTGACTTCCCCCAGGGAAGCCGGAGACCAGGAGGAACAGAGATGGGAACTGGCAAGCCAGTGCCCATAGCTTCAGGTCAGGTTCTCTACAGAGCCTCTTAGGCCCAACAGGTAGAGGTCAGAAGTCATGTTCACACACACCACCCTCCCTCCAGGCAGACGGAATTTCCCAAAGCACAAGCAAGCCTTGGAGTCCTCTGCCAACCCACTCTTCTACGTGGAGACTATGAGCATTCTGTTGAGAGTGAGCCAGGGCATTGCTTATGAAATTAGGCAGCTGCCATTCTGATTTCTGACTCCAGCTGCCTACCAGTGGGACTGCTTCTCCCTGGAGTTGCTGGGACATCATCCCCTTTGAATGTACCCCCTAGCTGTGAGGAGGCACAAACTGACCAAGTGGGAGAGTAGGTGGACCGACTCCTAAGCAAAGCACTGAATTTGTGGGCCTTTGTTGGCATGATGAGCAAATCCTCCATCTCTGTGCCTCCATTTTTTTCTCCTGCAAAACAGGCACAACACAGTCTCTCCCTTAGGGTGCCCCTTAGAGAACCAAGTCAAGAAACACCTACCCAGCTGTAGATGGAGGTTGACTATTGTATCCTGGCTGTGCAGACCCAAAATAATCACACAGAAACTGTATTAATTAAAACACTGCTGGGCCTATTAGCTCGGGCTTCTTATTAACTAACTCTTGCATCTTGAATTAACCCATTTCTATTATTTTGTATTTTGCCATGAGACTCATGGTTTGCTGGCATAGCGCATAGATATCTTTCTCCTCCAGTGCATGGCTTCTCTCTGACTCTAAATTCTTTCCTCTGCTTAGAATTCCTGCCTTGCTCTATTCTGCTAAGCCATTGACCAAAACACGTGTACAGAAAGACTTCCCACACCACCCAGCAGGATACCTTTAATCCCAGCTCTCAAGAAGCAGAGGCAGGCAGTTCTCTGTGAGTTTAAGGCCAACCTGGTCTACAAAGTGAGTTCTAGGACAGCCAGGACTGTAACACAGAAATCCTGTCTCAAAAAAAAAAAAAAAACAATAATAAAATAAATCAAAGAAGTACCAGCCTAGCCTTCTTGTGGGAGGATTTTTGAGCTGAATGCACCAAGTGCCTTGAAGGTTTGCTCACACCAGCATGAACATGCCACCCAGCAGGGGGCAGCAGACAGACCAAAAGGACCACAATGAAAAGAGCAGACTCTGCTGGTCAGAAGAGGTGAGGTCCAACTCCTTCAGAGAAGTCTCCTGGTGGTGTCACCAAGATGATGACCATGTCACATTGCCTGGTAGGTGACAGACAGAGAATCCGGTTCAATCACCCATCCTCCCAGCAAATGATGAGAATCATCTTCAGCGCCATCTACCATGGTTCTGGCTTGAAAGTTTAGGGGCGAGCATCCCCTAATCAGGAAACCCCAGATCCACAATGCACTAAGATCAAAGGTAGCCATGGGGGTGCACACTTCTGTGATTCCATACTCCAGAATTGGCTGAGACAGGAGGATGCAGGGTTTCGGGCCAACTTGCCTTTAAAAAAACATGGAGGGGGAGAGCTGGGAGATGGCTCTGTGTGTAAAATGTTCCCACACACGCATGAGGATCTGCGTTCTGATCCCAGACCTCATCTGTAATCCTAGAGCTCCAACAGAGACAGACACCCACGGCAGACAAGCCTGGTGTGCTGTATGGGTAGCAAACAAGAAAAAGATCCTACCTCAAACAGGGTGGAAGGCAATGCCGTCTGTCCTACATACACACATGAACACACACATACATGCACAGAACACACACATACATGCACACACACACAGTAAATAAATAACTTTAAACAGCAACAGAAACCCCAAATGATTCTAATCAGAACTGGTTTGAGTGCTGTGGCAAGCAGAAAATTCTGCACCATGAAACTGTGACACACACAAAATTATCAAGAATGCTGTTCTACATTACTTTCAGGCCATGTGTGTTAAGGGTATAGGCCACAGAGATACGTTTCTCCTTAGACTTGCATCTCACTATTTGCATGCAAATATACTATAATCTGGGGGGGGGGGGGAGAGGGAGGGAGAGAGAGAGAGAGAATCACAAACACTTCTAGTTCTGAGCATTTCAGATGTTGCATTCCCTTTTCCCCACCCCCCCCCCCCCCCCCCCTGGAAGTCCAGTCATGGAAGTGTGGGCGGGGCTTCTTCCCCTCCCCTTCCCCACTTGCACCCTGGATTCCTGAAGTGCTAGGAAGTAGCAGAGCCCTTGCCCTAAGGAAGGCTCAGCAGAGAGGAGGAGGATGGGATAGAAGGAGAGGGTACATGCCTGACAGGCTCTAAGGTTAGGGATGTTGGGCCCCCTCTTGGTCCCAGACTTCTTGATTTCTGCCTCTGTGATCACCAGCATCAAGGATAACAACCTGGGGATGAGAATCACCCTCCTCTAGGGCAGCTCAGCGAGGAGCTCCTGAATGAAGGACCAAGTTTGAGTTCAAAGGCGGCTACAGAAACTTTGCAGGGACATTCAGGCAAGGCGCCTGGAAGGGGTTAGCAGGTAGGTGTGAGGCCCAGTGTAGCAGGCTTTCAACCCCTTGTGGCCCACTTAGACACAGAGCTCCTGAGTTATAGAACCCTGCTTCCCCATAGCTAGAGCTCCTGTGCCCCTCCGGAACAGTATTTTGGTACATCTACCAGACCAGCGTGTGCCAGCTCTGACTCAGGGCACACCCACTGTCCCACCCAGCGCTGGAAGGCAGCACAGGTTCCAGCGCCCCCGGATCTCCTCTGGGAATAGAGGGAACAGGCCTGGGCCTGGAGCAGTGGGTGTCAAGGTATCACTGGGCCCCTGCGTGGGCCGGATGGCTGTGGGAATCCGAGGGGATTATGCGGTGGTTTGGCAATGCTGTAAGACAGACTCCACGCCCACTAAAACCTTTGGAGCAGAGGGGCCCTTGTTTTTAGGTGAGTTCAGTTCTGAAAGCGGTGGACACAAGCCGCCAAGCCAGGGCTTTCTTAGTTACATCTGTTCCTGACCCTCTGGGGTGACCAGTGGCATCCTCCAAAGGAAAATTCAGTGAGGACTTCCACAGTCAGGGATGCCCGGCCCCACCCAGGCAAGGCTGAGCTGCTGGTGCCATCTGCAAAAAAAAAGCCACCTAGTGACATGACCAGCCCTTGGAGCAGATCAAAGGAAGCCATAGGGGCAGCACCCCACTGCCAGTTCTTCCTGCCCAGGACTGCCTGGGGCTGCCTGGGTGAAAGAGCTGGAGACAGTGCTCTAGTAATCCTCTTGCTTGTGGGCCACAGCATCTTTGGCCTCCTGCTTAGACCTCCAGGGCCAACAGTCCTGTTCTAACATCAGTACCCAGGCTTTGCAGGCTGTGGATGTGGTGTTGCGGCGCAAATACCAAAGTGCTTGGAGAGGTCTGGAAGCCAAAAGGGCCTCAAAGCCCTGGGAAGAGTTCCTTCCCTGTGGGTCCCAGGAGCCAATGCATATCTACCGCAGGTGGGATTGGGGTAGGGGCACCTGTGGGGTCCCGAAAACAGGCGCTGTAAGTGAATATGAGTGAACACGGAGGGACAGACTCACAGACAGAGAGAGCATCTCCTGGACACTCACCACTCCCTTTCACAGTACCGAAGGCTAGGTTTGCCTGTCTCTTCTTCCATGCCTTCTAATGGCCGGCAACAGTTTATTTGGTCTGCCCTGTCCCCTGCACAGCACGTTCCTCGGCTTAGTGGGTTTTCCTGATGTGAAGACAGGCCTCTGAGGACTCCTAAGTCCCTGGGCAGATGGGAAGGCAAAGTGTGTGCAGAGCAGCAGCAATTACATGCTCCACCCTGAGATGGGGTGCTTTGTGGTAGGAACCTGTCCAGGCAAAGGCCTTATCCGAAAGATCAGGCAAATTACTAGGTAGCCATCAGAACGGAGTCTAGGCACAGCCGTGTGCGCAACAGACACCTTATTAGGCTAATTATGGGCTCTTGGGCCTACTGGGTACCGAGTGGATGGAGATAAACTCAAGGTCAGCCAAGAGAGCAGCACCCAGGCTTTCCTCGGGAGGCTAGCTTGCCACCGGTCCTCAGGATGAGACCCACAGCAGGAAGATGGAAGAAATGGGAGAGGGGGGATTAGGCTATACCACTTTAGAAGTCTGTAGATGCCCCCCAGGGGGGGGGCCTCTGGTTCTCTTCTTCCTTCCAATTCATCTGTAGCCTTCATCTTCTGACATCTTGGATGGTCAGGACCTGCTGGCCACTGGACATAGTCCATAAAAAGGATGACAGGGCGGGAGAGCGGTTAAGAACATTCATTGGTTTAGATTCCCAGAACCAGCGGCTCGCAAACCGTCCGTAACTCCAGTTTCAAAGGGTCAAGTGCTCTTAGTGGGCAACAGACACACATGCGGTATGCAGACATACGAGCAGGCAAAAACACCCATACGCCGAAAAGACCGTCATTTAAGATATTAGCACGATGGCAAAGGCAATGGTGCGTGCACAAAGATCAGCCTTGTACCGCACATATATTAGCTCATCTAGAGCTGTAAACAGAGACTCCTATTTCACGAACTGTGAAATAAGAGAGAACGGTGGTTGGCGAATGTTAGGTGATTTGCTAGCAGCTGTCGGAGCTAGGAAATCAAGACGCAGCCTTGGCCCTAAAAGGGGGGCAGGCCCAAGAACCACCTGCCACAGAAGAGCTGGGTGGGAAGTGGCCTCAGGGAAATGCTGAGAAGGTTTGCAGGGCCTCCTCAGCCGAGTGTCTCAGGGTGTCACCAGCAGCAGAAGGGTCCGTTCCACGGGGTGTGGCCACGAACTCCAGGGCTTTTGAGATCTGGAAGGGGCTGCACACCATCATGGGCTTGAGTATCTGTCCCTAGTGGCTCTCTGGGACTTGATATCATAGGGACACTACCTGCCAGAACAGCATAGAGCCTAGAGTGCATCTACTGTACTTGTGGGGACCGGAAGGACCCTGTGTCACTCTGTCCTCCGAGCGCTGCCTGACGCCTCTACCAGAAACCCCTCCACCATGCTTGGCTCGCCTTCTGCCCTGTAGTTCCTAATCCGGCTTGCACAGAGGCCTGCTGCGCCATCTGTCACCTGGCACACCTTTTCCCCTAGCAAGCATGTCATCCTGCCCTCCCCTAAGCCAGCACTCTCCAGGACAGGGTCACCTGGAAGACAGGACTAAGGATCCAGCTACACTTCCAGGAAGGTCCACCAGACTGTGACAAGGCCAAAGTCAGGGACAAACTAAAGGGCCTTGTCAGAGACCCACAGGTCCCCTGGGTATTAAAAACAAAAACAAACAAAAGAAAAACAGATCTGGGGTATCTTTTTTTTTTTAAAGAAGACACATATCAAGGTCCCTCCAAATGACCTAGCAGGCTCAACTGGCCTTGCCATTGCCCCTTTCTTTCTTCATGAAATAAAATGAAGAGGCATGGGGTTATTTTATGGTGTTAAAAGTCAGTAGCCATACCTGGCACCTGGGGAAATAGCCTAGCTCCTTCCTGGGTTTGTGGACTCAAAACCTGTGTTGAGTAATCCCTCCAAAGTTTGCTGATACAGTCTTTAGGGACCTCAAGAGGATTCCTTTCCCCTCCCCTGGGGCCTGTCCCCAACTTTGATGCCTCCTTCTCTTCCTTCTGAGCCCGGCAGCCCCAGGACTTACTACAAAGCTCCCCAATATCTCCTTTTGTCTGACACATACCGGTTAACCATGGCTGTCCTCTCCTTCAATGTCTCCCTCCAGAGTTGCGACCTAGGTGTGCAGGTAAACAGGCTCAGAACTCATCCTGGGCTCACAGCTAGGCTGCATCACAGACGACTAGTCCCCCTGTCTCCGTTCCTTATTTGTCAGATGTAGCAGAAGCTCTGAGACGGAGCAGAACAGGGCACTGTGCAAGCCCTGGACCACCAGAGCCAGACGCTACACGGAGCTGGGGAGGCTTCTACTGTATAGACTCAGATCTTTCCAGATGATACAGCCTGGGAGCCCTGAGCCTCTTCCCCGTTTCACCTAACATCTGTGTGAATGGGACACCCAGATCAGCTCCCACCAACTAAGCATGCCTCAATGTGAGCCAAGTTACTCCAGGTGCAAAGGCTCCAAAAGCTGCCCACTTCCCCGGAAGTTCCTCATCCTCCCCACAACCTCACCTTCTCTGTGTGTCTCATGCCCCCCATTAGGCTTCTCCTTTGCTTCTGAAGCCCACAGACCTTGGTCCTTCTCCTCTGCCTAGTGCCAACTCTATGCCTCTCCTGACTCTTAGTGAATTGTCCCTGGATCTCCACGACAAAGCCTGGGGTCTGTCCTAGTGAATTTTTGCCACTATAACAAAAATAACTAGGAGTGGATCATTGATAAGGAATTGAGGGTTGTCCAGTTTTCAGTTCTGGATACATGGCATTGGCATCTGGTGAAGGCTAGCTTGCTGCACCAGGATGTGATAGGGCATCCTGGTGAGACAGATGAGAAACTAGCTTGGTTGTCTCTTCCCCTCTTGTAAGGCCACTCATGGGGGCCCCACCCTCATGACTTCATTTGGTCCCCATTATCTTCCAGAGAGCCCACTTCCAAACAACACTGACAGGATATTTTCCAACAGATCTATTCTAGAGGCAGTCTTTTGGACCATGGAGAGGGCTGATCCTGCACTCGCTGACAGTGCACCTTCTTTACCCACCTTCCCAGTCATGGCCGCAGGTCTAGGCTGTGGTTCATGAGTCACGGTCCCAGCTCTCCTCCTAATGAGCTGCAGTTGGCCAGGCACATTAGTGAGCCTGGATTTTTCTCACCCGGAGACCAGTGCTTCCCACGTGACCAGTGTGTTCCTGAACCCCATGGGTATGTATGTCCTGACTACCTATGAGGGTAGCAGAAGGCTTCCACATTGGAGACATTACTGTGCACAGACGTAGGCAGCCATACTCACCACAACAAGCAGATAAATGCATAGCCTATCATCCCAGCACCCAGGACTCAGAGGCAGCAGGATCCAGAATGGGACTGTCACTCTCTGCTTCTTGGTTGCACATGCACTGTAACCAGCCACCTCCCGCTGCTGCAGCAAGACCTCCTCCTCATGATGAACAGAACCAAAACTCTGAACAAAAACAAGAGTACTGGGGCTTATCAAGAAACCTGACACTAGAGAAATTCCCAGGAATCCACAAGAATGACCCCAGCTAAGACCCTAAGCAACAGAAGAGAGGGTGCCCGAGCTGGCCTTACCCTGTAGTCAGATTGATGATTATCTTAAAATGTCACCATAGAACCTTCATCCAGCAACTGATGGAAACAGAGGCAGAGACCCTCAGTGGAGCACTGAGCTGAGCTCCCAAAGTCCAGTTGAAGAGT
>NC_022023.1:28875132-28876624 GCF_000317375.1 Microtus ochrogaster | reverse complement strand
TAGTAGGGAGGGCCTTAGA
Source organism: Microtus ochrogaster (assembly GCF_000317375.1). Classification (NCBI taxonomy): domain Eukaryota; kingdom Metazoa; phylum Chordata; class Mammalia; order Rodentia; family Cricetidae; genus Microtus; species Microtus ochrogaster. The sequence continues at coordinate 28,876,605 of NC_022023.1, read as the reverse complement.
CCTTCCCCAGAGCAATGTGCCTTGCCCTGTCTGAGGAGTGGATGGGGGGGGCTGAGATGGGGTGGTAGGTGGTGGAAATGGGAGGAGGGGAAGGAATGGGAACTGGGATTGGTATGTAAAATGAAAAAAGATAGTTTCTTTTCTTTTTTAAAAAAATTAATTAAGCAGGCAGATCTCTGTGAGTTCGAGACCAGCCTGGTCTACAAGAGCTAGCTCCAGGACAGGCTCCAAAACCACAGAGAAACCCTGTCTCGAAAAAAGCAAAAAAAAAAAAAAAAATTAATTAAATTTAAAAAAATAAAACCAGATTCTTCCTTAAGTTACGTGAGGGCTTGGTCCTGGTGGCAAGAAACATAACTAGTTAAACAAACAGCCACAGAAAGCTGCTGGCTAGTAGTGAGGGAAGCCCTAAGAGCTTCAGGCTTGCCTATGGGGTCAGGTCCTTCCAGAGCAGGGCAAAGAGCAGCCAGCAAGGCTGGGGAGTGTCGCTAGGGAGCAAGCTGCCAGTGCAGCCTACACCACAAGCCAGGAGGCTGGGTGAGGTAAGGAAGGAAAGATGGGACAAACCCGTCCTCAGAGGGCAGCGGGTCCCTGTGTGTGGGTGTTCAGAACTGCTGTGCCAGATGGGATGTCATTCCGAGCCGTAGCAATGGTTATGGGTGACATTTTAAAGTGATTCCTTTAGCTGTGCTACAAACAGACCTAAGACACAGCTAGGCCAGGTGTGATGACACGGACCCGTAATCCCAGCAGTTGGAAAGTAGAAGCCAGCCAGAGCTATCTTTGACTCTGTTTCAAAAGGTCCAAAACAAAACAGACACAGGAAGAGCTGCTGTGATCAAGTGCCCATGTCAGGACAACCCCAATCAAACAGCCTGAGGTGTCCCTAGCCCAGGAGCCAGACCCTGAACCCAACTCCCAGACACCCGACTCCAACCACTTTCCTCCACTTTGATGTGTTCAAAGGGATTGGTGCACAAATCCTGAGCTGGCTGCATGCAGCATTAAAGAGTTTGTAAATGAATATTTAGTCATTAAAGTTACAACCGCAAAGGCCTAGTTCTTCCCTAAGCTTTTAAATTCAACCTACCCATGCTTTTGCTTTGTAGAGCTGTTATTTGCTAGGGGCAAGGGAGCTACTCGGCTGTGTTTGGTATTCACATATTTGTTGATGAAATTAAAGATATTAAACTGTATTTGTGCATTTAATTTTTAGCAGCTTTGTATGCCTCCCAGTATTCTCGGTGACAAAAAGAAATAAAACAAACCTCATAAATATTAAAATACAGTGTTCCAGCTTGGGTGGTGGTATCACACATCTTTAATTCCAGCCCCTGGGAGGCAGAGGCAGGTGGATCTCTGGGAGTTTGGCATCAGCCAGAGAAACCCTGCCTTGGGGGGCAAGGAAACACAGTGACGCATGTTCTCCAAGGTTCTACTAATTTATATGAATTTCGATTTTGAGTGAAAAAA
>NC_022023.1:28867068-28874927 GCF_000317375.1 Microtus ochrogaster | reverse complement strand
AAAAAAAAAAAAAAAAAGTTTGGCTCCAAGGCTGGCCTTTGACTCTACTGAACCAGGCTGTCTTAAGCAAGAAAGCAAGACATGTGTGTCATGTTTAGCAAGATTAAGTGGAGGCTCCCCTGCTCATGGCTGGAGAACCGTTCGGTGACTTTTACACTAACTTTCCATTCTCCGCTGATTCTATCTAAAACCCGAGCAACCCCACCCAGGCCCCTGTCAGAGGCTAAGACCATCTTTCTCCCATGGGGCAGGAAAGGGCTTACAAGTCACCGTGTCGCCCATTGCGCAAGTTTGCAACTCCACGTGCTTGCAAGTCCCATCATTCCTGGACCACTTCCCAGCCTTCCTCTTTGTCAGCAGGACCAAGAGGTGACCAAAGTCCTCTGGATGACTCCAGGGGACACCTGCCTGCAGCTGCTTTACAGTACCAGTCTGAGCTCTCATCATGTGTCCCTGGCAGACTGTCTTTACAAGTCAACTATGACACCTGAGTCCTAGCTCACCCAGGACAGATGTGCAGCAGCAGGGTCAGGATGGCAGGGACAGGATGGGAGATGCCCCAGACGAGTCTCTGTGGGTCCCGAATACACATCCATGGGAGAAGGTTCCGTTCAAAATTCCTCCATGGGCAGCCTCCTGGAGCCAGAGGTTAGCAAAAATATAGGCTCTAGCGCTTTGAGAAGTACCCCGTGCACCCCCTCACACATACACCCCTGCACGTTTCCCAGGGAAATGGGGTGTGGAGAAGGTCACCCATGAACACTGGTCACAACTTTTGGGGTAGAAGAGCAGAGGCCTTCCTTCAAGGCTGGATACAGGAAGGACAGCCAGGAGACGATTGGCTCCTAATACAGATGCCAGGGCCCAGTCTCACAGCATCCTATTAAAAGCTCTGAGAAGACAACAGCTAAAGCCGGTACATTCCAGAAGGTAGAGGGGTTCCCCTGAACCAAGCCCCTGAGACCAGAACACTGGCTCTCTAGAAGCATAACTTGGGGGACTCTCCTCCTCTTCGCTTAATCTTATCAAATTATTTTTTATATTATTAAGTGAAACTTGATATTAAAACTGGAGATAAAATGTATACCCTCACCTTCAGGGGAAAAATAAAGCAAAAGCACAATAAGGATCCTTTTGTATCAATTAGGATGATGTTTCGGCAGAATGGACCACAGCAAGTGTGGGGAGCATGAGGGGGCAAGACCTCACAGACATTGTTCATGGCTTGGGAACTGGCCAGGAGGAAACTGTCTGGGAACTCCTCAAATGGTTAACTCAGAGCTATCACATGACCTATTAAGTCCATGCCCACGTATGTACCTAAGAAGTCAAATGTGTCCACACAAATGTGTGCCAGGAATTTTCTCATAATTCCATTCACAACAGCCCCAGAGGAGGAACAACCCATCATTCACCAGGTATTCTGTGGATCTTTTAAAAGGTATGTCCTTTAAAACCACAAAGATGAGCACTTTGTAAAGGGGGATGGGTTCTGACATGCTACAACTGGATGAGCCCTGGAAACATCTTACTCAGGAGAAGCCAGACACTCAAGGCCGTATTCTGGAATTCTACTGCAGTCCTCAGAGAGGTAAATCCAGGGAGCTAGGTAGAGCGGTAACAGAAACGTATGGCTTCTTTTTGAGCATGTTCTGGAGTGATGGTTGTGTCTAGGATATGCTGAAATGCACAGAAACACATGCATAAAACAGCTGAGTTATTATGACGTTCTTGTAGTTTTCTATTACTGTGACAGAAGATTCTAACCAAAAGTAACTTGGGGAGGAAAGGGTTTATTTGGCTTACAGATTCTTGTCACAGACCATCATTGAGGGAAGCCAAGATAAGAACTCAAGCAGGAACCTGGAGGCAGGAACTCAAGCAGAGACCCTAAAGGAAAGGAACACTGTCTGCTGACTTGCTTCCCACTGGCTTGCTTAACTATCTCTACTAAATAGCCCAAGTCCACCTGCCTATAGCTAGCACCACCGTAGTGGGCTAGGCCTGCTTACATCAATTAGCAGTTAAGAAAATGGTCCTCAGACATGCCTACAGACCAGTCTGATGGAGGTGATTCTTTAGGTGAGTTTCCCTCTTCCCGTGTGGCTCAATCTGTGTCAAATTAACAAAGACTATATATATTATACTACCAGTCCCTCCCCCCATCTACATCCAGGAACTTCTTTTTACAAAAGCAAGCAGAGGACAGAGACAGACAGGCAGGCAGGCAGACAGACAGAGAGACAGAGACAGATAGCCAGATGGATAATTTAGCTGGGTATTGAAGTCAGGGTTTTCCACACATGCTAGGCAAATACTTTACCTCTGCAATATATAGCCCTAGCCGTGTGTGTGTGTGTGTGTGTGTGTGTGTGTGTGTGTGTGTGTGTATTGCTTTGTCATTCTCCCATGGGGCAGTGGAGGCAGGGACAGATCATCCTTTATACATAGGTCATGCCAGCTAAATGTGTGTGTGTGTGTGTGTATTGCTTTGTCATTCTCCCATGGGGCAGTGGAGGCAGGGACAGATCATCCTTTATACATAGGTCATGCCAGCTAAATGTCCTGGGCTGTTTAAGGCCCTAAAGATGGGATCTGGCCCCTTCCATTTGAGACTCAGTCATGTTCATCTCAAAAATGTCCTCCAAATCCCTGTGCTAGTCAGGTTAGACATTGACTCTGTGACAAGAAAGAGAGAAAGCAACGAAACAGAAACAACCCATGATTGGCGTTGCTCTCCCAAGGACGGCCTCTGTATGTCTTCAGCACAGGTTACTATCTGTCTCATGATACAGAGGCAGGGGTAGTAAAAGCAGCCATGGAGAAGCCAGGGAGGCCTTTCTTTCTAGAAGTGTCTCAATAATAACTCCAATGTGGAAGTTTTGACAGGACTTCCTTGGCTGATTTCTAGGGGATTTGTACATGTGTAGCTATTTATCTGCTGCTTTGGATTGGCTATATATTGTCATTCGAAACCAGAAGCGTGGTTATGCTAGATAGTTTCACGTGCCGTATAAAGACTGCCTTGTGTTTTCTGTAAGGCCTAACTGGGTATTTACAAAACCTCATACTTAAACAGCGTGACATTACCCTGTGTGTATAGTTTGAAGTCACCTTTCTTAAGGTGGTATTACACAACACTGTCGTGTAGGTCAAGTGGCTGTCTTCCCAAGACCGCCTGCACCTACTTATAAAAAGACCACAGCAAGTGGTTTTGTCAAGTGTAGGTGTTCCTTCAGCAAAGGAGGGAGTAAGGAGGTCACTGCCCCTCCCTCCCCCTCCCGTCTGAGTGCCCAGCCTCTCCTCCCAGCCAGCTGTATGCAATTCTGTTCTCATCACACACACCCTCACGCTGTGTGAGGATATAAGCTGAAAAAAATAAGGGGCAGGGAAATTCACCCATATAGCTATGGGGACACCTTCATGCATGCTGGGTAAAGATTTTCCGGTGTGATTGCTCTTGGGTCACCCAGGCTCCTCAGGGACCCCTCATCCATGCCCAATAAACTCATTGGTTCCCCGGTGTGAACTTTGAAAAAACAAAGGGAGTGGCTGTCTGAATTGAATCCGGGAGATGCGGGGATCCTATGGGGACCCGTGATGGCGGTGGTCTCTTTTACCATGAAGCTGAGCTCACCGCGAGCAGAGAGCGACCATGGAGTTTCCCACCATTTTGATGACCTCATTATGACTGAAGTAACCACGTGACTTGGCACTCTTTTGGCTAATGATATCAAAGAGACGGCCATTTACAAAGGTTTTCAGCTGCTAAGTCATCTCTCCAGCCCTTGTTTTGTTTTAACTTTGACATAGACACAGTTTTGGTTTTTTGGTTTTTTTGAAATCTGCCTGCCTCTGCCTCCCAAGTGCTAGGATTAAAGGTGTGCCCCACCGCCCTGCTGTTGCTGCAGATTTTGTATGATGTATTTACCGGCTCCTCTTGGGAGTTTTTCCAGCCCTGTGGCTTGAACACAGGCTGGCTAACAAGGGGAGCAAATGCTTGAGATCTGTGGTGGCCTAGGGCTGGATATCGATAAGACACAGACCCTAAGAGGGACTCAAGAGATAAACTGCCAGGGGCCACACAAACTGCTGTCAGTGGGCATCTGCTGCAGCCAAGGTAGGACCAGCCTGCTGGGCAGGAGGCTGGAGGGGGCCCTGCTGAATCTTAAGCCCTGCTCTTTCTGCCTGATGTCTCCACACTTCTTTTTTGTTTTGTTTTTCGAGACAGGGTTTCTCTATGTAACAGCTCTGGCTGTCCTGGAACTCGCATCATAGATGAGGCTGGCCTCGAACTCATGGAGGCATGTGCAACCACTGCTCTTTCTGCCTGATGTCTCCACACTTCTTTTTTGTTTTGTTTTTAGAGACAGGGTTTCTCTGTGTAACAGCTCTGGCTGTCCTGGAACTCGCATCATAGATGAGGCTGGCCTCGAACTCATGGAGGCATGTGCAACCACTGCCCGGCATCTCCAAGCCTATTCCTCCTTTGCTCTACACTAGTCTGCTCTGGTCCTTGCCTCATGGCACGCTGGGTACCCTGGCTTTTGCTTTTGCCTTTCAGTTACAACAGAAAGAGGGGGAAGAGAAGAACAGCCCAATGCTACCACCCTCTGAGCCTTTTTGTTATTTCTGTTTGGTGCTCTCTAGATTACTGGATCTTAAGTCTAATGGACATGTGGTGAATTTCAAATAAGTCACTCAAGCATAATCTATATCTAAATATACAAGCCATATGCATATGTTATTATGTACAATATGAACACACATGAGATCAGGGAGAGACTGCCCTTTCTAGATCACCTGGAGCAACACGAACCTTCCTCTCCCTTCCACCTGCCAGAAATTTTCAAAGTTTCTATCTGACTAGGGACCTGCTACTTTCTCAGTAGCTGAGATGCACCGGGGTCCCACTCCCGTCTACAGGACCGGAGAGCTCCCTGTAGTTTACATCACTACATATGGCATAAACATAAAGTCATCATTTAGGTTTGGGGAATAGGAAAAAGTTATTTCTTCTTCACACAGGCACCTCTCGCCTGGATCTACCCATAGACCAGCAGGGTCCATCTCTTCAAGGGCAGAGATTCTCACCTTGATCCACCCTACACATGAGGTTAAAAGGAAACTAATAGACTTCTCGTGGTCCCCACTGGCTGGGCTCCTGGATAACTGGAGCAAATAAAACCCCCAAACACTTAGGGAGAGCATTAGTCTTTTTCTCCACCTACAAAGCTTTTCTGTAGATAAGAGAGGAATTCCACCTCACTCACATAGCATGCTCCTAGGATGGCATTGCAAGACCGTTTTCATTCTAAAGCCTTATCATCTGTGACGTTTTTATCGTGGTCCTTACATCAACCCTCCTCTGGTGGCTCTAACTGATGCCCCTTTTACATCAACCCTTTTTCCACCTTGGAAGCAGTTAGAATGGTCTGCATCTCCAAGACCCTTAGCAGCAGTTAGGATGACCTCTGAGAAGGGGGAATGAGGACACTAGTAGTTACACGATCCTTGATAAACGTACGGCTGGGAGAGGTAATAAAAAAAAGGCAAATTTCCAAGATGCCTGGCTTCTTCCTCATCTGAGACAAAAGTCTAGCAACTTACAGTGAAAGCCAGCAGGTCCCTCCCTGTTTCCTTGCCCCTTCTTCTGGCCAATAGGTTTCCCTGCTAGTGCCGATAAGTTCAAGGCCAAATCGGGACACCACAGTTGTGGTCCAATCAGCTATCTTGTCCTTGTTCAAAATGACCAATCCAAAATTTGGAGGACAAAGACCGTTCTTCTCTTTGGACCCATGATAAGAATACCCACTATGTTCCCATTGGACTAGCCACCATAGCTCCCCAGGTTTGGAGCCTGGCCCAGCTGTAGCAAGGAAACTTTAGGATAGATCTACACAATTCAAGATCAGCTTGACTCTTCAGCTGTCAAACAGAGCCAGACCTCCTGACCATTGCCAGCTGACTTGGGCTCAACTCTAGGGACCATGCTCTTCCATCCCTTTGCTTCAAATCTGTTTTGAGATGGGATCCAAAGACTTAGGGCTGCAGAAGCTTCCTCCTCTGCTGGGCTCTTGGTTCCCTCCCAGTCTGGCTCTTCCCCTTACCTACTTCCTCTTTAGTATAGTCATACTTATTTTTGTTTGTTTGTTTGTGTTTTTGGAGACAGGGTTTGTGTCGCCCCTGGCTGTCTTGGAACTAGCTTTGTAGACCACACTGGCCTCAAACTTATACAGATCCTTTTGTTTCTGCCTCCAGAGTGCTGGGATTAAAGGCATGGGCCACCATCATCACCCGGCTCCTACTTACATTGTTACCCTATCTTTTAAACTACATAGAGAAGTTCCTCCTGGATCTCATCACCACAGTCACCTGGTACACACACAAAACAAAGTATAAAACTCTTATGGTCACTCTAGGCTGGTGAACCCCCAAAGGACATGTCCCCTGCCTGCAGAAAGCAGCCAGAAAGAAAACAGGACCCCCACTATTTTTATTTTTAAAGGGTATGAAATAAAGGAAAGTGCTTTGGAATAATCCTTCTATATACTGTGTAAATTATTCTGTGATTGATTTAATAAAAAAGCCGACTGGCCAATAGCTGGGCAGGATAAAAAAGGCTGGGCAGAAAAAACCAGACTAAGGACACTGGGAAGAAGGGCAGAGTCAGAGGAGTCGCCAGAGCCAGAGTTGTTGCCGGACAGATACAGAGAAGAAACAAGATGAGAGAGAGAGAGAGGCAATGCCACATGGCAGAATGTAGACTAATAGAAATAGGTTAGTTTAAATAGTAAGAGCTAGTTAGTATTAAGCCTGAGCTATCGACCAAGCTTTTATAATTCATATTAAGTCTCCATGTTGGTTATTTGGGAACTGACAGGGAGGAAAGAAAAGTCTGTCTACAGAAAAATCACCCCCCCAAAATAAATAAATAAATAAACAAACAAACAAACAAACAAACAAACAGGATCCTAAAATGAGATCAAGGAAACCTGCCACCCACAGCACCCCTGGAAACAGCTGGCCTGCCCATGTGCCTCAGAGCCCAGGAGTTGCAACACCATACAGCTTACTTACAGTCCCACCCCACAGTTTCGAAAAGCAGATTGTCCAGAAGTCCTTGGATCTGGACTCCTGCTTCTGACTCTCGGTTACAAAAACTATGCTCAGATACCACCCCATGCCGTGGGGCGGGATCTTGGGGACCCGCCTCACTCCCAGAACAACTGGCTCTCTCCACAGAGGCAGATCTTAACTCTCATTCTTGAACTTCCCCTGGTGTTTATTTCATGCATTTTCTCAGACACCTACTACCACGGACAACCTTGTTTGCCTGCTGCCTCGTGTCTGTCAAGGTGAGCTCCTGGCAGAGGCACCTGGACCAAGGTTTAGCGCACACCCTGCGGGGGTTTTATACAGCTGCTGAAATTCCTCTCCGTGGGCAGGAGACACGAAGACATGGTCTTCCACGGCTAGTTCTTGTTTCTTCATGTATGGCTGTTTCCTCATCTGGAGGGCAGGTGGCTGAGGGGAGGAAATGAGTGCACAGACCCAGGACCTGGAGCTGTCACTAGCTTCCCTTGAGCGTCATTTCGGTCGCTTATCGCTACCCTTAGGGCCGCCCCAGCTGGAGTCTGCCTGGTGCCTGCCTCTGCTTCCTGCCTCTGCTTCCCGGGTCCCCTTGTGTCAAGGAGGCATAAGCAGTTGCTGTGCAACCCCAAAGCACAACAGGGTTGGCTCTGGGAGACAATGATCAGCAGACTACTGGTGGCCAAAACCAGAAAGTGTAGAAGGAGGCTGAATACCCATGTCACCCATCCTCAGGCCAAGAAACCCTAAAGAGACTGGGGATAGCC
>NC_022023.1:28857255-28866846 GCF_000317375.1 Microtus ochrogaster | reverse complement strand
AAGACCTCCCTTGTGAGGAGCATGGGAGCTGAGCCTGCAAGAAGTGGGGTACACACCCCAACATCTACATTAGAAAGTGCTCAAGTTCCTAGTCCCAAAAAGCTGGGGACTCTTCCTGTAACACAAACTCCGGATTCTCTCTAGAAGAGGACAGTTGAGCAGGATGGCTCAGTGGATAAGCATGCTTGTTGCCAAGCCTGACTTTCTGAGTTTGAGCCTTGAGACCCAGAGTGGAGAAACAACTGAAAGCTCTTCCCTGACCTCCACAGGAACACACAAGAGGATGAGAGGGAGAGGAAGGACATTTTAAAAGGAAAGGGCCTGTGGGCCAGCGTCCAGCTGGTGAAGGCTAGCCAAGGCCCCAGGTAGAGACATGGGAATGCTGCTCTTGTTCCAGCCAGAGCTGAGTCCAGAGTGGCAACCGTGAGGTGGTGTGGCTTCCTCTCAGTGAAATGGAGGTGACAGTTTACTCCTGTCCAACCCAGTGTGTAAGCCTCGCTGGACACACACACACACACACACACACACACACACACACACACACACACACTCAGAACTATGAGGAACAGGCCACCTCTGCTTCAGAAACAGACCTTCTGGAAGTATCTAGGTGGGGGAAGACTGCACTAAGTCCAGGGTCTGGAGTCCCTCACTTTGAAACAAGGACAGACTCCAGAGTTTCCACAATGTCCCCTCCTGGGATCACTCCACTCAGAGGCCGAGAAGACAGAGCTGCGGTAGCCTCGGGAGAGCCGGAAGCACAGGAAGGGACTCATCCCAGGGCCACCTGCAGACCTGGAGGACAGAAGGTATGTGATCAGGGAGCAGAGGACCCTGGAGGGAATGGTTCCAAGGACTGGTGGGGTGAGGCTCAGGGACAGGCTTGCCGAATCAGGAGGGCTGGGGCAGTGAAGGCAGGCCAGAAGGGGCGGAGCCTCAGCCCTCCTCCCAGGGTGGTCTGTGGCAATGCCTGAAACTTAAAAAGTGCAGAACTCCAGAAACGTCTCAGAGGTGAAGACTCCTGCTCCCAAGACTTCCGAGCTCCATCCTCCCTGATCCACAGTTGTCCTCACACCAGCCCAAGTCCCCCACACAAAGTAACAACAACAACGACAACAAAACCCTGTAAACTAACAGACGCCGCCAGCAATTAAGGTTACCCAAACAACTTCCTGTTTCAATCCTGAGCAGCTCTTGAGCAGGATGACGTGCCGGTTACCTTGGTGGATCAAACAGGAAGGTGGGCACGGTGACATGCCCATCTCTACTCCCAAGAGGCTACAGCGTGTACTGTGGGAACCAAACTGACGGGGGCAAGAGCGGGCCTGAGGCACTCAGTTCCGATGCTGGGAAGCAGGGTTCAGGATCTCCTGGAACCAACCGCTCACTGTCCGCTAGGGAACCTACCGCTGTGCTGGGGCTGAGGCTGGGGATCGCCCATGAGGAAGTAGTCTGAGGCCCTAGACAATGTGCAGGCAGTTATGGGGAACGGCAGGCCTTGAGGATCTCTCCCCGCCCCCCCTGCCCAGGAGTCTTTGGGTCTCCAGCCCAGCAGCCCAGACGTGAATCACGAGCCTTCCTTCCGGATTTCCACAGAAAACACCAGAGGGCAAGCAGTTCAGAATTCCAGGAATTTACAAGAGCGTTGGGAAGCTCTGGAAGGGCTTCCTGGCCTGATCCCTCTGTCCTTACTCTCCCTCTCCTTTGGCTCTGACTGTCCCTGGGAGCCCCTGAAAGACTGAACAGGGAAGTACCCCTTCTACCCCCAAAGACAGACAAGACAGACAGACAGACAGAGAGACAGAGAGACAGAGAGAGAGGAGAGACAGAGAGAGAGACAGAGAGAGAGGAGAGAGAGAGAGACAGAGAGAGAGGAGAGAGAGAGAGACAGAGACAGAGAGAGAGGAGAGAGAGAGAGAGAGAGAGAGAGAGAGAGAGAGAGAGCGAGCGCACTCCCTGTCTCCCATGGCCTAAGAGCAGTTACCTACTCAGACTCTCCCCAATTCACCTCCGTAGCTCCATTCAGCCCTCCATCGTCCCCTAAAAGCTACTTGACAGCCCTCTATGACTTCCCTAAAGATCGTCACCCCACTAGTCCCCACAACCGCTCACCCAACTACATCCCCTTAAGCTTCCTTCCCACAGCCAACGCAGCTTCTTCAGGCTCCTGCTCCAGGGAAGGACTCTGCCCATGACAGGAGTCCTTGCCTGTATCGGCAGCCCAGGGAAGGACTGAACAGGGGCCCGGTACCACACAGAGGAGCCCTGGCACTTCCTGGGGTCGCGAAGGCCAGGAGGACGGAATGGGGGGGCAGGACCCGACAGACTGACGTGCCACAGGTGGCCCGGGTTAATAAACGTGAGATAAATGTGACTAGAAGGCAAAGGGCTTTCAGCTTCAGGAAAACAGGAAAAAGGAGAAAGCAAACACAGGCTCATCCTGAGAGAAGACAGAAAATCAACCGAGTAAGTTCACCGTCCACTAAGGAATTCCCGAGAGAGGAGATGAAGGAAGAGGGATTCACAAAAATGATAGACGGAAACACTTAGGGCTGGACCGAGTCCTCGGATGGGATGCAGGTGAAGGAACGACCTTAGAGAGAGGTGCGTGCAAGAGCACAAAGCAGCAGGGAGCCACGCTCCACAGATTTCAAGGATGGTAAGTGTACCTTTGTTACTCAGACTGAGGACCCGGGGCATCGGACTTCCCGTCTGAAGCAATGGATGTGCAATAGCGAAGACGCAATGTTGAACCTCATTCTCTATATAGTGGGCCCAACTGTCAGCTGAGTATGCAACAGAATAAATGTGTTTTCAGATTTTTAAGGTCTCAAGCACAAATAGTAAACTAAAACAAATCACACCTCCTATATGCCTTCTTGGGGGTGGTTACTGAAAGATGTATTCCAGTAAAGGGAGAAAGAAAGTTAAGCAAGGGAAAGACGTGGGATTGGGACTACTTCGTGACCCACGCAAGCAGCTGGAGTCCCAGCCCAACAGGGAGTGGCCAGATGAGGGCGGAAGGCAGGGGAAGCCGGGGGTGGCACAGGAAAGTTGTGGTGGAATACGCTGCCATAGTAACAAGAAAGGGACAATTCAGAGCTAGAGAGAGAAAAATGTGGGCAACAAAACCTTGCTTCTCAAAGTAGGCAAAATGTCACAGCTTTTGGCTCCTGGGTGGAAAGGGAGTCAGCCATCTAATCTCCTTTTTAAAACTTAAAGATATACATATATATACACATACATACATATACATGTGTGTGTACATATGCATACATACATATGCACACACACACATATATTTGTGTATGTGCAGGAGGTCATGAGCAGCTCACAGTGGCTGCTGAGAACCGAACCAGGTCCTCTGGAAGAACAGTGAGTGCTCTTAATACCTGAGTCATCTCTACTACTGTTTGTCTGTTTATTCTTTAGAGACAGGTCTCCCTATATTGCCAAAGTGGGCAGAGAACTCCCGAGGAGCTTGAACTAGGAAGGACAATGGAATTGGAAAGATGGCTCAGCAATTAAGAGTTCTTGTTTTGGTGAAGACCCAAAGTCGGCTCCCACGTGGCCGCTCACTGTACCTCCAGCTGCAGGGGGCTGTAGCCCCTCTGGTCTCCGCGGGCCCGTGCACTCACATGTATACCCCCACACAGACACATAATTAAAAATAATAAAAACAAGCCTTTATAAAAAGGAGAATGACAAGACACTTGGGTGCTGTAAGAGACTTATCTTACTAATGTGTGCGGGGTGGGGGGGGGATGGTGGTGTGGGGCAAGGAGGAGAGCTCTTTCACCGTGGGGGTTTGGGAAGGGCTCTTACTTTTTAAGGTTTTGTTCCGATGTGTTACTTTCACTAACTTTAAAAACTGGAGGGCATAAATCAAATTACTTCAAAGTCTCTGAACGCCTTGACTTTAGCATTCTAAAAGAAAAAACGTCTGCTGTTGGGCATTTTAAAGCACTTCCGCCAGCATTTTCTCAGTCAGTTCTGCAACCATCACAAGATGTGGACGGTGCGTTTCTTTCTTCCTGAGGACATACATAGAAGAAAACAGAGCATCTCCGATGGTTACCCCAGGGCCGGATGCCAGCGGGGAAGAGCAGTGAGCACCTAAGCACCCTCCTTCAGGTGTGACACTACACACACACACACACACACACACAGAGAGAGAGAGAGAGAGAGAGGGAGAGAGAGAGAGAGAGAGAGCATCCTTCTCTAGACTCAGCTCAATGAAACCTGCTCCTATTTAAGAAGTTTCCCAGCAAGCACCAGGCCCCTTCTCCCTGCTGAAGCCAGATCATTCTATTTTTACTCTATGTCTCTGAATGGCTCGATTCCAAGCTCAGCAGTGATCTGGGTGCCAGACTCCTTGGCAACATCCCTCCTTTGGAGCACCGCTCTGCTCTGTGCAGGGAACAGCATGGCCGCTGCCATCTGCATACCCGTGGTCCTCACAGCGACGGCAGGGATAGCCTTCCAACCACCTTGGGCGTGCCCAGAATGCACAGAAGACCCTGTGTGTACCCTGTAAAACTCCAACATATGGAGCACAAGCAGAGGGAGAACACGGCCCTTCCTAACAACTCTTAAGTGTAGTATGTGGCCTTTGGAGCCACCTGACTTCATAGTTAATCTTCACCATGGGGTTTCATAGTCATGGTTTAGACTCAGTTTGGGCTACTAAAACAAACCATCATTTGCCAGTAACTTAACATTAATTGCTCACAAACCTGGTGACCCAGATGATCAAGATGAAGGTGGCTCAGATCTGGTGTCTAGAGAGGGGGGCCTCCAGGCTTACAGAGTGCCAACTTCCTCTCTGTGCCCTCAAACGGCCAGGAGAGATCATCTCTTATGAATGTACCAATCTCATCGTGAGCATTGTATAACCACGAGTGCTTCCTGGTGACTTTAACTCATTCTCTAGGGACTGAGAGGGGCGGGCGACATTCAGCCCAGAGCAGGCAAAGCTGCTGGGGAGGCTGGCAAGGCTGGGTGACTCCCACTTGAGAATTGACTCTGAGGATGGGGTGTTCAATTCCCTGTCCCTTTCTCATGCCACTGTGCGGGGGGACAGGGAGATGGGGCCTGAAGCACATCTGTCCTCCTGTGGACTCCCGTTGGGGGCATCTAGGGTGAATCCCACCCACCCTGTTCTCCCTAAGGGCAGGCCATGGCAGCTGGTCGATGGTCGTGGGTGGTGCAGTGGGGCACATGTCACCAGCTGGCATTGGATGAGCTTTTGCCTCAGACAAAAGAGTATTGTTGTTTTTCCTGATGTGAACTCTGCCTGAGCAGTTTTGAAGCTTTAGAAAATGAAAGTAGGTAAGTACCACCTGTGTCTTTGGGTGCCTAACAATAACTAGCCCTGCAGTTTGTGACCCATGCATCTTTCTTCTATGAAATGCGTAATACAAACATCGAATACCTGTACGTAGAAAGTGTATTTGTGCAGAGCGGTGGCGGCACACACCTTTATTCCCAGCACTCAGCACTCAGGAGGCAGAGACAGGTGAATCTCTATAAATTCAAGTCTGGTCTACAGGGTGAGTTCCAGGACAGGCTCCAAAGCTACAGAGAAACACCCCACCCCTGTCTCAAAAAACAAAAACAAACAAAAAAGTGTGTGCGAGGCCAACCTGATCTATAGAGCGAATTGAGAATTCCAGGATAGTCAAGGCTGCACAGACTGTCTTGAAAAACAAACAAACAAATGTGTGTGTGTGTGTGTGTGTGTGTGTGTGTGTGTGTGTGTGGGTGTGTGTGAGCCAGACATTGATGCTGGATATTTGCTTTACTCCCCATCTTATAACTGGAAGCAGGGTCTCTCAATGAACCCAGCACTCACGGATTTGGCCCATCTGGCTGGGCACTGCCCCCCCCTTTTACAGAGCTGCTGGGGATTCAAGCCCAGTCCGTGTGGTCACACAGCCAGCCCTCGACCCAGGGAGCCATTTCCAGAGCCCCAAGAATGTTTCTTACAGGATGTGGTCCCCTCAGAAATAAGCTGGATACTGTGTGATTTGCTGAGTAACTACTCACCCAGGACCTTTAGGAGGTTTTAAACGTTTCGTTTCTTTTTTTAGTATTGTATAATTTAATTCACAGACGTGTGTGGGAAGGAGGAGGAGGAGTTCAGACTGACTCCTCCCACAGCGCCAGCCTGCTGATGATAGCTGTGTGTGCCTCTCCCGGTCCTTCATCCCCACTGCAGAGGTATTACCTGCTTGGATCTGATGTTTATGACTCCATGAACTGCCACCTGCTCCTGCCATGGTGGAGCTCACTGGGTAGGAAGCTCACTGGCCCAGGATGGGGAAGATGCTGTTGAGCTAGGGAACGAAGCCATTTTCCCATTAAGACAGAGCTACCCTCTGGGAACTGATCTTGGAGACCCCTCTGAGATTCCTGTGGTTAAGAGAAAAGAGCAGGACACAGACAAAAGGCAGAGGTAGCTCTGTTTACTAGAGAAATCATGTATTGACCTGTTACCTAAGCATCAACAGTAATCCTACTAATAGCAACACCATGAACAGAGAGGACAGTGCATTCAGTGGAATAAGTCAGACACAGGAAGACAAGTGTCACATGACCTCACTCACATGGGGGGGGCATTCTGCTGCAGAAACTGGGAGCAGACAGTGGTCATTGGAGGCCAGGTCAAGTGTTCAGTTGCATGGCAGGGTATCTAAGTTAACCAATAATGTAGGCCAGAAGAAAGGGCTTTGAATGTTCTCATCATCCTGATCTGACCATCATGCAACATGATGCAGGACTACGGCACACTACGTATAGTTATTAAATTATTAAACAGCTTCCTTAAAAATGAGGGCCTGAAGCTTGCCAACGGGGACAAGTTTGCCAATGTCAGTATTCTGCATCCACAGCATCCTGATTTCAGGAGGTCCGAGTGGATAAATACAGACAGACCCCTGGGTGAGGAAGTCATTGTTGTTTGATGTCATGAAGGGTCCTAAAAGGAGAGTCGGAACCCCACTGTGTCTAGGCGTAGGACCCCAGAGACAGAAGTACTTCATCTTGGAGGACATAACAGGTATTGGTTGAAGGCCCACTATTGACTGGGGCTTAGACCCTGGAGAAAAGTGGCTAGAAAAGAGGTAAGTATTGAACTCTGTGTCATGGGTGGGGGGACTTCCTTATGTTATCAAAAACTGGGCAGGAGCAACCCCACATAGGTTATAACCCAAAGCTCAAAGCAACAAATCTCTCACCTCTATCACCGGGGTAACCTTGGGAAGGTCACTTTACCTCTCTGGGCTTATCTTTTCTGTGAAGTGAATCAGAACGACTCACACCTCCTGCTGGGGGTGCTCACAGGACAGCACCCGGCCCACGTGTGTGCAGATGTATCAGACTGAAGCGGAAGTGGGGAAGCTGAGCTGGTTGCTGCCCCAGGCATCTAGGTAGGTGCATAGTGTGAGCCAGACGACCCCTCGTCCTAGGTTAGTCTTGGTCTTCATGCACACTGAGACAACCCTGCAAGGCTACAAACTGTTTCTCAGAAGCGTCTGGGGATACTAGCCAGACCCTGAGGGGCCTGAAGACTTGGCGCATGCCCTGCTCTGCTGACTTGGCTTCTGGCCTCTTGCTGTCTCACTGTGAACTTCACCCTCTACAGACAACAGTCCAGACCTGCTTCCCAGGAGGGAAGAAAACCCAGAACATGACTGGCTGGCTGCTCACATCATATTCAGTGTGTTCAAGATGGGGAGCCCAGCCTGGTACCAGCACCGTCCAGGGCTGCACGGTCACTGCTGTGATGAACACTGAGCATCTTACAGGGATGGAGGGGAAGGGTGGTGCCCATTTCCTTTACCTTTGATTCCAGGTAAAGGAAAACCATGAAGGGCCACACAGGCTAAAGAAATATTCAGTTCTAGGGGCTATATGGGAACTGGGGCCTTCCCACCCCTTCTGTGCCTTAAGTGCAGCCTGGCTACTGCCCTGTTGCAGACTCAGAGGGGTGCACGAAGGACATGCAGGCTGAGAGAGGTGGGGAGATGGGCCTGGATTACTAGGTAGGTCTGCTGCAATCACAGAGACAGGCAATGCCAGAGGAGAGAAGGCGCTCCCCTGATGGCTGATGGCTTAGAAGAGACAATGCAGTCACAAGTCAAGGAATGGATGTGCACCCTCAAAGCCTCCAGAAGGAGCTAGTCATGATGACTTGACTACAACTCGGTTTGGACTTTTGACCTTCAAAGGCTTTGTAAGAAAAAAAAATTCATTGTATGTTGCCTTAAGTCGCTGTCTGGGGAAGCTCATTAAAGCAGTATTAGGAACGAGTCCAGGATGGGCCCTTCGGTACTGTCACCTGTCAAAACCTGCCTAGTCTCTATACCACTGCTGTGGCGTCAAAGTCCTTCACCCTTGTTGGTGCAGGACAGACAGACATGATGCGGCTGTTGGAAGTTGGGTCTTTACCTTATCACACTGTTTTGCATGTAGCAGACCTCGGGAGTGTTGCTCACAGTCTTATCAGTGTTCTATCAATGGGTGTATGAGACCTAATGGGGGAGGTGGAATCCTCTGTATCCTCACAACAAATCACGTGCCTAACCTGCAATTTAAGATCCTCTGCAAGCGAACGGAGTATTTCCAGGGGTCTGCATGATTGTGCCCTGGGAAACCCTAAAAGCGGAGCGACCCATCTCATGCCTGATCAACCAGTCTTCTAGAGCGCAGCTTTCTCCGCGGTGTTCCTGCCAAGCAGTGTCTCACCATCTGCTTGAATGCCTTGAGCAATGGGATGCGTCGCTGTCTGTGGAATTGGTACCAAGGGCACTGCTGTGGTTTGGATACCGCTCGTTCCCAACAGAAAGTCATGCTTGAGTTTAACCATGGTGAGGGGTAAAAGAGGTGGACACTAAACCCAACTGTGATGTTTAGAGGTGTTTGGGAGGTGGTTAGGAGCAAGTCAGTGGGGTGAAGCCCCTCCTGATGTGGGATCTCTCTCTGTATGCTGTGAATATGTTTTATTACCCTTTGTTAATAAAGAATGTGCTTTGGGCCTATGGCAGTGCAGAAGAGAGCAAGGCAGGAATTCCAAGTAGAGAGCGAGAGGAAAAAAGGTGGAGTCAGGGAGACGCCATATAGCAGCCAAAGGAGACAGATGCCCCGAACATTGCCAACCAATCACAATACACAAAATAAGAATGGGTTAAGATGTAAGAGCTAGCTAAAAATACACTTATGCTATTGGCCAAACAGTATTGTAATTAATATAGTTTCTGTGTGATTATTTCTGGTATGGGCTGCCCAAAATCAAAAGAGCAGCCTCCACCTCCACCTTCCCATGACTGGCTGGTTGATACATAAAAAAGAGAATCCCAAAGTATATATGCACATACGTACCTCTAGGTATGGGCCAGGAGGAGTGCAATCGGATGTGGGCAGTAGACCTTGTGTCTGCAGGAAGGGCTGAGCTGAAAGAAATCTCTTCTTTGTAGCTAACACTTACCATGACACCACATTCTGCACAGCCAAGGACAGACTAGCACACAAGTCCATCCTTTTTTTATTTTTTAAGATATTTATTTATTTATTATGTATACAATATTCTGT
>NC_022023.1:28847294-28856830 GCF_000317375.1 Microtus ochrogaster | reverse complement strand
TGAGCCAGCCCTGAGGGCGTGGGAGGGGTATAGCTGCCACTCTCTCCCTGTTTGTGATGTGGTGGTAGGGGCAGAGGATGCCTTCCTCCCTTGCTCCTACTGCCTCCAGATGTTGAGGGAACTGACCTTCCCCATTACGAGCTGCAGCACTCCGGAAATCAAGCCCTGCACCTTATCTGGGTATGAGAGATATGGACCCATCCCTCATCTGTCATAGGGGTGGGGAAGGGATGTTCTTGGCCCCACCCCCACCTCTCTATGCCTGAGGCAGGTGGAGAGCTGCTCTGCCCCTCACCATCTGCAATACTCTAGGGAGGGTAGACCCTGCACCTAACCTGGGCAGCAGGGTAGAGCCAACCCTGTTGGCAGAGGTGTGGCTGAGCCAGCCCCATAGGTGTGAACACGGGAAAGCCGTCCACACTACTCAGCTATCAAACGGCAGTGTGGTGGGGGAGAGAAGTCTCCCTTTACCCCTCAACCCTTTCCACCTGTCACCCCCCTTTACCAGCTGCAACCCTCAAGAAAGGGAACCCTGCAGTAGAACTGTCCCTGTTGGCAGAGGCACAACTGAGCTGGAACTGGGGATGTGATGTGAATGGGACATCTCGCCACACTCCCCTCATCTGCCATGCGGTGCTAAGGGCCAGGGAAAGATGCCCTCCCCACCTTGCCCCTGTCACCTGTGCTTGGCCAGCAAACTGCCCATCCCCCTTACCAGAGGCAGCACTCAGGAAAGGGGACCCTGCACCTCGCCTAGGCAGCACAGCTGAGCTGACAGGAAGTATAGGAGGGACTTCTGGACAGAGAGAGCTCTGGGAAGAAGAAACGTGCGTCGCTAGCTGGACACAGAGAGAGGCAAAAAAATTATGAATCAGATGGTAACACATAAATGAATAGAAATGGGTTAATTTAAAATTATACGAGCTAGCAGGACAAGCCTATGCTAAAAGCTGAGCTTTCATAAATAAGAAGTCTCCGTGTCATTTTCTGTGAGCTGGAGACCCAAAGAAAAATCTGTCTAGACTTGACCCTATTGCCAGGGGTACGGGTGAACTGGCCCAGCCCCTTATCCGCCATATGGTGGCATAGGTGGGGAAGAAATGCACTGTCATCACCCCTTGCCACCTGTGCCCGTGAGAGGTGGGAGAACTGGCCTTGAGCCTCCAGTTCAGCACTCAGGTGAGCGGCCCCCTCTACCTCACCTGGGAATACAGTAGAGCCGGCCCTGATGATCCAAGCGTGGGAGAGCCAATCCTGAGGGCACGAAAGCAGAACTGGCCCTGTCCCTTGCTCATTGCTGCAAGGGGTGAACTGGCCAGGGAAATGCAGGAGAGCTCAGCAGGAGAGAGCTGGTGGGCTGACCAACCCTGTAACCATCCAGGCCCAGAACCACCAGAGTTATGAGTTGGCATTACCCCAATACCCACCCTATGACCTGCAGGAGCACATGAAGGGGCTGGTCCTGCAGACCCGAAGCCGCAGGACCTCCAAAACACAGGGCAGATATCTAATAAGAGTCCCAGTGACGACCCAGCATCAGTGGTGTGGCAGGACCTGAATCCCCAAACCAGACCAATGACTCTGCAATGAACACTTGCAAGTAAAGCTATCTGGACACAAGGGTATACGTGTGATCCACTATGTCACACTATGGCTTCCATGATAAGATTTTTCCTTTTTTCTCTTAAATTTATTATAATGGGGGTGGGGATGTAAGGGTAGAGGGCAGATATGAAGGGATGGGGAAATGTATGGGATGGAGATGCGTGATGTCAAAGATACAAAGAATAAAAAACTAAAAGAAAAAAAAGAGGCCAAATCTGTTCCCTGGGATGATGGTAGCCTGCCACATCCCCAATCAGACACCACCCCTCCCCTGACCTGGATGCAGGCAGATATGGCACACCACCAAACTGTCACAAACTGCAGAGGGGCCTTTCTTCGTCCCAAGGTGACAGAGAGGATGTGCTACTTGGATGTCACATGTACTAATGAATTCCACTTTCACGTATCAGTAAAAACCGTCGCTTCTTAGAGGATGTGTTTTGTTTCTCTTCTACTATTGGGGGCTCCTCAAGGTCTCAGGGGATCTCTAGTTCCTGAGGCGGGCTGTCAACGCTGCTTCCCCCTTGGAAAGAGCTCTCGGCAATGACGTCATGACTGACGGGCATTTCTTTTTCCTGTCGGTATTTTTAAAGCATCCAGGACCCTTTCCCCACACCACTGTTTATGGAAGGAGACCTACCCTGTAGTTAGCGCTATCTGCGGAAGTTTCTACACAATAAGGGAACATTGCAGAGGAGAGGAACGAAGGACGTCGTCGTTGTCCTGAGGCAAGACTCCAACCAAGGACCGGCTGCAAAATATCTTGTGCCAACAAAGGCTTCAAGAGGAGTGCTTGCTGGGTGCACACCTTTAATCCCAGCACGTGGGAGGCAGAGGCAAGCGGATCTCTGTGAGTTCGAGGCCAGCCTGGTCTACAGAGCAAATTCCAGGACAGGCTCTAAAGCTACAGGGAAACCCTGTCTCAAAAAACCTAACAGGAAGTTTATGTACGAATGATAATATGTTTGGGTGCTTCCAGCACACATGCCTATCCTGATCTTAGAAACCAGTGTCTACCAGGAAGTGACTACAGAGTCAGTGTAGCTTCAGGAAAACCATCTTCAACTGAAATGCCTTCTTTGGTTAATATTTAAGATTTCTTAGTGCAGACTGAAATGGCATACAGCATGGATGTTCACTCTGGATGAGGGCTGAGGATGTGAGCCTCAACTATATCCCCTTAACCCACAAGCTACTGTTGTTAGAGACCAGAGGGCAGACCCAGTCACTAGTCTGACCCTGCTAGCTGTTCCTTTCCATTGCTGGCATCCCGGAGCAACCATGGACAGGTAAAGATCACAGGGCACTTGGCCTCTGGTGTTACAACCAATCTCTGTTCTCTTCCCCAGGCAGTGAACTTTGGCTTGTGACCACCCACAGAACTTTTGTGGCTAGAAACAGGCATTTTCTAGAATCTTAGACAAAGGGTGGCTGCATCCAGGGAAAGTATACATGCTTATGGGAGCATTACAGTTTGAGTTGGAAGCCTCCTCCGTGTCTATGTGAAGAGGTGCTCCCCAGGGTGGTAATATTGGTAGATGGTAGAACCTAAGTCCTTAGATCATGACGATGTGCCTGTCAGAGACACAGTGGGAACCGGGCTCCCTCTCCTCTTCCACCTCAGGGAGAGGTGAAAGGCTTTGTTTCACCACCCGTCCCTCTTGCTTTGATACACTGCCTCCCCACAGGCTTGCAGCTAAGGAGCCAGTTGGCTAAGGAAGAGCCAGCCCTTCTTCTTGGGCTTCATTAGCCCATTTGCTACAGTGACAACAAAAAGAATGCTGGAGGAAGCATGGAACCCTCTAGGGACATGGGCGTCACATCCTCCTGTGTCCTTTCTGCTGACTGCAAGGAAGAGGAGGGAATGTTAGTGAACTCCAATGTCCCCCACACCCAGAAGAGACCCCTCTGTCCTCAGAGATCTTGTGCAAAGCCCCAGCTAAGGTTCTGCACCTCAACTCAGTGGCTGGAGTTTCTCCAGATTTTAACTTGTTGCTCTCCCAGAGTCTCTGTAGACCACACCCTTCAAGTGTGTCACCTAGGCAAATAATGAATCATAAATTTTATTTCAAAATGTAAACGTCACTAAACATGCATACATGTTAAAACAATAAAATTTACAATTTCATTAATTTTTTTCTTTTGCATAGGACATTACAATATAGAATCTATGCCTTACAAAATACATAACAAAGTTTTATCCGAGCAAGCCAAGGCCAGATTGGGAACTATACAACTGTAATACTTCACTGTAGTGATCCAGGAAAGACGGAACATGGCCTTTGGAAGCATGTTGGGAGCTAGGGTAGTCTTAAAAAAAAAAAAAGAAAAAAAAGAAGTTCCTATAGAAAAGAAAATCTGGAACTTGATGGAAATGGCCTTGGACCCTCAGATTTTGCCTTGGGGTTTTGGCAAAGGATCCCACAGAAGTTCCACTGATGGCTTTTTATGAAAAACAGTCACCTGGGCCTAGCCAACAAAACCGCAACAGAGATTTCCAGTCACTAAGGAGGATAGGAGCTCTGACGTCACAACGCACCAGGCACCCGGGGCCTCTCCAGTATGCAAGGGAGAACAGAGAGGTCCATCCACTCACATACCAGGGTAGTCCTCCTAAATTCAGGTCTGCCACTGGAGAGATGATCAGGCAGCGTCTGAGAAGTGGCCCCAGCTGCTCCTGGGGAAGGGCTACTCTGAAGTCTAGGCTCTCAGTTCTGACTAGGGCAGCCTGGCCCACAGGTGACCAGCTCACAAGCTGACCCTGTTAATGCAGACGGGGGCAGCCCCCGCAGGAGCTCTAGGGAAACAGCAGGGAGAACCCCGCCCCCACGCCTGACCTACGTTTCCTGCCCAGTCCCAGGGATGTGGGGGAGGTGTCTTCTTTGCCATCCTGTTTGTTTCTAAACAAAGTAGTGAAGTTTTAAAGCTGTGTGAGATTGGGGGGATGGGGGTAGGGGAGCTGGGCTGGGCTAGAGTTCCAGGACAAATCCACTAACCCTGTGGGGGTGAGGGGTGGAGGGAGGGGGCGGGGTCAACAGAAACCAAGCAAGCCTCCTTTCCCTGGTGGACTGGGGCCTCCAGGCCAGTTCTGCTCCTTTCACTGGAGGTCAGTTGGTCAGCCAGAGGAAGGGCCTCTCCCTCAGCAGTGCTCAGGCCCGTATCAGTAGTTAGCTGGATTGAGCATCCATGTTTGGGTACAAAATTCTCTGGAATGTGTCCAGGACAAACCTTCAAAGACTCAGAATCAGGAAAATTAGTCAGAGGACCTGGCTCTTCCTAGTGCCATCCTGATTTCAAAACAGTGAGTCCACATCTGGATTTCAGCTTTGAAAGTCATGGCCACCAGGACTCACATAAGAAACTTTGGACAGCAAAAAAAGATGTGGGTGACCTATCAAGCATTTCTTACTGATCGCAACATGGCTATACATAAACCTTTCAGCACTGTCTCTGACCGAACAGCCTTTTGTAAAGTGTGTGTGTGTGTGTGTGTGTGTTGGGGGGAGGGGGCAGCAACCAGTAACACCTGTCAGAAGTCAAACTAGATAGCCTTGTAAACAAAGCCACAACCAGGAGTGAGAAACGAGGCCAAGCTATTGCTCAGATTTGTCTTACGTGGAAGGTGCCCCTGCTTCGTGGAGACCCCAGATGAAGCTCTAGGAAATGCTGTGACCTTGTGCGTGTCGTAGCACCTGCTTCTGGCTAGAAAAGGGCCAGCCTCCTGGACAGGAAGTCTTGAAAGGTAACCCCGTCTGTTCTGCCACATTTCTCTGGGAGCCACAGAATGTCATCTTCCCTCTTCCCCACATCTAAACACCCTTCACCAGGGACACCAGGGTGCGTGTTTTTGCACCCGGGGAGGCCGCACGCTGGTGAATCCTGTGTCTGTCCCAGTGCTGGCCTCAGAACCAAGTTGAGATGGGATGGGCTGGAAGTGGGGACTTTGCACCTCAGGTCCTGTGGGTAGGGGGCATGGCGGGATACAAGTAGGGCCACACTCCCATCAGGGGCATCACTGTCCATCCCTACATAGCACCCATCAAGAGAGAACCTAGGGCCCTCTTTGAAAAAGGGCTGTTTTCTGTATGGCTGTAGGATTCAGTAGGCATTTGGGGAACAGACAGTGACCCCCTAATATGGCTGATGCAAAGAGGGACATGAGCTAAACTCCAGCCCCCTGATGGCTGAAGTCCAGAATTCCTTTTAGACACTGCTACAGGGAACTCTCCCTTCCTTCACTCAGGCACTTTCATTGTGGGATCTCTGCCTCCTGTCCCTAAAAAAAAAAAGGATTTGACTTTTCAGTATTATTTCTGGGCACCCTATAGGTTTCTCAGTCAAACTGAAACCAGAAAGTATGGCCATAACCGCAAAAACTCAAAGCCCCCGCACCAGACCCAGGCTGGGAAGACTCTGCTGTACCTTAGAAGGAATCCCTTGTTTATGACGAGATGGGGACCTAATGAGAACCCACTGGAAATGAGTCGAATCATGTTCCTCCCCTCATCCCATCCGCTGATGAGATGAACCGAAGCCCCAGATGATATAGGGGGGGTCCAGGAGGGTTGTCTTGGCCCCATGCTGAAGGACCACACCCTGCCATTAAAGGAGAACCACTTTGGGAATGAAGACACGTTCATTTGCCAAAAATAGCCAACGCCTGCATATTTCTGTTTTAAGGCAACGTTACCCTTCCATCCATCAGATGGAACAGCCCTGGGTCATTCAGAGGAAAAATTAAATTAAGTGCTCTTTGGAAACAGCCTACGCCCGCTTTCCCTCCCCCACCCCCCAACCCACTCTACAACAAACCAGCTCTTTCTTTTATTCCAAGATGATGGGGCTTAGAGTCCTTTTTTACCCTTCCTAAGTGCAGACAGTGGCTGAGTTAGAAAGCCCCCTTCTGTGACTGTGCAGGCAGAGCACACGGAGGCAGCTGGCTCTTCCCAAGAAGAGGCCTTGGGGGCAACACTACTGCATCTCTCTGTCTTCAGAACCATAGATGTAGGTGCACCAAAGGACTTTGGAATAAAATTCCTGAATCTGGAATGTGAATTCCTGAGACGTGAAATGTGTTCAGAGTGTGGCTTTCTCCGCCTCACACAAATGACTTTGGGAGGGGCTACACTTTGGAACTCAGCGCGGAAGATCGCCACACCCCAAGCACCCAGGGTTCCCTTCAGTCAAGGTCCCAGCCGCTGCTTACTCCAGTCTCCTCCCCAGATGAAATGCAAGCAGAGCTATCGCCAGCTTTGCTCTGGACCAGGACAGGGACCATCCCCCAACCCACCATGTTGGCAGCAACAATGCCACAGCCCAACTCAGCACCTACTGTGCCACCAGAAGCCACCATATGCCATTAGCCTCTCAAAGCTGACACAGGTAGTCAGAAAGCGGTGCCCCAGGTCTACATGGCAGCCACATGACAACAGTCAGAAACTGCAGACTGGGCTGGGCATGGTCTCTGGGTTTTTCCTGTGCTGCCGCCCCCCTACACTTGTGTAAGGGCTGGCTGGGGTGGAGGCAGAATGACCACAACCAAGGCACTCTGGGCCCAGGAAGCCCATCTACGGCCCTCTGAGTCACAAGGGCTGATCCTCCATATCAAAATGAAGAGAGGTCTCTGTAAGACACCCCAAATCCATCCCAAACCCACCCAATCAATACATACGCGCGCGCACACGCACACACACGCACACACATACACATATATATCCGATCAGACCTGGGACCTTATGTTCTTAGGCCCCAGTTCTCGGGTGAAGGGGAAGAAACGCCTGGGCCTCTGCAGGATGGGAGTAGATGGACCCTCCGTGGACCTGCAGAAGAGCAACCAGGACACGGTCTTGCCAATGAGGCCCAGCACCTGAATCCAACACAGCAGCCCAGGTCTGGACTCCAGGAGAAACAGGTCAGGCCCGGCTTCTACTCCAGCTGTTTTCCCAGCAGTCCCCTCCCTGTCCCTGCCTTGCAGATGGGTGTGGCTTGGGTCCTCCGAGGCAGGGCAGGCAGAAACAGGAGGGAAAGCGGGAAGTACAACAGGGGTGAAACTGGGTGTTTGCTAAGTCTGCACTCAAGGTTCTGAGAAGGTGATTCCCACAACTGTCATATGGTGTCCCCCCCCTCCCAAAAAAGCAGAATCCTTGTTTCTCCAGCATCATCCCAGTAGCATCTGCTGCTCTGCTCCAAGGAGTTCTACCAGCAGTCTCTGTGGGATGTGTGACTGCTGCCAGAGGCACAGCCAGCCACACACAGACTGGAGAGGCAGAGGCCGCACGATGGTCCTGCTTCAAACAGAGGCGCCGCCACAGTGGCCCAGGGCATGGGAGCTTGGGGGAACTGGATGAAACAACACCAATTTTGGGGGAAGCAGTTTCAGCACAACATGCCCAGGGCACTATTTCCCAGTCTGAGAACATGGTGTGATGGTGAAGGGTCCCAGGTGCCTTCTGTAGGGCAGGCAGGGCCCAGGCCGCCTCCCTGGGTTGTTGGCAACAACACTGTGCCAATCCAGGCAGGGTTTGCATCTGGCCTCCGTTTTTCTGGGGATTTCTGGAGGCAGAAAGCCAAGCAGGTAGACAGGCAGGACCACCTCAGAAGGCAGATGTCCTTCTCCACGGTTCCACAGGCAAGTGCTCCCACGGTCTGTCATGGCTTCCCGCATCCCTGTGAGGTGGCCAGTCCCTCAGACCCACCTGTTCTCTAAGCCAGGCCAAGGGGCAGAGGTGCCACTGAGTGGTAGCAGGAAGCGGGCACAGGCCTTTCAGGGCCTGCTGCAAAACCACAATGTCGGTGGCCACATCTACTCCCAGCTGGCCTGTTCTGCCCCAGTGTGATTCCCAACCTCACAGAAAACTCCAGAGTGCAAATCTATGTACAGAGTAAGGCGGCAGAAAGGCGTGCCCTCACTGACCTCGTGGACCGCGTCCATCCCTGAGAAAGGGGGGGTTTCGACACCGCTGAATCTCAACTTCGTGGATAGCTCTATTGTGCAATTTGTGGGTCGTGTATATATTTTTTTTGAAAAAACAATTTTTTTTATGTTAAAAATTGACACCTGAGGTGAAGAAAAGTGTTTTGCTGTGGACTTCTCAAGTTCACTCAGCTTTCCTATTATCAAGGGGGCGGGGCGGGGCGCGGTCTGGGCGCGGCGGGTGCTCAGGGCGAGCTGGCCGGGCTGATGGTGGGGCTGCTGGCATCGGAGCGGCTGTAGTCGCTGAGCGAGCCCGTCCGCGAGCCCCCACCGCGCCGCTGCAGCATGCCCGGGTGGAAGTTGGCATGGCGACGCGCGTGTTTCGTCAGGTGGTCGCTCCGCATGAAGCGCTTCTCGCAGATGGGGCAGCTGAACTTCTTCTCGCCTGTGTGCGTGCGGTAGTGCCGCGCCAGCTCGTCCGAGCGTGCGAACTTCTTGTTGCACTCCTGCCAGCTGCAGGCGAAGGGCCTCTCACCTGTGGGAGACAGGGGCAGAGGTTTTAAGTCTCGGCTACGCCCCACCATCTAGTCAAGCCACTGCCTCTCACCACCCTCGAGGCCCATTTTCCCATCCTGTGGACAAGCTCTCAGCCCGCACCTGAGATGCAAGCAGATGACAGGGCTGAGGAAGACACACAACATGGCCGACTCGGCAGTACAGCTCAGACAAGGGAAAGCATTCCATCAACACTCCCCAGGCAGGACCAGAGTAGGAAGGGGGGCGCATCTTGTCTAGCAAGAGGGGGTCTGAGAGACCACTACCCAGAGTCTGCCAGCCCACTGGACCTGCTCTGACAGGGGTCCTAATGCAGGCCTGCCATGCAGCAGACTTCAAAAGGCTCCTGCAGACTCAGGCAGGATGACACACAAAGGTAATGGCTCAGAACGTGTGTGTGTGTGTGTGTGTGTGTGAGAGAGAGAGAGAGAGAGAGAGAGAGAGAGAGAGAGAGAGAGAGAGA
>NC_022023.1:28835217-28847194 GCF_000317375.1 Microtus ochrogaster | reverse complement strand
GAGAGAGAGAGAGAGAGAGAGAGAGAGAGAGAGAGAGAGAGAGAGAGAGAGACACACACACACACACACACACATACACACGGCACGGAGCTACGCAAATGTGGCGAAGGCAGAGCACAGTACAACTCAGGGGGTAGTGTGGACTCACTCACTCTGGACCCCAATCTACTTTTTGCTCAAATCAAGGGACACGCTAGCATTTACCCAAACTCTACAGATAGAGAAGGGGGGGGGGACCAGCTACTAGGGGGAGAAGCATTTGGCAAGCATTTGGTGGCACCCCAGAATGAACCCTATCTGTACTGGGGGAGCCACACAGCTGCCTTTCCTGCTTCCTTGTCCTATAGAGCCTCTAAGGAAGAGTTCCAGCCTTTCAAGTCTAGCAAAGGAAATCCACAGGGCCCATCCATCCACCTTAAATATAAACAGATACTTGGGGCCACCTGACAGCCAATGAAAATCACCAGCATGAAAAGGAGA
Organism: Microtus ochrogaster; assembly: GCF_000317375.1. NCBI lineage: Eukaryota > Metazoa > Chordata > Mammalia > Rodentia > Cricetidae > Microtus > Microtus ochrogaster. Next base: position 28,846,714 of record NC_022023.1, on the reverse strand, counting down.
CAGCAACAAAGCTACCAGCTCCAGAGGAAAAGAAGACAGGAAACAAAAGAACATTAACCTAAAATTTCTGATTAGTATTCAACACAATCTGAGATACAATGGGATGCCCAGAGCAAACAATATTACAGGAAGCAAGTTCAGAAAAAAACAAAACAAAAAAAAAGCACTGAGAAATTAGAAATACTCTTGATTAAAGAATAATTCCAAAAAGCTAGAAATATACTCAAGGAACTATCCTGAAAAACAAAAACAAAACCCCAATTCTAGAAAATTCGTGAACGCGGCAGTGTTCCATCCCCTGGTACTATGGAGACAAGGCTTTTTTCCTCAGCCATTTTCACAGCATGGGGACACAAAACCAAGCAGCCTGGGGCATGGCCACGATGGCCGCCCTTCCGTTCTGGTTCGGTTTTCCAGGACTGTTCTGTGAAGAGACTGCTAGCCTTGCATGCAATTCTTGTTTCTGACAGAGAGTGGAGGACGAGAAGTTGGAAGCTCCAGCAATCAGTACAGGGGCTTTTATCTAAGCGGTACAGACAGTGGAAAGAAGGACAGTGTGCAGCCAGTGTGTGTGGTAGGGGTAGGGGTAGGGGGCAGGGAGAACGACAGGAGAGCATGCTGGGAAGATCAGGCGGAGGTGTGAGGGAAGTGCTAGGAGAATTTCTGCATAATTACAACAGTGAGTAGAAAACCTGAGATCTCAATACTTAATAAGTGGTATGCGAGAAACAGGCATCAGACTTCCACGCCAGAACAAGGCACTACATGTCGGGCATACTGGACACACTGGAGGGCAGGGGATGGAAAGTTTACATCTCATATACTCCATCCAGCAAAAAAAAGGGGGGGGGGCACCAAGAAACCAGGGGCCAAGGGGGAGGCTTGGGGAGACAGGGCCCCAAGGCCTTCAGGGGATAATCCTAGGAAGAAAGCAATTCTTTGCAGAGAGCATGACCAAGATAATAGATAAATCTAAGGGCACGGACAAGGCACATTTCTTTCTTTTCTTTTTTTAAGATGACGATGAACTCCAGGAAATACAGGACACACGACAACAATGACCATATTCAAAACACACTAAAATGCCAGATGATCTTGTGCGACCAGAGAAGAGCTCCAAGGCTCCAGCTGCTTTTCGTAGGTAATGACTTATCTTTCCCAATGACCCCATGGGACGGCAGAAGTAAATATAACTCCAGCACAGGCCTCAGTGGGCCAGCCTCACGGTACCAGTCACATAGAGCACAGCGCGGAGACAGGCGTCACAAACAAAACGTGGCTTTCGAGGAAAGGTAGAAAGATACCCAGTGGGATTTAAACAATATAGTAATTAAAATTATATATTTATCAGCTCAGGAGGAGGTGGGTAAAAGGGTAGGAGCGAGGTGAATTCTTAAATAGCATGGGAACAGATTAATTTGAGAAATTAAGAAACAAATATATATTATATATACATTATATAACACAGACATACATGATAGCTATATTATTATTATTATTATTATTATTATTATTATTATTATTATTATTATTATTAAACAGTACCCATCAGGACAACTAAAATCAGATCAGGGAACAGTGCTGAACTGAACACAGTTCAACAAGCCCTTCTGTGTTGCAGGCTGCCAGAGATGACTCTAAAGATGATCAAGGTGTTTGCTTGATCAAACATAATGAATGACCTATGTCCTATCCCCAGGACCCACACATTGGAGGGAGAGAAACAGTTTCCAAAAGTTATCTTCTGCTCTTTACACATGCCATGCCATTCACATGTGCCACCATACCCCAAATTTTTAAAAAAAATGTCTAAATACAATTTTAACAATAGCTAACCCAACCACAGTCAAAGAGATGGTAATGCTGAATATGCCAACTGGTTCCGGGAAGAGGGGCTTGTCAACAAGAAAGTGGGAAGTGGGTCACATGCAAATTCTATTCCTGGCTATTCACAGGGCCTATTAACCAGCCGCACCTTGGGAAGGTCTGCAGTCACCTGTATCAGGTCAAACTGCTTGCAGTGGGAGAAGCAATGAAAAGATACAGCCAGCCGCTAATCCCCAGAATCTGAGAAGCAGCCTAATTTGGAAGGGGGAAAGGGTCTTTTTTTTTTTTTTTTTTTTTGATTTTCGAGACAGGGTTTCTCTGTAAGTTTTTGGTGCCTGTCCTGGAACTAGCTCTTGTAGACCAGGCTGGCCTCGAACTCACAGAGATCCTCCTGCCTCTGCCTCCCGAGTGCTGGGATAGAATCTTGAGATGAAGCCACAAGTTCCAGAGGGAAGTAAAGGGAAATGGTGGTAAGGGATCAGGACCATCCATCTACAAATTCCCAGTGCCAGCTCCACTGGAAGAGAGGAGAGAGGCAAGAAAGAAGATTCTGTCTTGGAGCCTCCAGGAAGAGCCACCCCTGTCAGCATCTTGCTCTGAGACGTCTGGTTTCGTTTAGAAACTGAGAAGTAAATTTCAGCTGCTTTTAGCTATCCACTCGATGGGTACAGGAAGCAAATACGCTGTCCTGTTCTCACAGTCGGGCCCACATGGTGATGCTATAGGCTATGTACCACCAGCTCTGGTACCAGGCCTGGCGTGTTCCAAAGTGTCTGTTCTTATTTGCTATCCCCACCCACGGGGTCTTCTTAGACTGGAGCAGAGGTGGGAGCTGGGTTCAGGGTGGAGACAGAATCCACTGAACTCAGCTTCACTTGGTTTCCTAAGAGGCCCTGATCTTTGTCTTTTTCAGGATCTTTCTGCTTGCGTTCCTGGAAGCATACGAGATGGGTACTATTACGGATGGGCCAGGTAATGGCAGGGCTGCAGAGAAGGGCAGCGAGTGTCTCACTGGGGAGGAAAGTGGGAAGGGTTTCCACACTTTCACTGGTACATGCTCAAGGCAGGACCCGAATTCAGGGCGTAATCCTCAACCCAAGAGACACCAGCCTCCCACCTGCTCTCTATGCCTCTATCAGCCTATTTAAAAAAAAAAAAAAAAGTCTATGGGCAGAAGCTCAAGCTATGCCCACCTCCAGTGGTGATATCCAAGGCTGCCAAAGATACATGCGGGTACTAGTATGTATAATGGAGTGAATGGGGGTGGGGGGTCACATGACACTCCATACTGCAGGACACATCCCTTGCACTATCCCTGTGAGCTCTCTGAAGAGCTTCTACGTGTGTGTGTGTGTGTGTGTGTGTGTGTGTGTGTGTGTGTGCCCCTGATACTCATTGCATTAGGAAAAACACAACACAAACAAGACCCAAGCACACATTCCAGCAGCTGTCCGGAGGAGGATACCATCAATTATCACACAGCCTCTGGAATTTTCCATGGCATTCTAGGAAGAGCAAAGGTGGGTAATGTCACTGCTGTCAACAGTTTTAGCTCACGGTGCCATGAGAGGGTCTCAAGGGCCTACAGGTGCCCTCCAGCATCGCTCTGAAAGCGCTGCTCTGGACACTGGACTCAGGGTAGAGAGTGGCTGACCTAAAATATCACAGAACACACCATACAGACAATCCCAGCACACAGCTGGAGACCCCACCTCCCATCACAGCAGAGGGAGTGGGGGATGGGCTGAACAACAGTCCCAACATCCCCCACTGTCCTGCATCTGCTCTCCTGTGTACAACCACCCCCAAGGATAAGGTGTAGTCTAACTCAGAAAGGCACTGGCCCTCAAGAAGGTAGCCGGAATAGAGGAAGCTGGTCCCTATAGAAAGCCAGTCTTTTTGAGGAATCCCAAAGCTCTGAGGGGACCCCATTCTCAGAAGCTAAAAGGGACCAGGGGACAGGATGTTGTTGGATGACCAATAAAGGTGCATGGGGAGGAAACTGGAGCCACAGGGCAAGATGGGGGATCAGGCTTTGTGAAGGAAAACCCGGTGAGAGAAAGGGGGCTGGCTGCTGAATCTGAGGCGCTGTGACTGGGTGGGCAGGGAAGTAAGGGACAGAAAAGTGAAAGAAAACCATCCATTGAAGAGGACTGGGTCAGGGCTAGGCTGTGCTGGTGTCACAGGGTTGGGGAAGTGCCTGGGGAGGCAAAGGAGCCAGAAGCTATAGGCCAAGTGAAAGTCCGAGGGGGGCTATGGAACAGGAATCCTGCATAGAGGGTGCAGGGGCTTAAGCCTTATGGGGGGACTTCAGAACAAAGCTGAGGCTTTGGGGGTGCAGTGTGTCTTGGGGATTTAGCCGGAGGTGAGACTGGCCAGGGGTACTTGGCTCGCCAGGATCACAGTTACATAAATGTTCCCTGGCGCCGCCGCGAGGCCGCTACTAGCAGCAAGCAGCACAGGGCACAGGCTGAGCGTGATTGCCTCATCTTATCAGGGAACACAACGTCCCACACGCTCTTGCCCAAGCCGCAGGCCTGGGCGGGAACAGCGTGTCCTCTCTCTGTGAGGCTGGCCGGAGGAGGGGGAAGCGAAGACAGCCCAGCCGAGGCTCTCCTCCCACCAAAGCCCTTACTGGGTTTGGGCGCGCGCTGTCCCGCAGCAGAGGCGCACAAGTGCTGCTGGTTTCTCAAAGTGCTCCAGCTCAGAGTCTGAGCTCAGCAGTGCTGGATCCTCCGGTCCAACGGGCATGCTCCAATCAAGCACCAATCAGAGAGCTAAGTCTCCCTGCCACTCACTCCTCGCCACCAGCTGAGGGGGGGATTCCAGGTTCCAGCAGCACCTGCACAAACCACAATGCCTTTCTGCTTTGTGTGGACCTCTCAGGAGTAGCAGCATGCGTTTTTAGAGACTTTTCTGTTGCCCTCCCTAGCCCCATCCTACACGTGCTGAGGACGGGGCAGAACAACCTACTGCTTGATCTTGGTTTAGGGTTACTGCCCAAGCCAGCATCCAACTCTTATTGCAGAGGGAGAAGGGAGGGCCTGGGAATGATGCCCCTCTGACCAGGAGACCCCCTGCAAAAGCAGATCATCAATATTATGTAGTATCCTAGATTATATGAAGAGCCCTTTGCAGGCTTAAGGAATCTGTGTGGGGGTTAGGGAGGCGGGGCAGAACAATCAGAAGCCTTTAAAGAGACCTACACCTCGCAGCCTCTCACAGCCTTGGCTGCTCCATACCAGAGTGGGCTGTCATTCATCAGTAGACAGCTTTGATCTGTGGTCACTGGCTTGGGGCCACTTCTAGCTTTCAACCTCAAAAATGCCTTGAGATAGTCTTCGCTCTAAGAAGGCCTGCTTGTTCTCCTAGCAAAGCTCAACACACAGCTCAATATTTGGGATGAACAACTGGAGGCCTCAAAGAAAAATTCTGGTACACAGCCTCACTGGGTATGAAGGATTGACTCTGACTAGTGGGAGGACTTCCCTAATCCTTAAGGGTACCATGTGGTTGCTAGACAGCTAATCTGAAAATGATTTGCCTCCTTCACCCACAGAACAGGTGAGATATATATACCGCGGGAGGAGAGCTGGCTAGTGGCAGAGCCAGTCACAGCCAGGACCCAGGACTCAGTCTGCATCAGGAGAGATGCACGAAGCAAGGAAACTGTCTTCCCTGCCCACACACTGCTGCTGATGCCCTGAGTTGCCATCTTACCTCTTTCTCAGTCACTGTGCGGGGTAGAGAATGACTGGAGGACACATGCCTGCTTGTAAGAGGTATGTTTTTGTCACCTGTGGACTTGTATGCCTGGGCAAACGGGTGGCATGCAACAGAGAGAGGAACCACTGGCTATGGATGTTGCTCTTGCCCCTGACCCTACTTCAGGGCACTCTGGCCTGCTGCTACTGTTGTGGGAACCAATGCCACGGATCGCATCATAGCCCTACACCTGATCTTAGCCAAGAGGCTGAAAAGCAGTAAGCGCAGGAACGCACGCCATCCGGATGCTGAAGGGGGACTGCTACTCAACCTCAGACTCCACTATGGACCAGTATGTGTCTTGACAGTTTCTGCGGTGGATGCAGGGATATTTCTTAAAGTTGGTGTTTTAGTTGTTGCAATTTGGCGTGGGATAATTTGTGTATAAATAAATAAAACGTGTACAGAAAACAAAGTCAGAAAAGCTCTGCAAAGGGGCCGGAGAGATGGCTCAGTGGTTAAGAGCATTGCCTGCTCTTCCAAAGGTCCTGAGTTCAATTCCCGGCAACCACATGGTGGCTTACAACCATCTGTAATGAGGTCTGGTGCCCTCTTCTGGCCTGCGGACATACACACAGACAGAATATTGTATACATAATAAATAAACATTTAAAAAAAAAAAAAGAAAAGCTCTGCAAAGGAGCTGCCCTGTCTGAAGATACAGCTGCTGGAGTGGGGCAGGAGGGCAGAGCCAGACTCAAACAAAGTGGCAACTCCATCAGACATATCAAGTGAGAGGGGGAGTGTCACAAGAAGTATTAAAACAATCAGTGTCTGTAAGGGCTAGCCCCATACTTCATCCATTATGCTACAATCACAAGACATCACACAGCCCTCCATAAATACACTCAACATTTATATACTAGTTCAAATGTCGAAAGTTAAAAGAAAGCCTAACTTGTCAAAGATTTGACTGTGAAAGATGAAACCATGAATGTTCTATGAGCAAACTGTTTTAATACTTGGGCCGAAGTTCTTTATATAAGTCGAAGTCCGGAAGCCTGAAAGTACGGACTGCTAACTGGACTACACAGAACTTGGCGGACGAAGTCATTCTAGACAAGAGTGAAAGGGAAGAGACACGCAGGAAAAGATACACATGAAACTCGCCATCTTCAATATTGAGTTCATGAAAACTAGAAGGAAAACCACGCAGAAGCAGTTCATGGGGAGATTACAGTGGGTCTTTCAAACAACCCCAAACATCCCTCCATCAGGACTTCAAGGCAGAAAGAGTCCACTGAAATATACCTTTTATTCACCAGATGCTCAGGCTACAGGGACACAGCCACACTGTCCCTCTGCTTACAGAAGGACAATTGCGAAAAGCTCTTCTCGGGGTGACTTGGGAGACTTGGCAACGTTAGTGAGGGTATAATTGTGGTGGCTGAGACTGCAGCTCCGTGTCAACCATCATGCTCAAGGTGCTGGGCCAGCCCCTGCTGTCACATTTTAAAACACTCCAGATCCTCCAGTCCCCTAAACCCAAGGTGCCTAGGCTACACACCTGACTGATCAGCATAGCTGAAGCCCAGAAATAAATAAGGTTCTTCGACAGATGTTTAAGCAAACTGTGCAACACATGTAACTGAAGAATGACGCGAATAAGCCGGTGTTCTTTGTGGACCGTAAGAGTCAGGCTACCAAGTATTACAGCCTCACGAGGAAAACAAGGCCCAGAACAAAAGCATGAAGCATTTGGACAGTTTGAAGGTGCACATGCACCTGCCTGTCTGTGCAGAAGTGAGAACAGGTTCTCCTGTGCCGACAGAGGACAGGGAAGGCTGCAACACTACTTAAGCCAAGCCAAGCCCCCCCCCCCCAATTCCATATGGTCAACTAGAAAATGATGCTAGTCATGGGACCGGCAAGATTGTACAGCGGGTTTAAAAAGCACCTGCCATGCCAGCCTGACAACATGAGTTAGATTCTTGGAGCACACAGTGGAAGGAGACCAGGCTTGTGGTGTTTTGAAAGAAAATGGCCCCAAAGGGAATAACAGTATAGGCAGCACTGTTGGAGTAACTGTAGTCTTCTTGGAGGAAGTGTGTGGAGGCGGGCTTTGAGGTCTCATCTAGCATCAAGATACTGCTCAGTGTTTTAGTTCACTTCCTGTTGCCTTCTGATTAAGATGTAGCTAGTACCATGTCTGCCTGTAGGACACCATGCTCCCACCTTGATGATAATGGACTAAACTTCAAAAACTATAAGCTGCCACCTCGGTTAAATGTTCTCCTTTATAAGGGTTGCCGTGGTCATGGTGTCTCTTCACAGCAATAGACACCCTAAGACAAGGCTCCCAAAAGCTGTCCCCTAACTTCCACAAGTGACTAGTGGCGTGCACACACTAGCACGCATCTACACTACACAATAATAAATAAAAACTTAAAAGCGGAAAATGCTGCTCACAGTTCCCGTCTATTTAAAAACTAGACATGAGTGCTAGGCACACAGCTCAGCAGTGGAACACTTGCCTAGCATACACGGGGCGGGCCCCGAGTTGTATTTCTAACACAACAACAACAACAACAACAACAAAACTCAGAATCAAAATTCACTTTAAATATCTTTCAGTTGGACACAGTACCTCACGTCTGTAATTCCAGCGCTCTGGAGATGGCGGCTGAGATCGCCCTGAGTTGGAGGCCAGACTAGGCTATCCCCTGAATACCTACCTACCTGTCTGTAAGGGCAGGTGCTGGCATCCTGGAGGCCAAGTCCTACCTGTAGCCGTAACACACACCCCAATGCCAAGGCAGGAGAGTGGGTCTCTCGGTGGGGGTTAGAGTGGTGGGCACCAGGGATACAGCAGACTTCTGGGAAAGAGTTTACTCTCAGACCACAATGGAAGGGGTAAAAGATAGAGAGCAACAGGCACAATGTGGAGAAGCCCAGGCACTTCCCCTGGTAGAGCGGGCCACGCTGCAATGTTCTAGGGCAGCTCCAGCAATCAGCAGCCTGTGTAGACTCCCAGATAATCACTGCTGCACAATACTGACAAACCCTCGGTCCACCTGGGGGTGGGGCTAGGGGACACACCCCCTCTGCAAAAGAAACTCTGCTGTGGCACCAAGGCCCCAGAGGGTGGCTTGACCTCGTGAGCAGCTGAAAGCTACCTCTCTGCCCTTCGGTAATTACTGTGCCCCCTTCCTCTGACCTCTTCCTGTGCACCCTCACCCCCAGCCTGGGTGCCTCCTAGATGTACCTATCCAGGGCATGCACCTTGCTCTGCAGATATTATGTTCTATCGGAGGAACCAGCCATGGTGGGTCAGCTTCACCCTCACACTATGCCAGCTTACCTGCCTCTACCAACCCTGAGACCCGCAAGAGTGGAACCCATCTCAGATGAAGAGTCAGTGCTCCATCAGAGCTGGGCCTCAAAGCCTAGATTTTTGCCTAGAAAGAAATTTGCATGTCCGTCCTCACCACAACAGTGCTGTCGGGAAGTGCTATGGCCTGCTGCCTGTACACTCGTATCGCAGGTGAAAGGAGAGAAACATAGGAAATCAGTGCCCCATCTGACCCACAAACAGGGGCTGAACACAGGACACACTGTGAGAGGCACCTGGCCCCTAGACTCACCAGATCCCATCCTCAGCACCCTGGCACTTCAGGCTCTGCAGAGGAAGGCTAGCCACTACCTCAGAATCAGGCTGTAGCAGTTGTCCAGTTCCTGATCAGCCAGTCTACAAACTAGGGCAGCACCCCTGTAGGACAATCGCAAGAGATGGCTGGTACTCACTAATGCTCTAGCTGCAGCAGACAACACCTAGCCTGCAGAAGGGGTCAGTTTTCCCAGCCCCAAGGCCGTTATCTGTGAGGGAGAGCTGAATGCTGCCAATCAGTTGCCCATTCCAAGCAGAAGAGTGTCTGGGGGAGCCTGAGAGTGACTACCTCGAGGTCCTGAACCTCCTACCTGGCCTGCCCCCAGTGACACAGAAGGTTCTAATTAATTGGGGGATTGTTCCATGAAAATGCAAGCAGGACATAACGAAACAGTTTATCCAGAGCTGACTTCATGGAGCAGACACAGCAAATTGACATTTTCACTGTGGGTCTCAGCTATTTACTTTATTTATTTATTAAAAATAATTTATTTATTATGTATACAATATTCTGTCTGTTTGTATGCCTGCACGCCAGAAGAGGGCACCAGACCTCATTTCAGATGATTGTGAGCCACTATGTGGTTGCTGGGAATTGAACTCAGGACTTTTGGAAGAGCAGATAATGCTCTTAACCGCTGAGCCATCTCTCCAGCCCTACTTTTTTTATTTAAAAAAGGAAAAGCGGAGAAAGTGACAAGTCTTTCCTAACAACAGCTGCAAAGTGGCCAGGATTCGTGTTACACACCCTCAAGGCCCACCAGAAAAATCTCCTCTACGGGATCCCCAGCCCACTGACCACACACCTCCAGTTACTGGCAACTTACACCCAGCATGTTCTGGGAAATCCATTGTGTTTCTAGTTTGAGACTGGGCTTTCCTGCAAAATTCCCTTAGCCATAGGTATAACCCCTCAGTTCTGCCTGCAGCTGCTCACACAAGTTTGGGAACTCTGCTCAGGAAGCCATCTAGAGGACAAAGCCAGCCCATTCCCGTTCCAGCCCTGCGGGCGGCTTCCATAGAGCCCCTTCCTCCTTAGACCCTATTTCCTATGACCTTTGATATCCTGGCCTGGAGCAGGACCCCAAGGGAGCTGATCCAAGAGGCCCCAACCGAGAAGGAAGGTAAGTGCTATACTCTGTTAGGGATTAGAAAGATCTTTCCCACTGTCACTTTAAAAGGGATTCCACGATCCAGGTCCACCTGGGTCTGTTGGTGCCAAGGCAGGGCTGGTGACAGCAGGACAATTCCCAGAGCAGGAACCCTGTCCTGAGTCCAGACCCCTCTCCAGCAAGACTCTGGCTGTGGGGGGAGCTCAGTGGCATCCATATTCATCTGGAGGAGGGTGAGATGAGGGTGTGGGGGTGGGAGCACATGGAACCATCCAATGTTCTCACAAGCCACAGGCAGGGAGGTTTTACCCATGGCAGACTACATGTTTGGATGCAGGCAAACAGCAAACTCTCCAGAGCCATGGGCACAGGAAAGAAACGTGGTATATGACTGTCCTTTCTGAATTTCTTATATTTTCAAATGAACTGGTGGTTCAGGCAATCATAAAGAATACAACAACATTCTACACAAAGCCGTGTGCATATACCTACGCACTCCAGGACTGCCTGCTTCCACTAAACCAGCACCCCCAACCTCACAAGGAAGCAGCACTAATTTACACACACTGGTATACTTGCCTGGAGAGGTCAAAAGGACCACATGCCAGACGTTTCATGATGGTGTTTTCTCTCCTTTTACTAAGGGTTACAAAACACATTTGAAAATTTCCGTTTCTAGGGTCTCTTATAAAACAGCAACCACCACAGACAGGCCCTCCCCTCCACAGGCACCCTTCCCTTGTTACTGCTGGAGGTACAAACAAGGAGGTAAATTTTTACTCTAGACACTTTCAGATATGGAAATGCCACATCAACGGTCTCCTGCAGGTGATGGAGGTCAGGAGGGAGGGAGCTGAACCCACAGAACAGACATTTCTATGTCTTTCCTCTCAATTCTCAGATCTCAGCACTGTTTCCAAAGGGACAGAGTGTGCCTTATGGTTCGTCTTCCCCTGCATTCCTTTGCCATCCTGAACTGAAGAACCCTATAGCATTTCAGAAGCCAGGATCAACAGTCTCTCTCCAGGTATCCCACAGGGACACTGTACACTGATACTGTACTCAGACAGTGGCTGACAGCCTAGGAAGGATGTGCTTCCCATTTCTGAGTTTCTGAGCTATCAAACAAAGACAGGACCTAGGATTAATTATCTGATGAAAATATTCTTTTTTTTTTTTTTTTTTT
>NC_022023.1:28816251-28834552 GCF_000317375.1 Microtus ochrogaster | reverse complement strand
GCCACTGTGGAAAGTCACTCAGATTCTTTCAAATTTACAAAGTCTTATATGTTACACCCTAATCCCACTCGCAGATCTGAAGCAAGGTGAAGGGAAGAGATTCCACAGTAAGACCTGTACATACACAATAGCTTACAACAACAGCTAATTCACCGCCATCAAAGCTGGAAACAATGACATTCTACAGACAGAGAAACAAATTTTGGTGCATCCACAATGGAGTATTATTCGATGGTTAACAAAGAAGCTACTGACTTGCAACAAGACAAATACATTATGAATGCATTTTGCTAAGCTGAAGAAGGTAGGCTGCACTTCACATGGCTCTATTTCTATTTCATTCTGCAAAACACAATCTATAGGCAGAAAACCCATCAGGGATGGGAGGGGGTTCGGGGACTGGTTAACTACCACAAAGGAACACACACAAGGTGACTTCTACAGTGGTACTAGGATAGTAGAGACTACAGCTGTCTGTTCTCAAGAACTTGGGGGAGGGGCACCTGAGTGGAGTCTGGATTTCCACCCAGCACTGTAGCAAAAAACAAAAACAAACAAACAAACAAAAAAAAACTGAACAACGACAACAAAAACCCCAGCACTTGGAATTGAACTCACAAACAAGGACCTTCAGTCTACACAAATAAACACTGACCAGGAAGTTGGGGAATCCCAGGCTGGAACTCACAATGAGTCACATGCCTTAGTGGAGGGTGGAGACAGCAGCTGACCAGAGTTACTGCGAACACAGTGCTGCCTGGAAACGCTGAAGAGTAGGCAAAAGGACCTTCACTGTGGTAAGCAAACCACCTCAACTAAGCGCTGTCCAACAATCACAGGTACACTGTGGAGGGGGCAGACGGGAGGACACCGCTTGGGGGCAGAGGGTCAGCAAGGGGCAGTCCACAGCGAGGTCAGTCCATGAGCTGGCCCCAAGTAAGACCTGGATGTAGACTCAGGCTAGGTCACTGTGCAAATGCAGGGACAGGATAGATGGTATATTTCACTGATGTATAAAAGGCAAACTCTCTCCTCCCCTCCCCCAGCTCTACCCACTGAGTGGCACTGCAGCAGCCACACCCCAGTCACAAGGAACACACCCAGATTCTGGATTCTGATACCATTTTGCAAGGAGAGGAAACAGGGTCCTTTGGATTTGATCTGAGAGCTGGGACAGGAAAAGTACATGAGCCTGGGCATCATAAAAACGCCACAAAGTCAGGAAACACAAAATCTCCAAACCAAGGGCTTTGTCGAAAGGACACAGGAACTGAAAGAGTCGCTTGGCCGGGGCTGGGACATCTGAGTAACAACATAAATAGCACTAAATTCACATAAACTGCATCCCCCATGGGCATGAAGCAGAGGAGAAAGATCTTTCCTTTCTGTTGCATTTACCTCCAAAAGCCCTACACCCAATCCAGAGGTCAGACAGCTACAGGCTGGGAGCAGCCTACAGAACACTTAGCCGACATAGTTTCACTATCTTTGTTTCTGTGTCAAAGTACCTGAGCAAAGCAACGTAACGAAGTGTTTATTTTAGGCTCACAGTTCGACGGGATAATGCCCATCACGGCCGCCGCATGAGGCAGCTGGTCACACTGCATTCTCAGGCAGCAGAGAGAGGTGAATGAAGGAGCTTGTCTGCTTTTTATACATCCGGGAACCCAGACAATCAGACTGTATCATCTATATACTCAGGGTGGGGTTCCCCTCCTCACAACCAGAATGTGTCTCCTGGGCCATTCAAAAATCTAGCTGGGTTGATAATGAAAACTGAACACCTCAGCCAGTATCCTTCACCATCCGTCTACTGTGAAAATCTGTCCGTCCGACCTGACACGGCTGCTGCACTCGTGAACTAACAGCGGCTAGAGTTACCTGCACATGATCAAGCAGTCAGCATCCCAACATGGACTGGGGAGGAGCTCCTGAGGTCCTATCCCTTGCTGACAAGCTACTGGCATGTGACAGCTTCTCATGGGGAGAAGGGGACGGTCATTTTTCTTAGGGCTGTGGCCACTGATGAAGTTGTCCATGCTCTGGTGCGTGAAAGGCTCCATATGCATATCCAAGAGGGCAGCACTAACTGGACTCATTGAGCTCTTTTTAAAGGGAACTTAAGAGTGGGAGGGAAATATAGGGAAATAAGAGAAATGAGCTGGGACAGATAATCAAGATACATATACACACATTTATTTATTTTATTTTTTGCCAAAGAATAAATAAAAATATTTATTTTCTTAAGATGACAAAACTGGGCATGATGGTGGTGCACCCCTTTAATCCCAGCATCTGGGAGGCAGGGGGAGGTGGATCTTTATGAGTTCGAGGCCAGCCTACATAGCAAGTTCCAGACAGCTGGGGGGCTATACAGAGAGTCCATGTCTCCCAACAAACAATCAAAAACCAAAACCAGGCCGGCGGCGGTGGCGCACGCCTTTAATCCCAGCACTCGGGAGGCAGAGGCAGGCGGATCTCTGGGAGTTCGAGGCCAGCCTGGTCTACAAGAGCTAGTTCCGGGACCGGCACCAAAGCTACAGAGAAACCTGTCTTGAACGCCCCCCCCCAACAAAAAAAAACAAAACCATGAAAAACAAGTAAAAATCTTAGGTGCCAGGAGTGACCAAGGGAAATATGATAACCATCGTCCAGTTACCGAGCTTCAGGTGATGCCCCTTGTCATTTGTGATCAGGACAACAACGGCTGTGTGGATTTATCAGTGCATGACAAGCTAACAGTGCTGAGTCGGTACAAATGGCTAAATCAGATTCAAACGAGAAACTAAGTTCCCACGCTCCTCAACTATGTTGGAAGCAATCCACTGTGGTCACTTCTGTCAAGCTGACACGTCCTTTGTCATTTCCCACCTGGAAAGTAAGTGCATAGGATCCACCAGGCAACAGATACCTACTGCCCCAGCAACTGAAGGGTGGACCAGTTTAAGAGGCAATACCCGAGGAAGCCTGTTCCTTTCAGGCTCCCTTCGACCTAATGGCTCTGCAACCTGCTTCTGACCAACCAACTCAGTACATTTCCTCGAGAAAATGAGGAGCATCTTCCCTCTCTTCACTCCTGGGTTATGTTCCAACGCTACTAATATCATAGGAGTGGTGTCATCGTATGCCATGGAGTGACGGTGGCCCAATCTGAATGCTAAAATTTACTTCAGAGGAAAGAGGGAATGAGCCAGGCCCTCTGGTAACCTCCTGTGACTGCTATGCCAAGCCCGGCTTGTCACAGGATCTGGAACCAAAGGAAACCTGGGACCTCAGGTCTGATAGAAGAGAACAATTCATGCAAGTCTTCTGACTACCAAACACTAGTTTGTTCGTCATTTCTTTTCTAGTTCTCAGCTCTCCCTACACCTCCCATGCCAACGCTAAGACAAAACATGAATTCAGGGTAAAGCTAGAATTAACTGCAGGCATCAACCACCTTCTGATTTCCACTGGCATAAAATAAGAGACAAAACAAAATATAAAAGGCAAGGGTAACACTTAGAAGCTGGACTCCAGACCACAGAGGCAGAGAAAGGGGGTTCTCCTTACTCTGCACAATGTACCTAGGGGCTCAGGAGCCTCTGGCAGGTATGGGAGGAAGAACATTATTAGGCAGGGCAAACACAGGGTGGCCTCCCATACCTGCTAGGGCAGAGACTACCTAATGGAAGGCTCTGGACAGGTACCCTTCTGGCTCAGAGTGGGGCAGCTTCCTCAACAGCAGCTCACAGGCTAGATAAGGCCACCCTAGTGGACCAATCCCAACTGGTTCTGAATCCCCAGGCAGGGCAGAGGTCTGCTCCCTAAGAAGCCCTGAAGGAAATGATCTAACAGACCACCACTTTCAGAGCAGCAGCAACTGATACCAGAGGTGGCTGAAAAGGCAGCCCCTGGCCCTGTAGGCCAAAGGTCAGCTGATAGCAGGAAGAGACACATCAGAAGAGAGAGGTCAGGAGCAAGAATCACACTTCCCAAGTTAATATTACAATCCTCTGAGACAAGGACACTGCAGGGACAGACAAGGATGTGCACCTAAAGCAAGAGACCCCAGGTAGAAAACTATGACATAAGAAGAAAATGGGTCACAAATGAAGACCCCAGCAATAGGATTAGAAGGGAATGCTGAAGACACTAGAGAAACCAGCAAAGGGGAAAAGGGGGTAAGGATTTCAGTCCCTGACAATGGACCCCCCCACACACACACACACCAGCCTGGTCAGATGCCACATGGGAAGCAAAGCAGGGAAGCCTACAGCAGACATGCTCACAAATCTATACCTCTGAGCCCTAAGATAAATGTAGCCCATGGGAAGTTCCATAGAGAGCTGGAGAGAAGGCTCAGTGGTTAAGAGCATACACCACCCTCATAGAGGACCCGAGTTCAGCTGCCAGCACCCACTCTGGGCAGCTCATTTGCCTGTAACCCCAGCTCTAGGGTATGACACCCCTGGCCTCTGCAGACACCCGCACCCACGTGTACACACAGACACGTTAATATACATAATTAAAGATATGGAAAGAGAGTGTGAAGATGATGCAAAGATGGTACTCCTATGTGAAATTCTCAAAACGTCAATTAAAAGATAATAAAATCTTTTTTGAAAAGGTATTTGGGCTGGAGAGACGGCTCAGGGTTAAGAGCCTTTTTTCAGAGGACCTGGATTCAGTTCCCAGCACTCACATCTGGCTCAGTTCCAAGAGATCAAACATCTTCTTCCGGCCTCCACAGGCACCAGGCACCATGTGGTGCACAAGTACACATATGCAGGCAAGCATCCATAGATACAAAATAAAAACAAATAAACCTTAGGGAGGGAGGGAGGGAGGGAGGGAGGGAGGGAGGGAGGTAGGGAAACATTCCAGAGTGGAGTGGAGCATGACAGACATTTGAAAATGGTCAGCAAAAGGGCTCCAGCCTTAGCAATGTGGGTTTTCATAGATAATCCCTTGAGAAAACTCTCAGTTTTGATCTGAACTGTGAAGATGGAGACATTTCCCATCCTCTGTGCCTAGTCCATGCCCTCTTCTGGAAACAGTGGGGGCATGTATCACTAAGATGCAGAGCAAGCAAGCACCACCCTCCAGGAGCCACACTGTGCAGGCATACCCAGCAGGAACACAGGCCCAGGATGGCATCTGGAAAACCAATGCCTAGAGAAAGCCATGCCAAAGAATCATTCTAAGGGAGGAGAAAAGAGGCATGTGGGGCACGGGTCCCTGTCGCTTGCATCCGGTCACCTACCAAAGGGAAGTTGCCATGGCGGCAGGGGAACAACATGCTCGTCTGCCATCACGGTAAGACAAGAAATAAAGCCTCCAAGTCAGACTCCTCCTGGAAGGCAAACTCTGAAAGAAATGGCCATGAAACCGGCGGTGCTGCCTTGAGGGAAGGAACAGTGAGGAGGGGCAAAGAGAGACCCCACTTTTTTAATAATAAAATGTGCACACGTGTCGATTTTTTTTTTAAAAAAAAATAGTTTAATTCTCATTGCAAAATGGGATGGGTGTGACATTCTCGACGACCCAGCTGTTCCTTAGAGAACGATCTTCTTTTCAGAAAGCCCTGGGAGAGGCGAGGGACCGTGCCGAAGCAGTGGGCCTCTCCCTGATGCACGTGATTGCTTCCCAATACCCGTGGTTTCAGAAGTACCGGAGCAGCGCAGCACTGGCGCCCTTTCTTACTCACAGCTGGTCAGAACATGAACCTGAGAGTCAGGACATTTTAAAAACGCCTTCTTTTCCAGTGTCGGGACCCCATGTATGCAAACAAAGCACACATTCAAGCGCAGGCTGCACCCCAACTTTACAGTTAGTTTTCCAGGGGCTCTGACTTCAAGGTTAGGGGATCGGGTTTTGGGTATCTTTCGGCGCCACATAGTACTATCCTGCATCAATATTAGACACACTGGACTTGCATGTAAAAATAGCTTGCATTTAAACACTTAGGGTAAAGTAATGGGATGTCCCAGATTTCTTTCACAACAACTGGGAGGGCGGTGCTGTGGGGTGTTCTTCAACGTGAGAGTTTAGCAATCCCAAGGAGCAGGCCCAACATACCGGCCACACTTCCTTCCTGCCAGGATGTTTCTCTCCCCAAAGGCCTACTCCAGAGTTTTGGGTTGGGTCAGTTGCCCTACTGACCACCCCCTGGGTAGGTGCCATCCTATTGCCTGAGACCTTGGACCATCTCTATCACTGTCCCTCCACTACAGTCTAGTGTGCTTTCCACAGCCTGGAAGGCAGAGCTGTACAGGGTCTAATGCTGCACTTGGTAAACACAGGACATGCTTGGGTCCTTTAGTCTGAGCCATCTTTTGGGACTGGCTGCAGTCAAGTGTAACATCTGACCCCAGACTATAACCTGGGTGCTGCAGACAGCAATTCTCTGGGGGTCAGGCAGGGTTGTGGTGGGGTACTGTTTTCCTGGCTTCAGCCTGGTTTTGATTTAAAAGGAGAGCGAAATGGAAACAGGCACCCCCTCGTACTCAAGGCCTGGGAGCACCTTGGTTTTACAGGGCCTGGGGCTCAGTGCAAGGCCTAGTGGGAGGGACTGGTGCCCTGAGCTTCTGCCTCCAGACAACCCCTTCTCAAAAGGCAGGCTGCAGGAGCTGCCTCCCACAGGCTGATAGCTCACTGTGGGAACTGGCCACAACCCCTGCAGCCCCCCTTCCCAGCAGCTATTCTTGGTCTGTGTCTCCCTTTGGGGGGAGGATAAGGGTGGAAATGATCAGAAGCTAAAGTTAGCAAACTGCAAACAATCGAGGCCAGGAATCTGAGGTCAGCTGAGGACAACAGTTTGTTCTCTGCGGCCCTGAGGTGGTTTAGCAATAAAGGGAATTGAAAATGAAAACAGATCTGGAAGCAGCCCAAACCCTGCTGGGACCAGGCATGCTGAGGTCGGCCCCAGGTGGGCCAGGCCAGATGGCGAGCAAAGGTCCAGGCAAAGGCCCCACCCATGGTACCCCACTTTGCAGGGAGATCTGCTATATCCCGGCAGACACACTCAAGGGTGCCTAAAATGCTGGCTACAGCACCCTCCCGGCCCTGAGCTACCGGAGACTTTCTTGTTGGGTGGCCAGCACCATAGCTGTAAAGCCCACAGCAACTGCACCTTACAACCAGGGCAGCGAGTCCACGTTCTGACCTGTTGGCCATTTTCTTTTTAATAGGACCCACTGAAACTGCCTTGGTGACAAAGAAACCAAGCCAAAGGGGAAGCTGAGGGGGTGCCAGGAGACTCACCACCAGCAAATGGTGGGGCAGCTTTGAGCCCAGTTCCCTGGCAGGAAACTGCCTCCCTGTCACCACCCTCTGCAGCCCCCCCCCCTCTTGAAGGCCCACCCAGTGTCTGAGCAGGCCACAGGCTCAGAGGAGGTGCCCACAGCCCAGACCAGCTGTGTGTGTCATGGCTGCAGATGGGCAGGAAGGGCAGTCTGGTTTTGTCCTGTGTGCTGGAAAGCGTCCCTTCCCGACAACAGCTCCTAGTGACTCCCCAGGAGAACCAACTGTTCGGTGTTTTAGGTTTCAATCTGGTGATACCTACCACTAGTGACCGAGAAATGATGTCCTCCCTGTTCTTTAGGAAATTTAGCTTGGCCGTGTGATACAGGAGTTGGAATAAATTTTATTAAGTTTCTTTCAGTCTGTTTACAAATGTTGAAAGAAATCACCCAGAAGGCGTTAAGAACGGTGGTCCACCAGAGCTGTGGTCCACCCCCAGAAGACTCTAAAGCTTAAGTAGAGATTCCAGCCCCGAGGACAATGCCCCAGCTTGGGACAGAAGATGCCAGAGGCCCTCCCTGGTATGAGGAAGGCCCACAGGGGCACTTTTTCCTAGAAACAGCCTCATTTCCATTTAAAAGAAGAAACAAACTCAAGAGGGGTTCTTCCCTGCAAGAAATAGTGTCATGAGGGTGCATAATGGAGGACAGGGTGATTCCACCTGCAGTGCCCTGGCCCAGAGTCAGACCCACAGCACCAAGTGATGCTGCCTACAGGCGCTAATCTCAGTAGTGACTAAGGCCAGGCGGGGCGATACTTTCTTACTGTGGCTACCACTTCCGCACAACGAGCAGAAGCCAGAATGTTAACAGCCTGTAGAGTACCCTGGCAGAACCCATTCCAAGGTATTTTATCAGTCCCTGGAGCTAATGGAGGCCCCTCCTGCGAACAGATAAGAAGAGGGATGGAAAGCTACGTGTGGCCCACTGTGGGCTAGCCCAGGTCAGGCCTCTGCTGGGAAACACCCTCCCTGAACTGCAAGATCTGAGCATCCAGTCTTTCAAGGCTGGATTGCAAAGCTTTCAGGGTGGGAGGCGGGGCCACAGGGCACACTGTTTTCCTGGAAACAGCCTCACTTCCCTTTAAAAGGAGAGAGACTACAGTTCCTCGGTGAAGAGGGTGAGCCTGGGCCCCTCTTGACACAGCCTACTTAAACAGCGACTTCTGTTCACTGGAAAACCCTCTCAATACTAACAAAAACATACTTCTCTCTTTGCCGAGGGTATGGACCACAGGGGTCCTCATGCCTTCCTAAAAAAACGCTACTGACCCCTGGCTGAGAGGCACATTCCTTGGCCGGCTCCTAGGAATTCACACTGGAATTACTGAGGATAGCTGCCCCAGGAGAACACATCACTACAGCTGCCAGGCCTATCTGCTCCGGGGCTTGAGTGAGGAGGCAGAGAGGGATGGACACAAGAGCAGGCACTAAAGGCCAGCCTGGGGGTGTGTGATGTGAACATAAGGCTCTGAGTGTCACCTCTAGCAGAGCACACAGATCCAGGTCAGGCTGAAAGAAGTCACTTGGTACCTTATGAATGCTACCAGGATCAAAGATTGGCAGAGCGCTCGCTCAGTAGGCGAAGGCTCTGGGTTCAGCTCCTACCATCAACGACGACAGCAACATCAGCAGTGATGACCGCAGGAAAAGGATTGGTGCTCGATTCCTCCTCTAGTCTTTCCCTGACAGCTTCCGGTTTCCTAAGTAATTTTTAATGAAAATGTCCAACTTTTGCCATCAGAAATATCAGTGGATACAAGGCAGTCAAGTCAGTGTTTCAACAAGGCAATTCGTGTGCTGCTGCAGCAGCAGCAGCAGACACCTCGACCTGCCCAGGAGCCCCAACCAAGAGCCTCAACTGTCAACTCAGGCTTTCCAGGCCTTGACGTAACTTGGAATCCTTCACCAGGTCCCAGGACGGTGGATTGTGGTGTTCTTGCAAAGTGAGTTGTTCTGGAGACAGAAGACTTTTCCACTTGGGTACCCAGGGCCTACCTTCTAGTGTCTTAAACTGTCAGCACCATGTTCTCACAGGAGGGCCATGAAAACTACTGGATCCCACAAGGACCCCGAGCAGTGGATGCTAGACCTGGGCTTTTCGTTAAAGCTGTGGGGGAGTCTAAGGGCTCAGTGGGCGTGCTTCACTTGAGGCCCTTCTAGAGCACAGACCCTAGACCTGAGCTGCCTGGTATCCCTTGAGGTCTACAGGCTGGACAGAGCCCGCGCAGGTCACAAGCTCTACCTAGACCTGGTCCAGAAAGCTGAACCCTAGACCTAGACCACATTATGTGCCACACAATTTTGTCTAAACACTAGGTAAGTGGACCCCTGGTTCATGTCTTTATCATGAACCATGGTAAAGGCCACTGTGGGGAAACACGTAATTTCTCCTAAAAGCACCTGAGGGAGATGGAACCTCAGAAAAGCATCCTCAGGGAGAGACAGACGCCCCTCCTTCTCTGAGGTCCACAATGAGCTCTACTCACCGAAGTCCACCTGCCTGGCAATAGACAGCTGCTCTCATTCTGCTCCAGCACAGAATATGGACCTGCTATATCTTGAGTGGGCATCTAGGGGCCCTGTGTCTTAAGGGGCCTGTTCTATTACTCTCCTACTTTCTCTAGCCTCAAAGGCCTCAGGGATCTGTCCAGGATTCCAGGGTCACAGGTGCTTGATGCCCTCAGACCTCATTCCCTTCCCAGACGATTGTTTCTATCATAAGTAGCTTAAAAGCAGACGCTGCCATGTCTTAGGATGGCTGGAGGTCAGAGCACCTGTCCCTAGGGCACCCCAGCAGCTTCGAGAATGTGGTTTATTTAGTGATACATGGGCACCGCCCGTATTCTACCATCTAACTTCATGTAGAAATCCAGGGAATATCAAATTAACCTACTTTTTATGAATTTGTACCAAAGTCCACATCGGCAGGGGAGGCACTGGTAGCTGTGACCTGCCTCCCCTCCCAATAGGCCATGTGTGCCCAGGAGAAACAAGCAGCCCTAAGGACCTGGGTCACAGGCATGAAGGTACAGGCCTGGCCACACCACCTGCAGAACCCCAGAGGCCCTTCTTCCTATAGCTATCAGCTAGTGTTTCCTCTCTAGTGCTGTGGGGTGCAAAAGAGACACAACCCACACACTTAAGTAGCAGATACTCTAGGACTGTGAGGGGTGATAGAGCAGAGGCCAGAACCTGGCTGAGGCCCAGGGCCAGCAGAGCATGGGACACTCTCCAGTTTCCCAGTGCCCATTGCTGACCTACAGGACAGAGACTTCCACGTGGGTGGAGGTGACTGTGGGTCCATCTGGAGTTCCAGGAAGAAAAAAAAAATCACAGACCAGGCAGGCAATATATTACAAATCCAGTTTCAGCTTCCTCTCCCTAAATGCGTGGCAGGCAGTAGCATTTCCCAAGGGGTCTGGTATCCCCCCAAGATGAAGATATCTGTGGTCCTGTAGAGACAGGGTGCAGAATGAAATCCCACGAAGAGGAGCAACAGACCTGCAGAAGACCAGGAATCTAACTGCACCCCATCATACTTGCTATCTGAGTCCACAAACTGCACACACTGAGGTCTAAACATCTAGCTCCGAAACTCTTGTTGGAATCTTCACATGGAATCGTAAGACATCTCTGACATCAGACAGATGATTAGGGCACGAATTAGTATTTATGGATGGGTTAGGGAGCCCAGACAGAAGAGTGTGCCTCAGGAAACCCTCTGATCCTGACCTTAGCCTTCTAGTCTCTAGAACTACGACAAATTCCTTCTGTTTTCAAGACTTCCCATTCACGGTATATGACAGCACCCCAAATGATGAAGACATCAGCCCTCTGGAAACAGTACTTGCTAAAACTAACCCTGGCACGATTGAGGCTCCTGGATGTAAGGCTGAAGGTCAGAGATGTCTACTGTAGTGGTGTGAATAAGGATGGTTCCCACAGCTCATGTATCTGTATTCTGACACATCGGGAAGAAGCACAATTTGAAAAGGATTAGGAGGTGAGGCCTTTCAGAAGGAAGTGTGCCACTGGGGGTGGGCTCTGAGGTTTTAGAAGGCCATGTCAGGCCCAGAGTCTGTCTCTGTTTACGGATCAGGATGTAGAACTCTCGGCTACTTCTCCAGGACTATGTCTACAGGCTTGCGGGCATGCTCCTCACCAAGAGATCATGAACTAACCTCTGAAACTGTAAGTAAGACTCCAGTTAAAATGCTTCCTTTAAAAAGAGTTGCTTTGGTCATGGTGTCTCTTCACAGCAATAGCACAGTGACCAAGACACAGACTCCTTAAGCATGCAGTTCTCTGTGGCCAGAGCAGGTAGCAAAGGCTCCCTGGGCCATTTATGTCTAAGTCTTCAGTGAGAATCAAGTCAAGCAGCTACCTCTCTAGGGAGCATCTTCAGTTGCTGCTGAATATCTTCTTGGAGCATTTCTGTATGAGCAAAGCGGTCTGCAGCAAAGCATCACTTTCTGCAGGAGCATGTGTGCTCACATGTGCTCGCCATGCATGCTGCTACTCCTGTCCAGAACATACAAATGAGCTGCCAGCACTCCCTGTGTTCTGCTGTCAAGACAGTGTACAATCAGGTAAAGAGGGTGTGGCAAGGCACCTGCTGCTGCCATGTGCTTCTGCTGTGAACTTTTTTTCCCCCTTAACTTTAACCTTTCCAGGTTATTCTGGCAAAAGAAGTGTCCATTCCAGCTTCAGGCTGACTTGAAGGGAGAAGCAGGGATCGCCTTTCCCTGACCCCTTCTCCACCAGCGAGAAAGCTCTGAGCTGAGTCTTGTTCCCAGCTTTCAGACATGCAGCAGCAGGTGAGGGGGGGCCAAGTCCAGGCTGGAGTACCCAGGGCACTATTGAGAAGCATGCTTTTGCCACCTGCATTGGGGTCTGATGCTCTCCTTGGGGGCTGGTAGCCAGAAGCATACACATTCCTACTAAAACTGTATTGTAACATGGAGGGAAGCCCATTCCACAGCACCCATGCTGCACAGGGTCTCAGACGCCAGGAAGGAGCACAGAGACTGGGTCCTTCAAGATACCCCAGCGCCCAAGATCACAATCGCCTGAGCCACTGCTTCCCTTGGCCTCCCTGGTCATCTGCCTGAACCACCTCAGCCTTTCACGCTGGTGGGAGTCTCCTGTGGAGCTCTTTCCTTTCTCAGAAGTATCATCTAACCCACACACTAGTGTGTACAGCCAGTCTCCTGAGGGGCCCTGTAGACTGACCACCCTCTCCACACTGTCACCCCCAACTCAAAACGCCAAGGCAGCTCCTCTGACCCTGAACCCTCAGGCTACCTCTGGGGGTTCTAACTTGCTTCTAACTCTAGCAAGACTGTCTTCCTCATTCCCTACCAGAAGATGATGATGACAGCAATTACCATAGGGTCTCACTAAAGAAGTAGGTGGCCCTGGTATACCCAGGTAGTTCCCAGCGTGCATAGAGAAGCCTTTTTCTCTTAAGGCTAGTTCTGCTGACAGAGCTCTCTGAGGACACTTGCTGATCCCTAGAGTGTCCAAATATCACATGACCCTCGAGTTTTTCAAGGCTTTCTATCCTCCCACCTGCTGAGCTTGCTGTCTAAGGCTCAGGGATATGGACCTGGTAGCTCAGCCTGTCCCTGCTGCAGCCTCCCCACTCCCTGTGGCCTACATGGTTCTAATGCACCTTCCCAGACACTTTCTAAGCTGCTGGCACACGGAGATGGAGTGAAAATGACCACCAGGATGCCCACTGAGATGTACTGGCCATACAACACAGAACCCTATATCTGGCCCCAGAGTACCCAGGACCATCTATGTCAAGGTCAGATAGCATATTCATTTCTCCATCCTCAAGAAGGTGATGGAGAAGGCCTTGAAAGGGCCTGTGCCATAGCAAGCTTGCACCAAGAGTGCCCTGAACCTAGCACAGAGGCCAGAATCACAGGTAGGCGGCAGAAGGCATTGAAAGGTGAAAGCAGCAGAGATGGACAGGAGAGAAAGGAAAGCTGTGGCCTGGGGCTTCCCACTGCACCAGAAGCCAGAATCCTTAGGAAGTGCAGGAAGCAGAATCCTTAGGGATGGGAAAGGAGCTAAACTAAGTAAAGTCCAGGATGGGCAAGAATAAGGTGTCCACTATAGAGAGTAACCTTCTGGACTTGTTCCCCCGCTTGGTTTTTCAAGACAGGGTTTCTCTGTAGCTTTGGAGCCTGTCCTGGAACTAGCTCTTGTAGACCGGGCTGACCTTGAACTCACAGAGATCCACCTGCCTCTGCCTCCAGAGTGCTGGGATTAAAGGTGTGTGCCACCACCATCCAACTACCTTATGGACTCTTGGAGACAGGACTGAACCGGAAGGCCTGTTTATTTCAGAGTGAGCTTTGCTGATCAGCACGGAGGTACATCCTAGTGTCTGTAGAACCATCCTGGGGTCTGGCTAGTATTGAGCACGCAGGCCCACAGGAGGTGCTCTGCTGAACCCCCACTCTCTTCCGTCACAGTAAGAACAGGGTGGACATGTCCAACCAGCAGATGCTCAGTATACCCATAAAGCACCTACTGGTGGGCTGGAGTGCGACTGGAGTCCTCTCTTATGCATTATCCTTTGCTTTCTGTGTAGCCTGGGGAAAATATGATGTCATGTGACTGAGAGTGTATGCAGCTCACACGCCATGGCAGGGGCACATGGAGCAAAGGCTACACTGTAGTGCAGGCAGTCCTGTGACAGAGTGAGCGCAGTAGGCACAGCTGCCCTGGGCTATACCTCACTCTCAGGCATAGAGCACAGCACTACCAGATGAAGCCTACCCATTTGGGGACATCAGAACCCAGAGGAAAGGAAAGGGCCACACAGTGGGGCCAGGAGGCCCTAGAGCAGTGTGAACTCACACCCTTATTTTCTCCACTATGTCCATACCACATCTTACTGAAAAACTTTCAGTCTCAGGATATGATCTGGTGACACACTTCCCTTGCCCGCCCCCCACCTGCTGCTTGCCTCCAAGCACACCACAGTCATTTGGGCCTAGACCTGTCCCACCCCAACACTCCAACTAGGCATGTCCCTCCAGGAGGAGGGAGGCCCTAGGAGGCTGGCCAAGAAGGCTCGGGCAGAAACACAAGCTTCCCAAAACTATAAGATCTCAGGGACTCCAGTCCTCAAGAGACAGGGGAACCAGACAAGCCAGGACTCTCACAACATTTGGGGAACAAGGAGAGGAACCCCATGTCACCTGCCCAGCACTTCCCATAACACATGTACAAAGTGAGGTTCAGCACCCCTTCACCACTGACCCTGCCCCATCATCTCTCTCCCCAAACCCAGGGCTTCTTCCAGGCTGCAGGCAGGCCAAACTCAGAAGGAACAGGAGCTGGCAAGCTCCTGCCTCATGCCTCCACAGCTCACACCAAGCTGAGCCTAGCCCAATGATCACCCTGAACTACCCAGAAGCATCATGGGCAGAACACCTGGGAATGCTGAGCAGTTCCAGACTGGGGTCTCAGCCTCTATTGTTATCAAGAGCTTCTTGTCTCCACTCCACCCAGCTAGCTGCCTTTCCTGATCCTGCACTGGCCTTACACACGGTCACTTGGCCATGGACTGTGCTTAGTGTGTAAGGAGGAGAGAACCAGATAGGACAATACATACATACATACATCAAAACAAAACAAAAACAGGACCAAAAACGAAAAACCTATGGAGTCAATTTTGTGTTAGTCAACTACTCCTGAGCATGGGGCCTGCCCTGAAGTGTGGCTGATATATCCACTGGAGAAAACTTATCACTTCCTTTGCCAGCGGGTATCAATTGCAATAGTTTCGTCATTAGTGGGTGGGATTTTGTATCTACTTTTCCATGTCCATGCTGGGATATCCTCTGATTTGAACCTGTGAATGCTAACAGTCTCTGTGAGTTCATTGTTTTGATTCTTTCTTGAGAGAGAGAGAGAGAGAGAGAGAGAGAGAGAGAGAGAGAGAGAGAGAGATGAACATGAACTTGGGTGGGCAGGGAGGATCTGGGAGAAGTTGGGAAGGAGAAAGACTATCAAAATATATAATAAAAAATTAAAAACTGATTAACATAAATAAATAATTAAAAAGAGCTAGGCAGAGAACTGAGCCTCAGACCCTAAGTGAATGAGGCCTCCTGCCCATGGGCAATAGGGCAAAGGCAAGGCCACTATTTGGGAAACAGAAAAGCTAATGCTCACAGGGACCAAGTACTCCTGAGGAGCTGGAAAGTGTTATTAGGTGTGTCTCAAGGCTGAAGGCTGACTTCCCGGGCCGAAGGCATTCTTGACAGCCAGACCTTTTGTACAAAAGCAACACTGAGCAGTCATAGTGGCACGTGGCTCACAGGCCTCTGTGGGCAATGATGATACACCTCACAGAAGAGAGGGGAACCAGGCTGAATTGCTGGACAAGAGACCACTCCCAAGCTGGACACTGCTCAGAGTGCTAGCCTCAAGATGCCGAAGTCTTAGCACCTCCCAAGTCTATTAAGGCGGCTGGGTTGGCTAATTCTATGTACTGGAGTCCAGGGTGCCTGCAAGCCACCCACTCAGGCCTCTCTAGGGAGAACTCCTAGAGGCACCTCCAGCGGGAGGTTCAGGGTCACCCTGCTGTGCCATGTTTGATGGTGGCAGAGCCTGAGTCCAGCTCTTTTCTCGGGCCTTCTTCTGTAGTTGTAACTGTCACCTACCAGTGAAACCTCGGCTGAGATTCTACAGACCAGGGTGGACCTCACGGGCAGACACCCGGTCCTTGCTGGGATGTGTCAGTACCAGACTCTCGCGGTCTTCACCGAAGTCCCTACTGGTCTTCATGTCTTACCATTCTCCTTATTGCTACAGACAAACCCAGGATAGCACATGGCCTAGGCATACACGGTAGGTGGGTGGGGCTAGGATATTTCCTGGAAGATGGAGTCTATCCTGTATACCTCTGCCCTAACAGCCCCCAAGCTTTGCTTTCCTTCCTACTCCCCATGGTCTTCGAGACATCTAAAAGTGGTCAATAAACGGCCTTGTCATTGCTTTGCCCAGGGTGGTGC
Organism: Microtus ochrogaster; assembly: GCF_000317375.1. Classification (NCBI taxonomy): domain Eukaryota; kingdom Metazoa; phylum Chordata; class Mammalia; order Rodentia; family Cricetidae; genus Microtus; species Microtus ochrogaster. Next base: position 28,818,226 of record NC_022023.1, on the reverse strand, counting down.
TGAGCAGACAGACATCTAAGCAGCAGGCCCTGTGCAGGGTATAGCACAGCACCTAAAGAGGCACAGAGCAAGAGGGAAGAGACCATCCCAAAGACCACAGGGACAGGATATGAAGTCGCAAGGCATCATCACCCACTGTCCGAGCAAAGGGTCCTGGACAGTGTAGGCGGCCATGGTCACTCCATGTCCCAGGAAAGGTCCCATCCCCCTCCTCTACCCAGCGAACAGGCTCCACACAGTGGCACATTCTCAGGCATCCTCTGGAGCAATCAGATGGAGGGAGAAAGGCAGGCCATGCTCTTATTTATAGTCATTCAACACGTTTACCTCAGACCACACAGGAAGCGTTTTCATGCCAAATACACTAACACGAAGGTGCCGAGGAGACAGGAAAGAGGTAAGAAAGGGTGGTTCACAGTCAAAGAGCCAACCTCAAAAACACTTCCAGGCTTCCCTTTAGGAAACAATTCTTGCATTTGCAAACAGAGTTGCTGCCCCCACAATAACACACACAAACACACTGGGGCTGGGGGGTGTGGCTAAAGCTCCCCAAAGCAATCTCTCTGGGAAAACGAGAAGAATGTCTGCTGAAACCAGAGCAGCCCAGGAAGGCCCCAGACACAGCTCATGTCCACACACTGCTGCCGAGGTAAGCCTGCTCAAGGGTTCTACAGAAATACTGGGTATGTTTCTACAAATGGAATTTCTGGGTTCTTCAGACCGTGAAGGACTCTCAGGGACAAAACTTGATATGGTACCTGGAGGGTATTGGTCTCCCTGAAGAACAGACTAATATCCTTGCCCAGGACTCTGCAAAGTCTAGCCCCACAGTTCTCCTGGACTTGGGACTGTTTCTCTTTTTTGGGTGGAGTCACTTAGCAAGGCTGAACATTGCTGCCTACTGCTGTGAAAATGTCCAAAACTACAGACATGGGGGAGGGCGGGCACTACTAGCCCTCAGACCACAGTGCCTTATGTGAGTCTTTCTCCTGGAGGTTTCCACCTTACCTGCTTCTGAATACCAACTGAATACAATCTGCTGGGACCTGGGAGCTCTTGGTTACCTAGTAACAAAGGAGACTCACCTGAGAAGGGGCTGTCACTCTCTAGAAGGAGCACAGCTCAGCACCCAGCAACAAGGTCTCCACAGCAATAGAAAGATAGATGCTCATGGAAGCTTGCAGTTCTCACCACTGTCGCTAAGTCCTCCAGAGAAGGCCATGAGTATCCAAGGGCAGACAAGAAGCAAAAAGATCTATCTAGGTACCCAAGGGCAAAGCTGTGGGACATGGGGCTAGAGAGATGGTGTGGTTAAGAGCACTTGCTACTCTTACAGAGGACCAGGTTCAGTTCCCAACACTCACATGGTGGCTCACAACTGTTCAGAACTCCAGTTCCGTGGGAGCCGGAGCCCTCATTTGGTCTTTGCAGGTACTGCGTTCACGTGGTAAACAAACTTACAGGCAAAATATTACTTACACATTAAAAACTGCAGGACATAAAATTCCGTTTTTCCAGGCTAAACATTCTCTCTCTCTCTCTCTCTCTCTCTCTCTCTCTCTCTCTCTCTCTCTCTCTCTCTCTCTCTCTCTCTGTCTCTCTCTGTCTCTCTCTCACCTGGGTACAAACCCCTCTTGGATGCCTGGGTCATTTTCTCTTCTGCTCTTTGAGGTCCTCATGACCAGACTGATGGGAATTAAGGATGAAAACTCAGGATGGTGTTCAGCCCACTCATACCTCGAGGTCAAGCCTCCTTATTAGTAAGACATATCTTTGTTTACCCAATGGGGCACCACTGCATTCCTCAAAGCAAAGTAGCACAGCGGGTAAGGGCAACTGTTGCCAAGCTTGAAGATCCGAGTTTGGTTTCCGGGAACCCACATAATGGGGGGGAGGGGGGAGAGGGGGAGAGAGGGGGAGAGAAAGTGAAGGAGAGAGAGAGAGAGAGAGAGAGAGAGAGAGAGAGAGAGAGAGA
>NC_022023.1:28811258-28816151 GCF_000317375.1 Microtus ochrogaster | reverse complement strand
GAATGTATGTGTGTGCGTGCACATACATAAACAAAATATACCAATGTAAGAGATGAAACACTAAGGCACACCACCTATGAAGCCTAAGCACACACGGCTGGTCAGCGATGGAGACAGCAATACCACCGAGCCTTACACACAGCACAAGAAAGTCTCAAAATGTTCGTGCTATGGGTTCCCTTAACACCCCTCACCATAATGCTAATTACTCTACTGTTTTCTAACAGTATGAAGTAAATCTTAAAATAAAATAATAAAAACTAACGAACAATTCTGCAAACATGCTTGAAAGGATCCTATTAGGAGGGCCATGCTTAACTTACAAAGAGTTGGGGAAGGGGAAAGCATTCTCAATGGAGGGGACACCACACAGCCCAGGAGCTGGGCTGGGTCCTTTGCTGGGGGTCAGCTGCTGCTCCCTAGTGAAAGCAGGCAGAACTGGGCCATTTGGACTGTGGAAAGCAATGCCAGCCTCGATTCTGAAATTGACACATCAAGTCTGGACAGTCCTTTAGTGCTGAGTTGGGGCCCTGCCCCACATGGCAACTCTTAAGAAGCTACTGCGGGAGTGCTTTCCTAACAGGTTCACACTCAGGGTGGGCCCTTGAGGTCCATAAAACAGCCCAGCCCCTTTGGAACAGGACCTGTGGCGCTCTGCATGACCATGCTGACCAAAGCCTCACTGAATAAACTATCCATCAGGTGACCTAGAGCAGCCATTACAATGAATGAATCAGCTTCCCTGCACACTCACCTGGCTCCTTGCTGGGCAGGGAACTCTGTATAAGGTGGTCGACAGTGAGACAGAGCAAAGACCCTGGCAAAACAGGAGGCCTGAGAACCTGCTGCTGAATCCACTCCCAGGCTGGCCATTCCCACAGGGACGTTCCCACCAACAGCATGTGAGCAGGACAGCCTGGCCAGGTGCAGATGGCCCAGGCTGCCAAGCTGCCTACAAGAGCAGTTAGAGTTTAACAGTGAACATAATCTTTACTGGCATGGCAAAGGTGTAAAATGAGTTCACACCCTAGCCTCCTCCAGGAGGATTGGCCCTGAACTGGGAAGGTAGGTGGCCCCTGGGCTCTGGAAGCTCCACTTATGGGCATTTGAACACTCCGGGAGAAGAGAACCAGCTCCCCAAAATTTTCCATGGAACTTAATCAGCCTCAAAGCCAATAAATCCTGGTGTGGTGTTTACGTAAGCGCTCCCAGTCTCTGGCCCTCAGCCAGGACTCCGAAGCCTACGCTGTGCCAGCTGTCAACAGTGGGGTGCCCTCTGTGCTGCCCCCACCCTGCCGTACCAACCTAAAAGAAAAAGTCAATGAATCACAGAAATGTTCCTCCTATAAAAAGAATATAAATGTTTATTAAGAAATTACAGGAACCAGGTCAGGCATTTTGCAATCTTAGTCATACTAGCTAATTAAAAAAAAAAAATCAAAATAGAAACCCATCTTAGAAACTTGAGACAATGAAAGCTTCTCAAGCCAGGAGCACTTTGGAGCCCAGACTCAGCTTGGTTGTCAAGGCAACTCAGTATTTACCTCCAGTTCTGCTGTGTAGGAGGACCCTGACTGGGACAAGGAACAGCCAACCAAGCCACCTCCTCCCCAACAACACACAGGATGGGTGCCTGGGTGTCCCCAGAGGGCGGAAAGAGGAAGCCACAGCTTCCCCAATGGATACGCAGATCTCCCCAGCAGAGACACCTTATAGCACAAAGAAGAGGTGCCTACATTCTCCTTCCTGTTATGCCCTGTGTCCCTGTTCCTTGGTGATTGGAAACCACTGAAGGCAGGTTAGAACCAGCTCAGGTCCAAAGTACAAGGAGGAAATTAAGGGTTGATGTGCCCAGACTATGCCCTCAGCTGGACAGCTCATGCCCACGCTCAGATCCTATCCAGGCCCCTAGTCTGGGCAGAAGCCCGGAGGAATGAGGAGTAAGTTCCCTCCTGTTCAACTACAGGTCCCTCTCCATACATGGAGGCCAGCTCTATCTGCACAGCCACTGCCAGGCACACTGCTCCCTCTGCCCTGCGCTTGCCGGGCGTCAAGCTTGAAGGGCTTGTGGTGCCACAGCAGCAAACATTCCTGCTACAGCCTGCACAACCGCCAGACATCTTATGCAGGCTTTTATCCAAGGGAGCAACTGTCCTGTGTGCTGGCTGAATGGCTCACACATGTGTACACACACACACAGGAACAAAGGCACGCATGGATATATAGGCACACATCCATACACACCCACGTAAACTCTTTCTTCCGAGCTGAGCTCCTCTGGTAACTAAACAAATGAGTTCAAAACATCAGATCATAACTCAGGCCAAAGTCAGATGTGGGAGTGAAGACCTGTAATTTTAGCTCCTTAGAGGTTTAGGCAGAAGAACCCCAAGTTCAAGTACAGCCTAGGTCGCTTCACGAGATCACTGAGGGAAGAAAGAGACTGGAGCTCAGTGGACAAGGTACTTGCCGAGCATATACAAAAACCGGGGTACAGTCTCCAGAAGTGGAAGACTGGGGTGAGGAAAATAAAGGCTGATGTTTTTCAAAAGCTAGAATGTGAACTTAGAGCAATACAATTATCCAAAGCAAAATGCCTGTCACCAGGACAGGCCACGTCGGAACCTGACCCACACAGGCCTGGGAGTTTAGGAAACCCAGCTTTCTGAGTGCTAACAGGGCAGAACCACGCCAGCACAGGGAACACTGACTGTTCTCTTTGAGAGAGCCACACCCCTCCACAAAGCCTGCTAGGCACAGCCTTGACATATGGGCATTCTGCACAGCCCAGGACTCACATCGAAGATATAGCATATCTCAAGCCAAGTAGCAAAAGGGAACGCCCTGGGAAAGAAGAAGGCCCAAAGTCTCTGTGTGTCCCCGGTGCCGCCACGGGCACTTGGGCCCCTCTGCAACCCTACTTGGGCTGGTAGTCAAAAACAGATCAGAGGAAACTACCGGAGAGTGACGCCTCTATGATCTGAGAGACCCAAAGGCCACTACCTCTTGCAGATGGCAGAGGACCATGGGAGAAAACATGTAGGTACCATCACCAATAAGCAAACCAAGGCTGTGGGGGGTAGCGTGCTGAGGACAAGGAGAGAGACGCAGACTGGAGTAGCACTGAGCAAGACAATGGAGAGCCTGCTAAGGGCCTGGCTGCAGTCAACTTTACATATCTTCGTGTGACTGGCCACTATGTAATTAATTCACGCTCACCATTCTTGTTCAAACAACATGTCTGGGTACTCACCTTTCCCACAACGCCTGGCCAGTCTTTTGGGCATATACTTCTGTGCCCCACCGACAGCACCCAGGAGTTTGGTCTATATGGGCAGAAGTCACCTCTGTCCCCTTCTTCCCAGTGCTTCTTTGCACAACCCTCTTTAGCCAAGCTCTTTTGGTTCTTTCTCTTCCCCATTCCTCATGTGTCTGCATGAGCATGTGTGTGTTTGTGTAGCAGGTACTGGTTAGGGTGAACGCGTGTGCGTGGGTGAGGTGCAGGTGGACATGGGCACCTGTCATGACCCAAGGTTAACTTTGGTCTTTTCACTTTTATTTTTTGAGACAGAATCTCTCACTGAACCTAGAGCTCATTAAGTTAGGCTGGCCAGCCAATGAGGTTGAGGGAATCCTCCAGAATTCACTCCCACCCCACCCCCAGACAGGAAGTGTTGGGGTTACAGACCCTGGTCCCTCCAGAGCTTTCACACAGGTTCTGGGGATCTGAACTCAGGACCCTTTGCTTACTTGAAAGGCGCTTTATCAAGCGATCCATTTTCCCCGTCCTGTTCTCTTTAGAGTTAAGAACAAGAAGGGCTCAGAGAAGGAATTTACAGGAGTAGGACATGCTTCTTTTATCAAAGGCCTTACACATGCTCAGATGCGGCTGAAAAACTACTCTAAAACTACCTGCACACCAGAAGAACGTCCCAGAAGACTTGTTCTTTGCCAAGGCTGAACCCTCTCCCAGCTGGGAACCCACACAGGAAACCTGAAGGGCCGCTCAGTTCCATATACCTGGGGGCTGGGTCTCCTTGCTATAGGAGCCAGGCCAAGGAAGCACCATGTTCCCACCAAGTTTAACTGCTGCCTTTCCAAAAAGCAAAAAGGAGGTGATGCCTTGGGCCCCAATTGATCTGTGCTAGCAATTTGACTGGGGGCAAGGTGAGCCTGTGCTAAATCTCCATCCACAGGTGACCAACCAGTGCCAAAGCTAACCCTTAAAAGTCCCCTCAAGAAAGGAGCCCAGTGAAGGCACTGAGCCACTGACTCTTTGCCAAGTGGCTTTTTTACTCGAGGATCCAGCAGAGCCTCGCTCAAGCCACGCAAGTGTTCTACACTGAGCCACACCCCCGAGCCCTGGTGCATATCTGCTAGTTTGGGTACCCACATCTTGTAGCGTTCTTCCATAATGCACCCTGGGTCTGCCTCCAAGAAGATAAACATGCCCTGTCCCCCACACCCCAGTGGCAGCAGTACAAGGACATTTAATCTAGGGCTTCAAGCTTCAGGGCTTTTCTAAACAGGTCACCTTGGGACAGACTGGCCAATGGCCACGGAGTGTGGCCAAGTTCCTGGTTAGCAAGTGTTTTTGTGTGATGAAGTTCAAAAAATGAGAACAATAAACAGATGCCCACCCCCACCCACAAGGGAAAAAATTCTCTGGAAGTATGCTCTTGGTTTGGTTTGTTTAAAACAATGCTGGAAAGGAGGGGCTTGCCAAAGATGCATGTCTGGCCCATGGTACCATGCTGTGTTCCACCAACTGTGTAAGTGCATCACACACGCATACACACAGTTGACTATAGACAGTAGTAATGAGAACATTAGAATAAACACACGCACACACACACAGTGACTATAGACAGTAGTAATGAGAACATTAGAATA
>NC_022023.1:28792756-28810763 GCF_000317375.1 Microtus ochrogaster | reverse complement strand
TACACATGCATCACTGAGGAGAAGCTTGAGTTCAAGACAAGCCTGGGCTAAATAGCAAGGCTCTATCTCCCAAAAAAAAGGTGGGGAGGGGAACTGACTGGTCAGATGAACACTTCTTTACCACAGCCCTACTTCCAAATAAGGGAACCCTGTACCTCCCCCAGGAGGAGGACTCATAAAAAGCTCATCCATAGTTGTTGGGGGAGTGATGGGCCCTAAATTATAGTGGAAAAGAAGAAAGCAGAGTGTCTGTATAGCCACCATAACCAGCCCTCGATGTCTGGCTCAGACACAACATTTGCATGTCTTGGGCTTTCTACTGCTGTGATAAAATGCAAAACCGAGGCAACTTTCGGAAGAATGAATTTATCCTGGCTTTACAGTTCCAGAGGACCAGGTTCCGCAATAGTAGGGACAGAAGATGGCAGACACGGTGGCTGAATCTGGAAGTTGAGAGCCGAGGGCTCACACCTCAAATCTCAAGCAGAGAGCCAAAAGAGCAGACTCAAAATGGTGCTGCTTTTTAAACTCTCAAGGCCTACCCCTAGTAACATGCTTCCCTAGAAAGGCCACACCCGCAAAGACTCCCCAAACAACACTAACTGGGAACCAAGTATTCAAATGGTAGAGAATATGGGGGACATATATGATTCAAACCTTCACAACACATGTATATTTTTGTATGTTTACATGCACACACATAAACATTCAAGAGATAAAGGCAGGGCTTTTGCTGGAGTGATCATTATTCTGGCTTCCAACAAGAACCTCATATTCAATCCATTCCTGCCACTGAGAGTCAACAGCTGGGCGTCAGGTCCCCATTACACTGGCTTATGACAATGGCTGGAGTACATTCTGTACAGAGGGACTGGGCGGCAGCTGGTTTATTGCCCCAGTCCTGCTTATAGGGCACAGCTAACTTCTGAACTGCCAAGGTGGAGCGATTTTTATTCCCATTAGATGGGAAACCGATTTCTTGAGAAATCCCCACTTAGAGCTGTAAGATTAAAACAAGCTAACAATCCTACAGACTCAGGTATGTGAGCACAAGAGGCTTCTGTTTTCTTGAAAGCAGGTAGTCTTCACCAGGACCTTACAGGGGCGGGTGACAGCAACCATCTAGACACAAGAGCAAGCCAAGTGAGGACACAGGAGGTCTGGCAAAGACTGATACCAGCTCCCCTCTGAGCTGGCTATAATAAACATACCAGGAAGGACCTTCATCATGACGAATGATCTGCCGCATTTATCTGGGGAGGGTACAGCCTAACATTCCCTCAGGATTCCCTTTGACTTGACTTTTACTCATATTTATTTATTTTGTTTGTTTGTTTCTGAGACAGGGTTTCTCTGTGTAGTCCTGGCCATCTTGGAACTCATTCTGTTGGACCAGCCTGGCCTCAAACTCAGAGATCCACCTGCCTCTGCCACCGAAGTGCTAGGATTAAAGGCATGCGCCACCACTGCCTGCTACCCTTTGACTTTAAAAGCCATCAAAAGCAGTGCCCCCAAACCTCTGATACTTGTTCAGTCAAGGATGTTAGAATACGAGATAAAGAAACCAACCAGGGGTACACCAGGGGAATGAGAACACAGCAGGTGACCAGTATCGGAGCATCCACCCACAGGTTGATTAGTATAAAGAGAAACCTGTCCCTGTACATGGTGAGGCTTCAACAAGTACCATCTTAACCATGTGACCCAACGAGGGAACTAGCTAACATACTTTTTCCTGCCCATTCTGGTGACAAAAATGCCCAACTTCACTGGTTACATATTGATCAAAATTTTTTTTTCGAGACATGGTTTCTCTGTGTAGCCCTAGAATTCACTCCAAACTCAGAGATCCACCTGCCTCTGATTCCTGAGTGCTGGTATTAAAGGTGTGTTGCCACCACCACAAGGCTTGATCAAACTTCTTAAAGCTATGCTTGTTAAGTGTGAGGTATCAATGAAGTCCAGGCTATGGAATACTCTCCAGGACAAATGGGCTCCATTCTTAAAATGTCAGTGTCTTATGTTAAAGAAATGGCTCAGTGGTTGAGAGCACTTGTTGCTCTTGTAGAAGACCTGGGTTCAGTTCCCAAAACATACATGATGACTCACAACCTGTAAGATCTGATGCCCTCTTCTGACCTCCTTGGGCAGGAGGAATGCACACGGGACTCAACATACATGCACGCAAAATACTCATATACTTAAATAGATCTAAAAAAAAAAATCTTTTAAATGTCAGTTTCTCAAACGGCCAAGAGATACACTGTTCTAGACTCCAGGCAGACAGGACAAAAGTCTGCATGGAAACTTTGGGAACCCTTACAGAACCAGAATATAGACAGTACACATAACAGTTAAAGAGTCTAGGAGAGACAGAGGGAATAAGGGAACAGAGCATGACATTGTATCAACCGCTCTGTCTGGGGAGATCCCACAGTGCCTACTACCCCACTGCCTAAGCACTTGAGCGTACAAATGAGGGTGGGGTGATCACAGCTCTGCAGTACTAGGGTGCCTTGCTTCCCTGTGCCATTCAGAACGGCCATCCGAGAAGAGTGGCCAAGGGGCACAGGGGAGATATGTCCAAACTCAGAAGCACAGAGTCTTGATACACCTGCTTACCTGCTGTGCGGGCATTTCTTAACCCATCTGAATCTTAATTTCCTTACTGAAATGAGTCCTACATGTGGTTGCACACGTCTGAACTCCCAGCTAAGCCCAGGAGGTTTATCAAAAGTTCAATGTCAGTGTGTTAAAGTGTAGTAGTTTGGGAGTCTTAAGAGATGCGGTTGAGAGCTGACCATGTATGTCACTGTAGATCCATGGTTCTCAAACTGTGGGTGACAATATTTACATTACTATTCACAGCAGATACTTGTGTTATTTACCAGATATTTATTTATGTTACTATTCGTAAGAGTAGCAAAATTACAGTTATAAAGTAGCGGTGAAAATAACTTTATGGTTTTAAGGTTGAGAACCACTAGCTCTAGATGCTCTCAAGGACCACTTAAATTGCCTTATTAAAGTAGAAACTGGATACACTTTAACACACTGGTATCTGAAAATCTATGAGAACATTGGTTTGTGCAGGTCCCAGGGGTGCTGGCAGCAGGGATGGTGTACCCCCCTTTGACAGCACCACAGACACACCTCAGCACTGCACTCCTTGGGTTTCTTCAGGTATGTATTTAAATGCACACACATCCACAAGTGTGTACGTGAGAACTTTTTGTTTCCTCTCTCACCTTTAGCAGCTTTGGGATACAATTTTACCTTGTCCCTTTGCTCTGCCACATCTAAGAAGCAAGAAACCACAGGATATAGGTAGCAGGAGCAAGCAGTACCTGGGGGCAGAAAGGCTATCACAAGTTCATTTTGATGACTACACAGCAGAGGCCCTCTCTGGAGGACTGAAGGACTGTATCCAGCGCCGTGTATCCCAGATCCAAGGCCTCTTCTGCAGTGAGCTCTACCCCATGACTTGCTTTTGCTGGTCAGCACAGCCCAGCCCTGTCAGGCAAGCAGCCTCTGTGCAAGGAGGCTCACGCCACTGCCATAGGAAAGGAACACTGGTGAGCAATTCCAAAGGACTGGAAAAGCCAGAGCTGAGGAAGCCGGGCGAGCAGGCTCAGAGCATGTGGGAGGGAGCCTGGTCTCAAGAGTTTATTTAATGTGGGTCTGCACTCTAAAGCTCTACCTGAGAAAAGAAGAACTAGAAGTAAAAACTCTTCTCAAAGATGGTGGAGGCACAGCCAGTCTCTTCTCCCTCTGCCCAGGGGAGACCAGAGTGCAACAAAGACCTTCTTTTTCAGGCTAACAGGCCCCACGTGGGCTATAATCAGCTCTGTAGACACTGTGAGTAATGTCACCAGGTCTCTACAGAACCCCCCTCTCCTCCGCATCAGATTTGTCACCTACTCTAGAGACAGCAGAACCAAATCCTGTGCTTTCGATGGGTAACAGGTCCCATAAGTCATGGCCTGGCCATACCATTGAACACTCACACCACAAAGAACAACACTGTCTCCCGAAGTAGTAGACACGTGGAACAAACCCTGCCCAGCATCCCATTCATGCCCTTCTTAAATGTTACTGTGGCGTGCACACATGCAAATCCACAGAGGACGACTGGAGAGGCGCACAGTGCAGGACGCAATACACAGCTGGGAGACGGTTCTCTGTGCTACTTGTAAAGGTTCCTAAGAGGCCACTGGCAGTCTGGAGACTAGGGAAGGACCACTGGTATCGGCATGTTCCTGAACAAAGGGCTGCCCACCAAGAGGCTTGGCTCTACCCTGGGTAGAAGAAGTCCTGCCCAAGCCATTCTCTGCTCAGACAAACTGACTTCTGGGCAGTTATGTCAGAGAGTACCAGTGGGAAGAGGGGCCAGCAACATCTTGGACAGGAGGCTCTGAGGTCAGAGTGCACTTTGCAGGGAGGAGGCTGAAATACACTGTCCAAGAACTCCATGCAGGATCAAATCCCCACTTCAGTGGGGAAGGATAATTTTGCAGGCTAACCCCTACCAGTGAATTAATTCAGGAAACAGGTGAGATGGATCTTATTCTACTTTTCTATCCCCACTCCAACCACAAACCTTACTCCTGCCTCCAGCAAAGGACTATGCCCAACCCTGTGCTTACCTTCCTCTGGTTGCCCTGGGGGCCACTAAATAGCCCTGCCAGCTCAGGGAGCATACAAAGGCTCTATGTGCTACAAAGATAAAAACATGAAATAATTCTGAAAACAATTCTTAATGGGAACAAAGAAGTAGTAGGGATCTATTTCGGGGTAGGAGTCTCCAGATGCAGGAGGCTTGCTGCTCAATGGAGTAGATTTTCTGACATCCTCCATTTCCACCTCAAATCCCTTGGCCTCCAAAACCACCTGCTCCTGGCCTTACTGCTCCTCCAAAAGTAAGATTAGCAAACCTCCCAAGTACGGGCTGAGCGGTTCCAATTACATAAACAAGTGGCTTGGATTGTGGCATTTGCCGGAACATCAAGTCCTGAGATGGGAGAGGCAGGGGTCCACAGGACTTAGGGAGCTAAGCAAGAGGGGCAGGCAGCTCTTTGCAAACAACTGTACAGGTGCTCACATCAAAGGAAAGCCCTGGCTAGGGACCCTTGCCCTTCCCAAAGGCACTAAACATACAGCCCCCAGACCACCTTTCCGGTGGTCATGGCACATGTCACCAAACCACGGCGAGGTTTGGGAACAGCTACACACCACAGCTGGCTACCTGTTAACTAAGGTAGCTATAATAATCACTCCTGCCAAAAACTAGTATTGGGTATTGGGGCGGAGTTAATGTGGCATGGCCTCAGTCAGCCGCGGCCCGCTGTGACCCAAACCAAACCACAACCACCCCAGAACCAAAGCCTACGTGGAAGGCCCTGGGACCACCTTGCTGGATTCTCCCTTCTGTACCCAACACACTCTGCATTTAAGCACAGTTAAGGAAGGCAATGGCTTCCCAGAGGTTGAACCAGACTCCACCCAGAGGCAAGCATTTGAGACTCACCTGGGTACCAAAAAAAAACGCAGCCTAGACTTCCAAACCCCCGCTCTCGAGGGCCTAGAACCCTACGGTTACCCGAAGGTGGCGCTTCCCCCTAATCTCAGCACCCAAGGAGGGCGGCCCCGGTTGCCTACCCTTGGTCTAAAGCACACTATTGGCACTCAAAAGAAGGCCGGCTCTAGCCTCTTCTACCTGCTCTGAGCTTCCTGGCGCTCCGGAGAGAATGGTTCCCTCCCACTACGGAAGACGCGGTCCTCAGCGCCCCCAAACGTTTTCTAAACGCCAACTGAGACTGAACGGATAAGCGAGGCAACCAGGAAAACACCTTGGACCCAACCCGCCCACGACAGCCAGCCCCTCCCTTCAGAAAAGCCCTCTGCATTTCACCAGATCTGCAAGTGGGAAGTCACGGTGTAATATTCTGCACCAAGATTTCTCAATCCGATAGTTGGTGGCCGAACACCCCAAACCCCACCCAGCACTCTTGGTTCACCAGGTTCTGAACCCCGCTCTGCTCCTCCCCCACGGCCACACCCACCCCGGCGGCAGCTTTTCCTAGCACAACTGGGAGCCCTACATAAACCCCACGCACCTACTGGGCTCGCACACCACCAATTTTGACTCTGAATGCCTGGAAATGGCCCGGCCTTCATTCAATCCCGTCACCTGCCAAGCGGTTTGAGCGGTCAAAGCCTAGAGCTGGGACCAACCAACCCACCCCCGCCTCTGCGGTAAAAGTTCGCCTGGGAACCCCTAGCTTAGAAGTAGACAGAGCTCGGGCACGCCCCAGTACGGAAAAGCTCCAGCCCCCACAGCTTCAGTGTTTTCCCGTGCTTTTTGGTCAGCCACTCAACTGTTTTGACAACAAAAAAAAGTACAGCCCCTGGTAACAAAGCAACGGAACTAAGTGTTTTTGCAGTGAACTTGCCTCAAGGCTGTAAAAATAAAAGCTGTAAAAAAAGAGTTAAGTGTTACAGAAGAGTTTCCGTGAGCTTAAAGAAAATGCAGTTAAAGGTTTGCACCGCTGTGTTAAAGCCAAACACGAGGGGAAGGGCTTCCATATATATGAATCAACTACCTAGAGTCGGGCCCCAGCGCGGCGAAGCGATGCCCGGGAACCACGGAACCGAGTGACCCTACGCCACCCCAGGTTACAGGCTCTGACCGGCCGCCCTGGTACAGGTGCCACCGTCAGTCCAGGAGCAGGTGAAAGTTGGACCAGAAAGGGCATCAGAAGAGATCGCGCCTTCGTAGAGAAAGCACAGCCCCCCCCCTGCGACCAGGCGCGCCCCCGCCGGCCGGATGGGCTGGGGCGCCTACAAAGAGCCGCGGGTGTGGAGCGAGGACTGGGACCGCCCCCCGCGGCGGCCAGGGCCGCCGCTGGGTCGGGTTGCGACAAATTAAACCTTAGAGCGCTGGAAAAATTACAGGAAGAAGAGAGCGAAGAATGTGCCGAGTGGCTGAAGGGATCCCTGTCCCCGGGTGAACTTCGCCCGCGCGGGCCGGCCCCTCCCTAGCCAGAGAGTACCCGGAGGCTTGGGGAGAGGATGACGAGGCTCCAGCCCCGGGAGCACCCACGCCCCAATCGTAGAGCGCCGCCCCCCAATCCCCCCACCCCCCGCAACCTCGAGCGCACCTGCCCGCGCCGCCCGCAGCCCGGGATGACGACATACACCCCACGGCCCCGCCCCAAGAACCCGGGAGGGGGCGTGCCCGATGGGGGCGCGGTCGCCGAGAGGGCGCCGGCTCCGAGCGCCCCAGCCGGCCAGCGTCACGCGAGGCCGGAGCACCAGGGCAGGGGCGCGGCCGCGAGCGCCCTCAGCTCACGGCTCCCCGCCCCCGGCCCCTCTTGCGCTGGGCCGAGAGCTCTGGGGGCGTGGCTGTCCCCGAGCAGTCCCTAGTCCGCTCGTTCGCGGCGTTCGTGCTGCCCCACTGACCTGTGTGAGTTCTCAGGTGCGCCTTGAGGTGCGAAGATTTCCCGTAAACTTTCTCGCAGCCCGCGTAGTGGCACTTGTGCTTCCTCTGCGGGGACTCGAGGTCCGCGCGACTCCGGCCCCGCCGACCCCTTTGTCTGAGGCCGGGCTCGCCGCTCCCCGCGGGGCCGGGCTCCGGCTCCAGAGCCGCCTCGGGCTCGCTCCACGCGGGGCTGGGGGGCGCGGCCGGCGCGCCTGCTTGTCCGGGGGAGGCGGGCTCTGGGGCGGGCGGTGGCGCAGGGGGCGCGGGCGGCAGGCGGCAGGGGGTCCTCGCCTTGCGCGCAGCGGCCCCTTCTCGGCGTTCCGCGGGGGCGGGCGCCGGTGCCTGCTGGTTGAGGTCCGCTAGGATCCGCGCCACCACGAAAAGCGAGGCGCTGTCCTTGCCGTCGCAGCGCTCGTCAACGCGGGGCAGTGTGGGGGCGGCGGCGGCCGCGCCCTCGGGCCGGGGCTCAGGCCCTTCCCGCGGCTCGTGCACGACTGCGCGGCTGGACATAGACACGAGGCACTCGGCGGCAAAGTGATCCACATAGGCGGCGGCTGCCATGCTGTGGGCTCGGGCGCGCGGTGCTCTCGCAGGAGTCGTCAGCGGCGCATCCGCACCCACGGCCTCCGGAGAGCGGCGGGGGGCGGGGGCGCGGCGCGCCCTCTTCTCCGGCTGGGCTGGGCTAGGCTGGGCGCGCAGCCGCTTCTGCCGTCACCCGCGCGGCTCCGCGTCCGCCTGGCCGGGTACTGGAGGGTAAGCGCATGGGGGGCTCCGACGAAGAGGGTCCGCGTGCGGCGTCAGGGCCGGCTTGTCTCATGGATGTCGAGCGGCGATGTTAGGCGCGACCCCTGCAAGTTGCGGTCGTAGTTCCACCGTGCATTGTGGCAGGCGGGACAGCCTCCGTGCGCGCCGCGGCTCGGTGTGGGCGGACCGGCCCCGGGGGTGGGCGGGGCCGGGGCCACATCTGGACCCGACGTCAGCCCCCAGCCACATCCTGGCGGCGCAGGTTACAGGCGGCAGCGGCCGCAGGGAGCAGCGCGCACGAAGGGGGCGGGGAGCCTGGAGCGCGCACCAGAGGGACGGTGCGGTCGCGCGCCCGCGCCTTGGGAGGGGCGTGGCCGGCGGCATACGTGACCACCATTGGCTGTTGAGTACTCTATCTCGCCAATCCGGGCCTCCAGAGGGCCCTACTGGCCGCGGGACCTGCGCGCGCCAGTGGGCGTGCCCCTGAACCGGCAGGAGGAGGGGCGGAAATCGGAGCCCAGCGCGGGGCACGGTGACGCACGACGTTCGAGGGTGGCGGGCCACGGTGTAGCGGCGCAGGGCTGGGGCGCGTGCCTCCCGCAGCGGGAACCCCGCCGGGCCTTTCCGTGCCAGAGTTTTTTTGTGCACAGGCAGCCGTGGGTGGCGCGAGGATGGCAAGGCTACGGAGGGCACCCTGTGGTCGCTCCTCCCGCTAGGAGCGCGAGGGAGGTGGCGTGTCGGTCTCGCCGGGACCCAGGCGGCCGGCCTCGCCTATGGGCGGGATACCGCCCCTCCTCACCCCACCGCAGCGTTCTCGGGTGGCTGGGCTTGTGTTGCAGCCTCCTGCCACCTCCACACTCTGCCCCTATCGAGCTCCAGTCCTCGGCGCAACCCAGGCGGGATCCAAGTCACCACCAGGGCCGCCCCGCCCCCGCGCGGCCGCGCTGCCCTTGAGCCTATGTTAACCTGGCTGGTGCAGGGCCCACTACTGCCAGTGCTGAGAGAGTGAGCTACGTGCTGGGGCTGCGGTCGCGGCTGTTCAGGGAACGCGGGGCCCCTTCCTCCCCCTTCCTGCCCCAGGCCTGCTGCCAACTTCTCCAGGCCGCCCCTCTCCCACCGCGGTCGTGGAGGCTTCAAACACCACCAGCTGCGAGGACCCCGCCCAGGGCGCCCCACCCATCCACTGTCTGGGCCTCTAAAGGAAATGCTCAGCTGCGCCCCGCCGGGTCCTTCCAACCAGGCCACCTTGCTCTAAAGTCTAGACACACACACATTCGTATTCTTTTTCTCGGAATATGCTAGGCCGTCAGCGAGAGAGACGATAGCTTCCTACTGCCTTTGAACCGATCTTAATGCACTTTTCGGGAGCTGGTCACAGCTGGTCTCTGACCTGTGAAAACAGGGTCAGCAGCCTCTGCTTTTTCATTGTGGGTGGTGCCAAACACGTAATTCACCAGCAGGTCTGGGAGGCCGTCCGATGGTCCACCCTAGTGGACTAAAGCGGAGACAGTCACCTCACTGGCAAAATGAAGAACCATGGTTCTGACTTAAAGTTCTTTTACTTATGTTAATCACGGGAAACTTAGCAATTAGGGATTTTCAGTTGTGAAACTAATGTTAACCTCTGAGCACCCCCGAGTGCTATCACATCACATACCCCCAATTTCCTCACCATTGGGCTGCTGTCTCGTGGAGAAGCTGGATCAGGGCTCTGTAGGAGGGTCTCGACTTGGCAGAAAGTCGTCATCTTTGTTCCAGGCAGATTGTGTTGATGACATTTAAGAGACTGTGTCCTGACCAAGTGATGACTCAGAATGTTCCTCTGTTCCCACCACATGCCACAGACAGTCATTTCATTGGGAAAGAGCTGGCCCCTACACCGCCTTTCTGACCATGTGTTCTTTCCTGACCTTCGGCAACCAGGGGAATTCTGCAGTTTAGTGCTGTCCTTGTGGCTTCTACCTGCACTGGTGAACCTTCCTAGGAATACACTATTATAGGCGTTGGACTCCTAGTCATAGGCTTCTTTGGTAGCTTGAGTCAATGGACCGTTGCTCTGATGCGCCCCATCCAAGCTTCCTTTTGATAGTGGCCTCCCAAAGGGTTTCCCCTGTGCATGCGGAGCATTTTAGGGACAACAGTCAGCATCCCTAATGATTTTTGAAAAGTTCACTCACCGAGAACATAATGATTGGAGTCTCAAGCCTGGCGTTTCTTGTCCCAAGCACAGATGGAAATATCCCAGGGGTACAGTTCTGCTCTCCAGTGAACAGCTCGTAACTATGGGCCCATGTTTCCTTACTAGTAAGATTTTGACAACCATGCCATACATAGGTAAGTGAGAGTAAGGGGAGTTCTTTTTAGGTGGAAACAAGACGGGGGAAAATACAACAGGTTGGACCAAGTGAGAGCAGTGAGTCATGAAAACACTAAAGATGAGTGAGGTTATGGGGTGAAGGTGGTAGTTGCGTCGACTTGAACTGCCATTCGGAGCCTCTGAAACAATCCCAACTATAAGACAAAAATCTCTACTATGAGACAAAGATGAACAAGGACAGAAACAGGAGGCAGTAAAGCTAAAAAGTCCCCGCAGACTCACGGAAATGAAAGCCTGAAATAGGAAGGCAAGTTTCCTCAGAAGGTTTGCAAATGGTGGCACGAGGCACCTCTGGATGTGGAAGGGAAGGGGCTTTGAAATAAGAATGGCTGCCCAAGAGTCTTTTCCCAGAGATGCTCAGATGCCCTGTGCTGTCTTACAGCAGCCCCCTTCCTCTAAGGAGAAGCTGTGTCTATCTAAAGACAAGTCCTTGAACCCAGCGGCAGAGGCAGTGGCACAGCACTGGGACCAGGATTAAGTGCACATGTGTCTACTGATGTCTACAAGCCCCTCTCAGGGGTTTAGTGGCACAGGGAGCCAGGAGCCTAGGAGAGGTTTTTTTGGGGCTGAACAAGCCAGGCCAATGGGAACCCTCAGCACGTTTTCAAATCCATGGTTGCTCAAATGTCCAATTAACATACTACGGAGGAAGGCCACACTGAAAGATGCCACTTGGCACAAAACTTCTGATTGATCTCAGTCATTCCCAGACAAATAGGAGTGGACAGATAAGCCGACCAGACCTGTCAAGAAAGCCTGCATCAGGAAATGCAAAGCCTCAGGACGTTTTTGTTTTGCTCTTTGTTTGTTTTTAAAGTAAGTTATAGGAAACAACCATGGAGAGAGAGAGAGAGGTAAACATCAAGAAAACTACCAATAAGAGCAATAGAGAAACGTAAAAGGATACCACAATCTGCAAAAGGGAAATAAGTGAGTGTGAGGACACAGTAGGGAGTAAAAGACAGCGTTCTTGGAGCTTTAAAAGAAAGTAGCAAACATATAAATGGCCAAGTCTTCAGGGCAAAGACTGGGAGAGAGCATTAACCAGAAAGAATTCACAGCAACATAAAGTGGACAGAAGAGAAGGGAAAAGATCTCTAAAACTGTGAGCCAAAATAACCGTTTTCTGGGTGGGGCAGTAGTGGCACATGCCTTTAATCCCAGAACTCGGGGGTTGGGGGGACAGAGGCAGACAGATCTCTGTGAGTTCAAGGCCAGCCTGGTCTACCGAGTGAGTCCCAGGACAGTCAGGGCTACACAGAGAGTTCCTGTCTTTAAAAAAAAACAAACCAAAGCCAAAACTATTTCCTGTTTTGCAATTCATCCCAGATATTGTTATGGCAACACAGCTAACACACTATTTTACATCAGTCTTTAAGCAGGAATATACACTGATTAGAGTAACAGATACAAGGTGTTTCTGTGCTATGCCTTTGGATGACTGATAGCACAGTAGGCTTTTTGTACCGACACCCCAGGTAAGTAATTCATTACTCTGTGATCATTGCCATAGTTGGGACGTTGGAAGTGGTAGGACTCTATTAGGGAGTTCTCAGGGATCATGGTGGTGTATGTTGTCTCTAACAGACAGAAACTCCGTTATACGGGCTGACTGCGTTTTTAGGTGCAAGTGGTTTCAAAAAGTTGCCTTCCCCTTTACAGGGAAATGGATCCTTTCTCATGATAGGAGCTACCTGAGGTCATGAGTCACCAAAATGAGAAGGACGAGAAAAGGGCATATGATCTGGGAAGCAAGGCATTGGACAGAGGGTAGAGCAGAGAGGAAGCTCCAGCCAGGAGCTGCCCTGATGCTTGCTCAAGAGCTCGGAGTGGCAGCATCCTCCACCAGTCAGAAGGGCCCGGCTGTGCTGCAGATCTCTGTTTCTGGCATATTGCACATCCATCAGGAGGTGCCTGTGATCAGGAGGTGGATAGAACAGCCTCTGTCTGCAGTGTGCTGGTTGCCATGGCAGAGGGAAAGGAGGAATGTTAACCTTGCTGTGTTGCTTACCTCCTCTCCCTACATAAACTACAGCTCCTCTCTGGGTGGCCTGACCCAATCTGAAGTGCCATTTTAATCTGGAATGGGAGGAATTCACTGAGACACATTGTGTAGCATGCAGCTTAAAGCCCAGCACCTCTGCAGGATGATCTGATTTCTTCATATAGTCCATGTGGTTTCTTGTGGTCAAGAGGCCTATAATTTAAAAGAATGTTGTCAGTACCCCGTCCCTCACTATCTTATAGGTGGTATTAAGAAATGACAGAACTGCCAGGCGGCGGTGGCGCATGCCTTTAATCCCAGCACTCGAGAGGCAGAGGCAGGTGGATCTCTGTGAGTTCAAGGCGAGCCTGGTCTACAGAGTGAGTTCCAGGACAGGCTCCAAAGCTACAGAGAAACCCTGTCTTGAAAAACCAAAAAAAAAAAAAAAAGGGCAGAACCTTTAATAGGTGGGACCTAAGTGCGGGTAGGCAGGTCCATGAGAGTACCAACCTCGGAAGGGGTGAATGCTGTTTTCTGGGAATGTGTGAGCGCCCACAAAAATGAGTTGTTGTGGGGCTTATATGTGGCTCTTTCTTTTTTCCTTTTTTTTCAAGACAAGATTTCTCTGTGTAACAGCCCTGGCTGTCCTGGCACTCACTCTCTAGACCAGGCTGGTCTCGAACTCACAGAGATCCACCTGTCTCTGTTTCCCGAGTGCTGGGATTAAAGGCGTGTGCCACCTGGCTCACTTGTGGCTCTTGCAGAAGACTCAGTTTCCCTTCCTAGCACCCATGTGGTTGCTCAGAACCACCCATGATTCCAGTTCCATGGGATCTGACCCCTTCTTTTGACTTCCAAGGGCACTAGGCCGGCACTTAGAACATAAACATACATACAGGGGAAACACATAAAAGAAATCTCTTTTAAAAAGAGTTGTTAAAAGAAGAGTGAACCTAAATTTCAAATGGCTCCAACTTCTTGTCTTCTCCACTACATTGAGACATAGCCATGAGTATCCTTACCAATGGCCAACCTCATGGGGTCACACAATCTTGGACTTCCAAAACTGTAAACAATCCTCTTTTTTTTTTCATGAAGTAGCAGTCTCTGGTGTTTTGTTATAGCAACAACAACAAAAGAACTCACACACTTCCTCAGTGTATAACTGTCACTGTGCAGCAGAACGTAGGGACAGAGTAACACCACAATTCAGGGGGGCATGGAGCAGACAGAATCCATAACAACCCTGCAGTCTTGCTGGGCAGAGAGTGCCTCCACCATGAAGAAAAACCAAAATCTTCCTTCAGTAACTCTCAGGCCCCTTGCCCTAGTCCTAGGGTTTCTCCTTTTCCACTATCTCATGAAGTAGACATTGGCAATTATGTCCTTCTGAGGGGCTGAGTAGTCCCCTCAAGCCACTCCTTTTGTGCATAAGATTAAATCAAGGGTTATTTGAGTCCCAGCTGTGTGCCAACTTACAGATAGATGCCTTGGCACTACTGTTTTCTCAAAATAGAGTTAAGGTCTTATCTGTGTTAGAAATCAGATTTGGGTCATGAAGCACACACATACACATACACCGCTCCAATCAGAGTATCAACAAGGTAAAAATTTACTACAGATCTAGAGGGTGTGCCCAGAGGAGCACGCACACTGAGACAGGTGCACTTGGCTTTAGTGACTGTGTCCTTCCTCCCACTCTGTTGGCTGGGGTCTGACCTTAGCCTTTTCAGACTGTCTAGTGTTAAAAGAATTGGTGCTAGCCTGGCAATGGTGGCTCTCACTTGGGAGTCAGATCTCTGTGGGTTCAAGGCTAACTGGGTCTACAGAGCAATTTCCAACACAGCCAGGATTATACTGGGAATTACTGTCAGAGAGAGAGAGAGAGACAGAGAGGGAGGAAGAGAGAGAGACAGAGAGAGAGAGGTTCTAGAGCTGAGCATGGTGGCACATGTCATCTATAATCCCAGCCTTTGGAAGGCTAAGGCAGCAGGACAGTGAGTTTATAGCCAACCTGGGCTACAGAGCAAAGTCATGCATGTCTCAACCAACAACCATGAGACTCCAGAGGAACCCATACATATACCATGTGTGCCCAGTAGTCAGATCCCTTCCTGACATGGAACCTTCCAGTACCCTGATCCTGGACTTCCCATACTACAAAGCTGTGAAAAATGGACTTCTACTGTCTGTAGAGGGTGCTGTCTGTACCTTCCACAGGCTATGCATGCACATATATATGTGTGTGTGTGTGTGTGTGTGTGTGTGTGTGTGTGTGTGTGTGTGTGTGTGTGTGTGTGTGTGTGTGCATATATATATTTTATATTTTATTATTAATTTTATTTATTTTATATGTATCAATATGCCTGGTGCCTGAGCAGACTAGAAGAGGGCATCTGATGCCCTGGAATTGGAGTTACAAATGATTGTGAGCCCCGTGTTGGTGCTGGGAACCGAACCCTGGTCCTCTGCAAGAGCAGCAAAGGCTCTTAATCTACAAACCATCTCTCCAGCCCAGGCTATTGTGTTTTATAACCCTGATCTGGATAGATTGAGATGTCATCCTCCTACAGGAAAAGGCCACTGTGGCTCTGAAGGCGGGAATCGTCCAGAGCAGTAAAGCACCTGTGGTTTCCAGGGCCACAGGCCTAACTGCAAGCACTGACGGAAAATGTGGAGTTGAAATAATTAGAAAACGAAATGGACAGAAAACTTCGCTTCAGCAGAAATATCTTCACTGTGGTGAAGTAACAATGAGCAAAGGGGTCATAATCTAATCAGTTTTGCAAAGGGCGCTGAGGTGTGGGCCTGGAACAGGCAGAAGGGCAAAGAGCCACACCCACGTGTGCCTAAGGAGAAAGCCACAGACAACACCCCAAACTGAAAACCCCAAATAGCAATGCTGCAGCAGGCGGGATTCTAGCAGTCAACACCCCACCGCCCCTAATCCAGTGTTTTCTAAGGCTTTTGAAATGCCATTGATGTCTATGGCCAAACCACCCTGAACGCACCCTATCTCCCCTATCTCGTTTGATCTCAGAAGCTAAGCAGGGTCTGGCCTGGTTAGTACTTGGATGGGAAACTGTCTGGGGATACCGGCTGCTGTAGGCTTTAAAAAAATAAAAAGAAAAAAAATGTAATGCAATTGATGCCCCTAATCAGTTGGTGTTAGGTTAAGGAGATAATAGGAAAGAATGCAAGCCAGTCAGTCAGTCAGTCAGTTAACCTGAGCCTGTTCAATCTAGGTCCTGAGGTCAAAGGTCAGAGATGGAGCGTGTACTGTGTGTGTGTGTGTGTGTGTGTGTGTGTGTGTGTGTGTGTATGTGTGTGTGTGTGTGTGTGTGTTAGAGAATCTACCAGTCCAAGGAGGCTAGAAATGGAGGGCTGGGAGACTGAAGATTACAGGTTAGGGGTCAGAAACTGAAAGCCAGTATTGAGTTCAGCCACAAGTTAGAGACTGGCGGTCAGAGAGATCACAGACTGGGCGATGGAAAGACTAGAAGCCAGACAGGAATGAGAGTGAGGAAGTTTCTGGCCTGTGGCTGAGAAATTGAGTGGCTCCCCATGGGAAACAAGGGTGGCCTCTGGTTGCTAAAAGTGGCCGCTGGCTCACAGCTGACCAGAAAGGGATCCTTGGCCCACAGCTCCGAAGAACCGATTTCTAAAGGGCCACCTGGGTGTAGACCAGGACCCCATTCCAGAAGGAAACTGGCCAGGCAGTTTGATCTTCATCCCTGTTGACCCTGAGCAGAAAACAGTGCCCCCCCCCCAATGAGAGGACAGAGGGTTTGTCTTAAAACCCTGGGCCATTCCTTATGCTGCAGCAGCAGCAGCGAGAATACATATCGCATGCTGTGTGAGCCATGAGGACATTCTGGTAGAAGCAAACCCAGCCTGCCCTAGGTGTTGGCCATTGCCACACTTGCATTGCCAGATGCCAACCGAAAACAACTGTCTAAAATGACATTAGTCCAGAACGTGTCTCGGCCTTCCTTGTCATTATTCCCTAAACAATAAGGCGTACTGGCTCATTACTCAGCATTCCCTTAAATGCTAAAAGTCACCTCGAAGCAACTGAAAGGCCACAGCATTGCATCTTCCCAGGAAACTTGCAATGCTTCAGACTTGGACTTTTTATCCATAAAGTGGAGACAGAGGGACGATTTATAACTTGAAGCAGGAAAAAAGTTAAAATCAGAAACCCCTTTCCACAGTTGCCATGACCACACGGCTCTTGTACCTTTGCCATGAGGTGTGACCTGGGCCACTGAGCTCTGGAAATTTGCATATGAGGAGAACCACCCTACCTTTTCGCTGGGGCTTGGAGGGGATTACATCTTTGTGTTAATTGACTTTGTTGGCACACAGCACCGAGGAATAGGCTTTCTTTTGGATCACAATTTGGTCTTTTGGCTGCGGCTTTGGGCCTGTGGCAAGCAGCGCTTCAGGGCAGGAGCAGGTGGTGAGGCAAACGCTGAAATTCATGGTTTGGCTCTGTAAATCTCCCCAGTGACTTTAACAACTCCCTTCAAGTCCCACCTCTTAAAGGTCCCCCCTTTCCTGTTACCACCATGCTAGGGATGGAAACTTACACAAACACCCAATGACTTTGGGGTGTATTCAATATGCAAACTACAGCCCCCTCTACGCTTCATCTTCCTGCCCACCACTAAGAAGCTGCAATCATTACGACAAAGCTCCAGGGCTTGAAGGGAACCAAATAGGAGAAAGCAGGCCAAGCAACCTTTTCACGAGCATCCTCCTGATCCTCCTGGACAGTCACTGTGTTTGATCTATAATTTGAGGTCTATCTAATTAGACTACCATGAATATAAATAAGGTAGAAGGTGGGAGTGTGGAAGAAAAACAACAAAAGTGTGAAATTAGGGGTTAGTGCCAGGAGTAAGGGTTGCACTTCATACCATAGAGTTGTCTTTGGTGGGGATGCAAGATGCCAGCGCTTAGCATCATCCTCCCTCCGTTGCAGAGTACCCAAGGATTATCCTCGGTCGGTCACGTGTAACTGCTTGGGCTCAGAAATCCTGGACAAATCCCAGCATCATTCAGTACCTGTGGCTCCTCCCAGCACTTCTCACCCCGCCCCCTACCCTAAACCACTCCCTCCTAGAGGCTGGGCTTTCCTTTCCCTTTCTCGCCACCCCCTCCCCCCCCAACTCATTCATTTTGGCCTTTTAGCCTGGGCAACTACTCTTCCTCAGCAGTTTCTCTTCTGCTCTCCTTCCCGCTCTCTGCTCTCGTGGTCTGGTTTAGTATGCCGGCCATGTTCAGCGTGGACTCCGCTGTGTATGCATTCTCCCTTGTATCTGTAATAAAATCTTCTCCAAGCTTTAGGTGCAGTCATCTTTTTCTTTTATTCCATTTTTCCTTTTCTTTCTCTTCCTTCCTTCCTTCCTTCCTTCCT
>NC_022023.1:28777445-28792386 GCF_000317375.1 Microtus ochrogaster | reverse complement strand
GTTCCATTCAGTAATGAGGCAGAAGTGACCGGGTTAGCCAGGACATTTCATAACATGCTGTGCCTGGGGCTCACTCATTAGCTTTGAAGTTTTCCACAGGGTCTTCCCCCTCTGCCTCTCTTCATTCAGACTTACTCCCAATAGTACTAAAGGGTTGCCCACAGAGGGCCCCCAAAGGTGTTGCCACCCCCCCAAACCTGGCCATTTCAGAATTAGATTGTCGGGAGAGGAACTTGGACTAGCCAGTCTACTCTCAGTGGCTAACAGGTTGACGTGTAAAGAGGGACCAAACTGAGCTGTTGCCCCCCGGGGGAGTTCGTAGAAAGCTGTTCCTGTGTCCTGTTTCCCCGCCTGGCAGAGTGCAAAAGAACTCATCGGGTTTTCCTGATGAAAGCTGACCTCACATCTGGTATGCATTTCCATGGGGAACGATTAAAACCAGAAGTGCTCCCGAGATGGAGCCATCAAGAAACTGGGTGACATTGAGAGTGGGACAGGAGCTCCATTGCCGATGAGCAGATGGCCCCCACGCCCAAGCCTGGCACTGACATTGGCCCCCACCCCCACCCTTTAGTCACTATGCCAGAGAGCTTGGTCTCAGTGACAATGCTTCCTTCTTGTGTGTGTGTCTGTGTGTCTGTGTGTGTGTGTGTGTGTGTGTGTGTGTGTCCCCTCCTCTCCCACTCCTAGGTCATCTGACATTCATGACATGTAATTCTCTCCCTTGGGTCGGTGCCCAGGGTCAAATGCTGCATTTCATGCTTTTGACTCCAATTCTTACCCAACTCAAGGTCAGCCACAGTGAGCCCAGGATATGTGCCATTCTAACACACAAAGAAAGAACAGTTCCCTCCCAGCTCACGGGTGAGAAAACTGGCCAGGGGAGGCAGAGCCTGGACTGAATCTGGAGTCCCTTGGCCTTATCATGGAGCCCTGACTCCCAGTCTCAGAGAGCTGGTTAACCACCGATGTGAACGTATGTCAAATGGGCACAGTGTATATCAAACTGCAGGGCATATCAAATAGAGGGCCCTATCTGATGAGCAGCCCTGTTCTTGAAGGACATTTGGATTACTGTAGCTCTGTCCCTTGGTGCTTGCTGTGGCACCTGGGACTATGCATCTGGCTCTAGCAGCCAGTTGAGCTGGGCAGACACCAAAGGAGCCATTTTCTTGCCTGGGCAGAGGTGAGTACCTGCTGGTGCTGTGTCTGGTGTTACAAAGAGTCAGCACATGGAATGATTGTCAACTGCCAAGCCCGTGTAGCCTGGGCGAGCCATCCTACAGGGCAGCATGGTGACTGGACAACTCCACCCTTTAGGTCCTCCACCCTGGGCATTGCCATGGGTGGAACATTGGGGGGGGGATTAGCAATCATTAGGCCTGACTTTATCACAAAATCAGCTGTTTTAAAATATTTCCAAACTACAGTAGTACTTGAGGTTGGCTCTCTGTCTGGCAGCTGGTGACAGGCCTTCTGTTTGGTCTTTCCCAGCTAAAGCAGTGGGCCCCACACAGTCAAGGGCATTGATTAGGCTAAGAAGGAGAGTGTGTGCTTTCCCCCAAGGAAAGGGAGAAGAGCGGGAAACAATCAGGAGACGAAGTTAATTGAGTTTCAGGTAACAGGAGAGCAATGAGAAGTGACTTCCAGCTACTTCCTGTAAATCCTCCGAGCCACTGGTCTGTGGAGGTGATGAGGAACTGGACCTGGCACTTCCCCTCCTCAAGGCCAGGGAATAAAAAGGATTTTAGCTTAATCCCAGTGCTTGGGAGGCAGAGCCAGGCAGAGCTCAGTGAATTCAAGGCCAGCCTGGTCTACTGACCGAGTTCCAGGAAAGCCAGAAAAACCAGAGCTCCACTCTGATTTCAAGTTGGTCTTAGCTTTGCCTCCTGATGTTGTGATAACACAACCTAACTAAGCAATTTAGGGAAAAGCTCACTGCACTCAATTCCATGTTACAGTCCATCAATGCAGGGACATCGAGGTGGGAGGAAGTTGAAGCAGTTAGTTGCATCCACTGTACAAAACAGAAAACAGTGATTGTGTGTGCGTGCGTGTGTGTGCATGTGTGTGTGTGTGTGTATGTGTGTGTGTGTGTGTACCACTCGGTGTGCTCAGCTGCCCTCTGCTTTCATTTAGTGAAGGGCCTAGCACATGAACTGGTGCTGCCCACGGGAGGGTGAATCTTCCTACCTCGGGCCAGCCTAATCTAGACATTGAGTTTCTGTTCTTCCTGGGTGATTCTAGATTGTGTCAAATTAATGGCCAAAACTGTCACAAAGTGTATATGCCCAGTTTATCCATTTATCCATTACAAACACTGGGGACTTTAGGGCTTGCCTGCTCTGCTCATGACTCTGGGTTCTCTCTCTTTCTCTCTCTCTCTCTCTCTCTCTAGATATATATATATATCACACACACACACCACACTATTGTTTTGGGCTGCAAGTAACAGGATATAGTCTACCCTCTCTTAAAGAGCCAGGGTCCCCATTTGGACTGCAAGTAACCAGACATGGCCAGCCATCTAGTAAAGAACCAGCGTCTCCTGTGATCCAATTTCTGAAGGTGGCTCTCCTTGAGCTAGAAGCTCCTCAATGCTGCTTCACCAGCCAGAGTTTGGCTTTCTGCTGGGAAGATGCCCACCCTGGGAAGATGCCCACCCTGGGAAGATGCCCACCCTGGGAAGATGCCCATGGCACCTACCACATCAGCCACCACGGGGCGTCCTCTTGAACTCCTCACTTTCTGATCATGGCTGTGGGACAATGGCTCTATTGAGAGAACTCCCTTAAGTAGCAGGTACTCTTGCAGGTTTGACTAGGCTCTCCTGCCAGCCTCTGATATACCAAGGCTCTCCTAAGAGGGCTGCGAGCCCATTTGTCCTTCATTGTGAACCTGAACGAGGGGGCTAGACTGCACAGGTCTCCTCACAGGGGTAGAAGGAAAGTATCATCTGCTGGAAGGGACTGGCTCTGACTTTCTTCTTCCAACAGCAAGACTCCATCTTTTCCTGATTATACTGTGTTTCCTCCAGGCGTATCCAGGCCAGCAAGCCTGTTTGACTGTGGCAGTGAGGCCCGTGGTGACTTGGCCTACAGGTGACTCTCCTATACTGCCACAGCTCATCCACCCCCAGCTTCTCCTTGGGTCTCCCCACATTTCTTGTTTTTAGTCCCCTCTGGGAGAGGCTAAGGACTGATTCTCTGAAGGCCTGGGCTCAACCTGGCTCCCTATCTGCACGGTGGATGCATTCCAATGTTGTATCCTGTTTGGTATCACCCCGGCTTGGAACAAGCTCTCCCTCAGGGGCTTTGCCTGAGCTCTGCCAGGATCCCCTCTGCTCCACTGTGCCCCTTCCCCCAGGGAGATTGTTATAATCGACTTCTCAATTTCCTTGCTAGGTTTGGAGGTAAAGCGGTCCCAGGATGGAACGAGAAAGAGGGTCCTCTCCTGGGGACTCAGAAGGCTGGCTGTGCCCTGTAAGAGCAGGCCTCTGCTCCGAGGAGAAACCACCCACCCAGCTGTTTCCAGGCTTAAGGCACAATTCCCCATCCCTCACCTTTATCATCTCCTGGCAAGGGTCCCTCTGCACAGTTCACGTCTTTGTCAAGGCCTCAAGAGGGGCCCGTGAGTATACAACGTGCTATGACTAGCACAGCCCTGGGCCCCTCCATTGGTCTGAAGTCCCAGGCATGGTTAACTATGCCTCCCACGAGTCAGAGTGATGGCAAGGTTCTCTTGTGGAATACATAGTCTAGAGCAATTTAGGTCCATGGGTGTTGGCTGATAGTAGGCACTAAAGCATGGCGTCTGGGCTGTAACAGTGCCAACATGCACAATGCCAGGACAGGGGAGTGTGCACAGACCAGTGGCACTCAACAAGGACTTCTGAGAAAGGTGAGACGTGAACAAAGACCTCACAGGTGATGAAAGTGCTTATGTTTACAAAGGACAAGGGAATTTGGGTGTGTTGGAGGTGGTGGCCAGGGTAGCCTAGAACCAATAAGATCCGCCCAGGGGTGGGAAGTTCAGCCAGAGGGGAAGCACCCAAGAGGAAGGTAAAGTCTGTCCCAGGGCCTTGGCAAGGGCGTCGGGTTCTCGTGCTTTCCCCAGGAGGTAGACAACTTGGGAAAGGCGAGAAGAGCAGATCGAGATGCTTAGGAAAGGGGCAATTGGCCTTGGTAGCATGCCTAGGGTGTGAGCCCCTGTAAGTTTGGTGTGCTGGCTGATGCCCGTTAGGGAGCTACTCTGAACCCATTTCCCGAAGTGAAAAGCCTGGAAGCATTCCCTAGGAGAAAGTGATGCCTTGGCATGGCCTAGCATACCTGGAACGTGTGGTGTTCTTTGCTCTCCTAAGACAAGGATCATGGTTCACCACTGGTGACCTCAACATTACTTAGCTAGGGTCAACTCTCAGGCCCTTTGGGGACAAGGCAAGATTGCTCTGTCATCACTGTGTTCTGGGTAACACCATGATCCCATGATCATGGAGTTTGAGCCTTCGTTAGGGCAGTGGGTATACCGCGGGAGCCCTGGACAGCAGCGGGCTGGGAGCAGGTGCTGGCAGCTGCTGCAGGCCTTACAATGTGGCTTTGTCACTGGGGTGGCTCTGGAGCCAGGGAACGACCTGTGCTGGGAAACAATTCTCATGGCTGGGCTGGTGCAGGCTGCCAGATCACAACAAAGCCCTGGAGAGCCGTTGGGCAATCACTTTTGTCATGCAAATGAGGGCGGAGCATAGCAGCCCCCTCTGCCTGCGCGCTAACCTTTTTGTGATTCAGATGAAGCCGGTCGGCTTTCCTGGGTCCCAGAGCTGGTTTAGCCTCTCCTATTGTCCTCTCCAGGGCCTACTGCCACGCCGCCCTGCTCTGACTTTCCTGAACCCACGGTTTTACTGAAAGGTAACAGGACTAAAGAAAGTCAAGACCAAAAGATGGCACCCAAAATAGTGCGGGTGACTAGGTCAAAGGACAGTGTGGGGAGGCCAGGGCCAGGATGCAGGGAGCCTGGGGTTCTGAGGAGGGCTAGTCTAGGGCTCCTGGGTAGGCAAAACTTGAATGGGGTTTGAGTAATGAGTGAAAAGCTGGGTCCTTAACTAGTGCCTACTGGCCTGGACAGGACAATGCGTCCTTAGGGGCGCTGTAGGCTCTCTCCTTGTCCCCTGACACTGGCCTAGCTAGTAAATTGCAAGTTCCCAAATTTCTTTGGGCCTGCATTTACTTGTCTGGGAAAGAGGATAGGAGTAACCCCTGTTTAATGCCACTGTGAATTGAAATAAAATAATCCGGACAAAATGTTAACGTTTTTTTTGCTTGCTCATACTCATCACATGGCCCACACACGCATTTCCCAGTAATTTACTTCTAGGAATTGATTCTACAAATACTCTCACATGTGCAAAATGACATATGTTTGGGGTTATTCTCTGCAGATTTGTTTGTAACAGCCAGAGATTGGAAAGGGCCCAACTCCACATCGACAGGGCCGGGTTAAATGGCTGCTGGTTGTTGTACCGTCTAACAGATTGCTCTGCCGTTGAACAGGAGCCAGCCACTCAGTCCTGCCTCCACAGGAACTGGCCTCCTGTGGAGCTGGGAGGTGAACACAGGTCAATTATCTGTGAAAAGCCAGAAGCCAACACTCAAGGGTCTTGGCAGCCTGCTCTTTTGCAGCTGAGGGGCCAGTGGCCTAGGAAAAGATGGGATATGGTATGAGCCCTCCCCTCGACAGAGACATGCTCTCTCCTGCAGAAATAGGCTGCCTTGGGTGCCATGGGTACACAGCATTGCAGAGAAGGAATCGTAGGACTAGTCACCATGACAACAGCAGGCGGTTGTAATTTTCAGCCCGAGGAGTGCCCAGAGTACAGGACGAAGCTGCCGACACCCCCCCCCCCCGACAGGACTGCCTTTGTGGGCACCTCTGAATCTGAGGCATGGGGACTTCCTGGCCTGCGGAATGAGAACATGGCAAGTCTGCCCCGTGCGACTTGGGAAGACAAACAGAGAAAGGCCAGGAACAGCTCCCAAGTGACCGCAGGAATCTGCAAACACAAGGCTGCCAGCCTCTTGTGACGGACCCAAGTGGGTGCCACGGTCCTCGTTTCTTCTATTTCTCCTCATCAAAGCTGTCTGCCTGTAGCCCCGAATTTCCCTCATCAGAGCACCGGGTGGGAGGCGAGGGAGAGGCAGGTGGATTTCATTTGGGCCGGAGGGTGGCTAATATGGGCAGCTTGGTTAAGTTGTCCACAGGTGTGCGAACACAGGTGAGGCCCAGCTGATGCTGCCCAGCTGATGCTGCCCACCTGCTTTCCAGCCCCCTGCCCCTCCTTGTTCCTTCCCCACCCCACCTTTCAGACTTGGAAACTGCTTGCTTCTGAACTCAATAGCCTCCCTATCCGTACAAGGGAGAAAGGGTATCTAGGCAGCAAACAGGAAACGGCAACCTTTAACCCCGGCACTAAACGGGTATCACTTTGAACATCAAGCAGTTATGATGTGTAGATACAGGCACCAACAAGGGCTGGCCCTGGGAAGGAAGGGAAACTGTTGCTCCGGGTGTAGCTATCCCAGCCCAGTGGGTATCTCCCCCGTCCCAATGGGATGAGGATGAAATCCCAATTCCCCTGTTGAGATTGGCCTTGTAGATCCACATAGACCTGGGAAACAGGACAGACTATCCAAGCCTCAAGAAACACAAGAGCCCTGGGAAGGCGCTGTCTGCGTTTCTGCTCTCTCCATAGAAAGGCCTGATAGCCTTCCTCTGCAGGTTCTCTGGTGCAGCTTAGAGGAGAGAGGGGCAAGAGAGAAAGAACGGTGGGCAGGGCAGGCCAGGCTGAACCAGGCAGTATCTTTCCTGTCTAGAACTGCTTCGTGGACATTCGGCCTGTTCATCAGTTCCTAGCGCATGCCCCCCCCCTCCCCCCAGCACTATGAAGCTAAAAGCTAAGTATTTGTAGAGACTGGACTTGCAACCCAGTCACTGATTTATCTGGGGCTCAGCCATCAAGCTATCTTACAGGTAACCCAGAAGGGCAGACCACACTGTGTGATTAGCCGTGACTACTTTCAAGACTTTCAGAAACCTAAAAGGTCAGTAACTCCAACTCAGGTGGTTGAAGGAAGTGCATACAAAATCCTCAGTCACTCTCAGGGGACAGTGTCTCTGACAGTACTGCAGGAAGCCTTTGTTCTCACTGGTGGCTGGTGGCTGGCTATGTCTGGGACCCTCTGGTGCCCCTGCCCGTTAGCTCTCATCATGGGCATTCCTTTGTGCTTGCCTGTGGACTGGCCACATCTCCCCTGCAGGAGCTGGGCCCAGGGGAGCTGCAAGGCTTCTGCGGAGCCTGAGGCCATCTCTGCACACGGGTGGAGCCAGCCCCTTTTGCTGTCACTTTCCTGTGGCTTTGGGTTCTGGACTGTGTGGGCATCATTCTCCCTCTGTGGTGTGAGATGGCAAGGACTGCCTACATCTTGCCTGGGGATAATCTCCTTTTTATTACACAGCAATGAGCGGCCCCCAGACCTGCACTATTCTTGAGCAAGACAGAACCTCTCCCCAGCAAAATAACAGAAATACGGTGAGAATTGCATACAGGCTGTTTGAAAGCAAATGCTATTCCATGAAACCAGTTTAAAGATGATGTTTCTGGGACTGGAGAGAAGCTAAGCGGTTCAGAGCACTTGCTGCTTTTGCAGAGGATCTGGGTTCGATTCCCAGCACTCATATGTATGACTGCTAACAGCTCTCTATAGCTCCAGTTCCAGGGATCTGATGCTTTCCTCTGGCCCTTACATGCACCGGTTATGCTCATGACACACAGACATACGTGCAGGCAAAATGCTCATATACATCGAAAAATAATAATAAATAATAAAATTAAATTTCTCTTTTGTTCAGATAAGAACAAATCTTTATTACTCCTATATCCAAGTGCAATCACAAGACAAAATAAAAGACATAAATTGCTACAAAATCCACAAATAAAACTCCTAGTATAAAAAGTCTTCAGACAAGTGGCATAATAGCAACAAAGTCCAGAAATAGGCACATTGCTTCTTGCTTTCGGGCCTCCCTGAGCAGGGACATCCTGGAAGGAGATGCAGGACTTCTAGACACCCGGATCACAGTAGCATAGTGATGCAGTAGCTGGTCTAGAGCCTGTCCTGCTGCTTGTCCCTCTGTCTCCTGGGTGCCAGGCATTAACTGAAGCAACAGGCTCCTACTTACCAGCTCCACGTTGCCTCTCCCGGCCCTACACAGTCTCCCAGCTACACCAGCCAAGGCCTTGCTGTGTGATGGGTACCAGGGAATCCTGATCTGTAGGTTTAGCCAAGTGTGCCTGGGTGATTTGAACGCATAGGTGTGCAGAGAGCAAGTGACCCAGGAGCCAGGCAGCATACACTTGCAGAGCCATGCATGTTCTACCTTGTCCGCCTGGTTACTTCCTCAGATAGATACTTGGGCATCCATTTTCTATTCTGGGAGACTCTCCACCCTCCCAGCCACCATGACTGTTGCTTGCTCTGTGAACTCCTGGGAGGCTTCTGGGAGTCACCTACTCGAATAAGAACCTCTGGGGACCCTAGCACAGGGATCCTAACACCCAGTCCATGTGTACTGAGGTTCCCCTACCCTCCCAAACCTGCCAGACAGGAAAGGGGTGCATGCCCTGTCCAGGGCTTCCCCAGTAGGGATGTCAGCACTGGCTCTTCAGAAGTAGGGAAGTCAGTCACTCAGGGCTGGGCCTGTCTCTCCTGGTCTGGACATATCCTATCCACAGAAGTGAAGGGGTTAAAAACCTGGAGATCCGTGCAGAGAGGTCTTTTGCATTAAACAAACAAAACAAGTAACAAACTTCCAAACCATTCAAGGCAAAAGGAAATACAAATACTTGAGAGTATTTCTAAATTGAATTTGACCCATTGCTGTGTCCTCACGTAGAAGAACCTAAGTATCCCCTTCTCTAGATTCCTTCCTTAAACATAGCCATGAAGATCAACTTTCTGTAGGACCCCTGGAGGCCTTGGTGCTCTACCCCCCGGGAGTGCCTGTGCTTAAAACCCCCCTGGTGTGAAGTTGCCCCTGATAGATCTTCCCGCGAGGCAGATAACAGCTACTGCTATGAGACAGGGAGCAATGGGGGGCAGGGAAGGAAGACACCACAGTCTGTACGGGCCAGGGGAGGACTGTTGTTTTCAGATGTGGGAGTTACCAGAGTTAACTCAGGGGAGCAGTCTGCTCCTTTACACCCCTTGATCTCTTGGAAGACAACACCCAGACCGCCGAAGCCAGGAGGATTCAGAGTACCTTCCATCTGCTGAGGAAAACGTGAGCAGGTGCTTCTTGCCCTGGGTGGCCCGGCTGCTCACGGGCACCTCCGTTCCCCATGGGCTGGACTGTGTTCAGGAAGCCCAGGTCTTTTGGGTTTCTTCCTGCCAGGGCCTCTGAACACCCTTTGACCTACCTGATCACCAGTAACTGCTCTCACGGCACACCCAGGCTGCACTGCAGTACTGGGGGGGGAGGGTGTTGTACTGGGGGAGAAGGTCTTCATGATTTTTTTTTCTATTTTGAGACAGGGACTCACTTTGTGACTCTGGCTGACCTTGGACTAGGCTGGCCTTGAATTCAGAGATCCTTCTGCCTCTGCCTCCCTTGTACTGAGATTCAAGGCATGTGCCACTATGCCCAGCTAGCGATGAATTAAAATTTTTTAATGGATAAAGACAGAATCATCAATGTAGGCCCCCACCAGGGTCTTTCACAAATACTCTGTCTAGCCATTGTCACTTCGTTTACAATGGGTGTATTAACATTTTTTAAAAAGACTCATAAAAATGGAAACATTCATCACAATGAAAAGTCACTAAAACTGTGTTTTTTATTTCTTATCCCTTCCCTGGGCTGGGGGACTCTGATGAAACCCCCAAGATGGCTCTTTCTTGGATCGAGTGATCTGTGAGGTGGTCCTAGGCTGCTGTTCAGCCCCTGCTAGCTAGTTGATGGGCCCGATGCCAAACTCTTTCCCATTATATAGCCCCTAGTGGTGCAGGGTGTTCCCTGAAGGATCCTGGATGCCACCCCATGGGCTTCCTGGAGAGCGCCTGACCCAGGCCCTGGAGGAATTGGCAGGGTGCACTTTCCCTCTCTAGCCTGGCATCTCTGGCTTCCAGGACTGGCACCGCCGGCCAGCCAGGGCTATCCCAGACACTGACGTGTGTTTGAAGCCAGTGCCACACAAAGCAGCATTGTGGACCTCTGGCTGGCAGGCAAAGCACGTGATCACAGAGGGTGGGTGGCAGCCAGATGGGTGTGCCTCACTGCCTTCCTCTGGGCTGGAATCCGCATCCTTCTGTCTGGCCCACACAGTAGAAGCTAGGTCAGTTCAGGGGCTATGGGGAATGAGAAAGAACAACTCTGATACCCCTGAGGAGGCCTCCCTTCCTCTGTGTTCCTCTGTGTTCTGGCATCTTTATGCAGACCTTATTCCTTTGTCTCTGTCACAGGCTTCTTACACCCCAGGGTCTTGACTGTTACATCTTTTCTGTGAGAAGGAGCCTGAACCATAGGCACAGAGCAGTACTTGGAGAACCTGAAGACAGAGACAAACCCAGTAGTGGGCCCAGCAGGGGTCCTGGGTGCTGGAGCCCCAGTTCCCTCACTTTCCCTCTCTCTTCCTCTTGAGTGGTTCCAACTTCCTGACCCAGTTTGGGCCATCTTGGCTGGAGGAGAAGCCCCCAAAGTCAGGACTTCAACTTACCGAAAGTGCAGTTTTCCTATATGAGTAAAACAGCAAAAAGGTCCTGCTCATGTCACCAACTCCTTCCTTGAAATCCAGGCATGCACGAGCCTCATGAAGAGACAAGCCAACACAAGGACACCCCCTACCCCCCATCACCAAGCAAGGAAACAGGAGCTTCTTCTTAAGCAGAGTCTGTGCACAGCTCCCAGACACCAGACAGCACACACCGCATGCGGGAGAGATCCAAGTGTTATAGTTGCCATGTTGAGTATGACCCAAAGGTCTGGTTCCCAGCTGGATACTTCTACTTGGTGGTAGGACCTTTAAGAAGTGGGACATAGGAGGAGGAAGTTGGTTCACTGGGGGTGTATCCCTGAGGCCCCAGGTCCCTTCCTGTTCCTGCTTTGCCAACCACCATGAAATCAGGGGCTTCGTTCTGTGCATAATTTCCTGTCTCATGTTCTGTGTGCCACCTGCCCAGAAGCAGCAAGGCCAAATAACCATGGGCCGAAAGCTCAGAAAACGTGAGCTCAGATCCATTCTTCCTCCTTGGGAGTGGGTTGTCTCAGTTGTTCTGCCATAGTAACAGGAAGCTGGCTGGCAGTTTCATGGCTGGCCCTTTCTTTCTTGTCACATGGTGCCTCCACATGGAAGAAGGTACAAAGGGAAGTGTCTTTTCTGTGTCCTGTGAGGACTGCTGGCCAAGTTTCCCAGGCAGCCTCAGGATGGAGACTGATTGCCAGCGTGGATCACACACTAGTGAGCTGGAAGCTCTTAGCCCCACCCTTGACGTTGGCAGGTGGGCAGAAGGGCAGAGCTGCTCACCGATGGCCAGCAATGTATTCAACCATGCTTCTACAAGGAGACCCAAAAGAGGCCACAGGGACAGGGTTTGGAGGCTCCTGGAAGGTGGGTGGAATGGGGAAGAGGCGGAGAATTCCTATCCCTTTCATGTGGTGTGGTGCCTTTTGCATCCCTCCAGTCCAGGCCTTTATCTATATGCTTCCTAGCATCCATCAGGGCTGAGGAAATAACTCTGTCACGGAGAACTTTCCCAGCTGGTATAAGGCTCTGGGTCCAATGAAACAAAGTACAGTACAATAAGGTAGGATTCAAATACAAGTAAACAAATGCAAATAAAGTTTTTTTTTTTCTGAATTCTGTGAACTTTTCAACAAACATTTGAGCCCAGCAAGCAGTCTTAGGAACTCAGCGATTGGGTCCAATGCACAGATAACAAGCAGGTCTCTTATAGGTTTATGAGGTGGGGCTGCCTGTGGGATTGGATGCTCTCTTCCTGTGCATCATCAGTATCATCAGGGTGGAATTGAGTGGTTTACACCTGTGGAGATGGAGACCAACCCTGTGTGTGTGTAAAGCCAAGTAGTGGCCACTCCCTTTATCCTCTGCCTGGGAGCCTTGCAGGAGTCCATCAGGTCTGGAGTGCTACCTGAGCTGGACCAACCTGATCAGCTCTCCACACATTCATGCTCACCAGACTTGCTACTTCTCAAGGTTCTCCTTGCTGAAGAGACAGCTCCAATGTGAGCCTGGATGGCCAGCTTCCCATGCTTCAGCCCCAATCCAGGCCTTTGTCTCACATATCACAGGCATACTATCTTCTCAAGGTAGTCACCCCCCGCCATGTCTTGGCCCACCCCCAGGATCTCAGGATGGACCTCCCTTATTTCTGACCCGTCATCTCCATTCCCTTCTGGTGTGGGACAATTGTCTGTATTCTGTCAATTATATTTTAAATAAACGCTAATTGGCCAGTAGCCAGACAGGAAGTATAGGCCAGACAACCAGACAGGAAGTAGAGGTGGGTCAATGAGAACAGGAGAATTCTGGGAAGAGGAAAGTCCATTCCTCTGCAGTCCTGGCCCTGCCACAGAAGAAACAAGATGTGACTGCCTCGCCAAAAAAGGTACCGAGTCATGTGGCTAACATAAATAAGAATAATGGGTTAATATGAGTTATAAGAATAAGAAGCCTGAGCTTATGGGCCAATCAGTTTATGATTAATGTAGACCTCTGTGTGATTTCTTTGGGACTTAATGATTGCAGGAACCAGGCAGGAAAGAAACCTCAGTCAACACCCTCCTCCCTCAGTGTTTGTTGGGCCATCAGACATTCTTCCCTGGTTCGTTCTTATTGTCAACTTGACACAGTCAAGCATCACCTGGGAAGAGGAAGTCTCAATTGAGGGTGTGCCCAGATCAAATTTGCCTACAGTCATCCATATCTGTGAGAAATTATCTTGATTATACAGGAGGGCCTAGCCCACAGTGGGTAGAACTATTCCTTGGGTCCTGGTTGTAGAAAATAGCTAGCTAAAAGCCAGCCAGAGAGCAAACCAGTAAGCAGCATTCCTCCATGGCTTCTTTCTGTTTGAAGACCTGTTCTGACTTCCCATAGTGCTGGACTGTTACCTGGAAGTAGAAGATGAAATAAGCCCTTGGCTCCCCAACTTGATATTATTCACGGTTTACCACAGCAACAGAAAACTAACCAGGACACATTCTTCTTTTTCTCCCAGTGTGGGACCCAGTCCAGTTGCTCCTGGCTGGAGATCAGCTCTAGCTGGCCCCTGCCAGCTTTTCTACTCACATCTCTTTTGCTGGGAGCCTGGGAACCCCAGTCCCGTCAATGAGCATAGTGTGCTGGGAGTCTCCAAGTGATATTACCTTTCTGATAAAGCAGACCTTCAGGGAGCAATGGTCTAAAGCGTTACCTTTGATTATTGCATGCCAGAGTATCATATCTTTTACCAGTCTATGATGAGACTGACTCCTGGGGACATGCAGGACCAGAAAGGTGCAGCAGAGCCTGGGACACACACGCTGCACCTCCTCTGATGAGAATGTAGGTCTGTGCTTACCGGGCCCAGCTAAAGCCCGAATCTCTGTATTTGTAGTCTAATAGATCCTACCCATCCCACACCCTGCAAAGCCTACTCCGACCCTCTGTGCTCTGGCCCTTAGTTGGGGGCCTGAAGGGCAGAGGTCATCCCTCCTAAATGGCTGTGCCCTGCCCTCTCTTGTCTGACCCTGTGTCTGCTGGACAGGCCAGATGCCCATTTAGTAGCATTCAGTAGAACTGGTTGACACAATGCCCTTTTTGTGAAACTCCTGTTGGTGAGCCTACTTATATTGTTTATGCAATAGCTTCAAGTCCACATGGTATTAGATATCTGAACTAGGAAAACATTTCTCCCTCCCCCGAGATTAATTAACAGCTTCTATTACAGGCCTGTAACCTCTATACCCAATTCTAAAACCTAGATATTTCTGAAAACCAAGACATATTGCCTAAGTCAGTAGCAAACTCATCAGGTGACAAACCCCAGCTTGGCCAGACAGTGTGTAAAGACTGAACTGATATTTGTGTATTTCATCACAGAAATGTGAATATTCTTAGGGCCGTCTTTTAGTCCTGCTGAAGGGTCACTCAATCCATAGTAGGTGCACATACTCAGACCCCAACTGTTCCGAATTCAGAAATCCGGCTGCATGCCACTTAACTCCCCTGCACCCCACCCTCCTCAAGGCTTCCACTAAGGGAAAAAAAATTTAGACAGCAAGAACCCACCGTACTTTTCTCTTTGTTTGTTTTGCCCTGGCTGCCAAGGAGAAAGAATTTAAACAATCAACTTTATTCACAACAAATAGCTTTTGTCCAAAGTTTCTTACTACAGTTGGCTATCCTGCCTTTTTGTAACTTGTCTTTAAGAATTCTGTTGGATACAGTTTTCTTTCCTGGGTCTTTTGGATTGGAACCTGCTTTGTAGCATTGTTTTTTTGTTTGTTTGTTTGTTTGTTTGTTTAATGAAAGGAGTCACACTTACTTCAGATGAGTGAGTCCAGAAGGATTCTAGGGACAACGGGGACAGATGGTTCCCCAACATCCCTTCTGCCAACCTGCCTCATAGGAGCGGGGGAGGGAGGGACCCATGTAACCATCGATTGATTCTCTGTGTGTCCCCTGTGTGCCCAAGGGGAATGACAACCAGTCACCAGAGACAGCAGCACTCACTGGCTTCTCAGTCAGCTCAGCCCAGTCACCATTCAGATGCAGAGAGAGCCAGCCCACTTCTGGTCAGCCCCAGCCACCATCCAGATGCAGCGAGAGCCAGCCCACTTCTGGTCAGCCCCAGCCACCATCCAGATGCAGCCAGAGCCCACTTCTGGTCAG
>NC_022023.1:28765239-28777025 GCF_000317375.1 Microtus ochrogaster | reverse complement strand
GTGCACTATATGTGTTTCTGGTGCCCACAGAAGTCAGAGGAGAGTATTGTAACTGAATTCACAGATGCTCATGGACCACAATAGTCTAAGTAGGTGTTGGGAGTAAAACTTAGGTCCCTTGGAAGAGCAACTAATGCTCTTAAGCAGTGAACCATCTCCAGCTCCATGTAGCTGACTCTTTTCATTGGGGGCAATTCGCCAGGCACTATAGCCTCTGCTGGCCTCAGGCATGTATGTGGCACAGGCACACACACACACACACACACACACGCACACACGCACCCGCACACACACAGGTAAAACACGTATACATATAAACTAATAAATAAATCTAAAAAAATTGAAAAGACAAATTATTTTATTATTGGCCTGAGTGGTGGGGGATGGGCTCAGATGTGGGAGATGGGCCTCAGGTGGTTGGGCTTGCATGATCAGGCACCTTGCTAAATTCGTCCTTCTTTTAGTTCCATCACTGAACCCCAGGTTGGCTCAGCAGAGACTGCAGAAGTAAATAGCCTTAAGGTTTGTGCGATGTACAAAAAAAAGTACTACCAGAAAACCCAAGACTGAGAGGAGAGAGGAAGATTCCAGAGCCTCAGCCACGTGAGACTCTCAAAAGTCAGCATTCGGGAGGAATCTTTGGACATTCAACGAGGTGTGGAAATGAGCCCAGACCTGAAAGCAAAGGAATTAATAGTGTCAGATTAAGAAATGACAGATATGATAGTACGGGGCTACTGACTTTAAAAACTGACCATCGCTGGACAGTAGTGACGCATTCCTTTACAGAGGCAGGGCAGTGTCTGTGAGTTTGAAGACAGCCTGGTCTGCAGATCGAGTTCCAGGACAGGTAGGACTACAGAGAGAAACCCGGTCTTTAAAAACAAACAAACAAACAAACAAACAAAAACCACAAAAACCTAAAAAGAAAAGCCCTACTATCTACTATTAATATTCAGGAATTTAAACAAGCACACAGATAATGGCGGAGAGACATCAAAACCGTAAAAGGAAAGAAACAAATGGAGACGCCAAAGCTGAGGAAATACATCTGAAGTGAAAATCTTCTGGGCTGGAGGCTTCTGACCTGAGCTAGGTACCAGATGCCTGCCCCATCCTCTCTCTCAGCTGAAGGGCACGTGGCTCCTGCCAGAGGCAAGAGTGTTGGGAATGCCAGGTGCATGGGGGATGAGGCCAGAGTGGGGCTGTCCTGTGCTGTAGATTGGATGTGTGCTTTGTCCCCCAACACTGGGCCACAGAGAGTGTTGGGAGTTTGGGGGTCCACGTGGTAATGTGTGGT
The DNA here is from genome assembly GCF_000317375.1 of Microtus ochrogaster. Lineage (NCBI taxonomy): Eukaryota > Metazoa > Chordata > Mammalia > Rodentia > Cricetidae > Microtus > Microtus ochrogaster. The sequence continues at coordinate 28,775,725 of NC_022023.1, read as the reverse complement.
AAGAGGTAAATGGGACCTTTAAAGAGGTGGTACCTAGCAGACGTCTTTAGGTCGTTGGGGAACAGTCTTAGAATTCTAGGTAGTCTCCTAGAGAGTGGGGTGGTCATAAGAGTGGAAGACCAGCCCTTCCCAGCTCTCTGGTTTTCTGTCTCAAATGTGATCTTTCTGCGTGCTCGTCTGTCTGCTGTGTGGTAGCATTAAGAGGGCTAGCCCTCCTCAGAGGCTGAACCGATCAAGCTATCTAACCTTGGGATTTCAGTCTCTAAAGCGGTGGACCACCGGTCAGTGATAGCTCAGTGGGTAGAGCCACCTGTGGACCAGCTTAACAACCTGAGTTCATTTCCTGAGACGCCTGCTTGAAGGGGTGGAAGGAGAAAACAGACAACACTCACTGAGGCGTGGTGGCAAGAGGCGTGGTGTCTGATCTCCACTCACACACCACGGCATACTCATGTCTACACACACATACACATACACAGGCACATGCAAGCAAAATAAATAATAATGAGATTGGCACTGAGAAACTAATAAATAAAACTGAGGGTTAAGTAAGCTTCCTTTTTCTATACTCCCCAGCCCCAGGTTTTCCATTGTAGCTACAGTAGATGAATACAAGCAGGAAATTATTTAACTGGGGTCCCTTTCCTACTTAGTTTTCCTTTGGTATTTGTATTAGTTACTTTTCTGTAAACCGAGAGGGCATTTTTGTCTCCCTGCTGCTCAGTCCCGAATAATCACACAGAAACTATATTAATTACAACACTGTTTGGTCAACTACTCAGGTGTATTCCTAGCTAGCTCTTACATCTAAATTAACCCATTTCTATTAATCTGTGTATTGCCACGAGGCTGCGACTTTTTGGTAAGATTCTGGCATCTTTCTCCTTCGACAGCTACATGGTGGCTCCCTGACTCCGCCTTCTTTCCTCCTCTATCTCTGCTTGGATTTCCCGCCTTTCTATATTCTGCCCTGCCATAGGCCAAAACAGGTTTTTTTTTTTTAATTAACCAATGGTAATAAAGCATATTCACAGCATCCAGAAGAGAATCCCACATCACTTTTCTGTTTCTGCAATGAAATGCCATAAACTATAAAACTATAAAACAACTTACCGAAGGAAGGACTAACTCGGGTTTACAGCTGCAGAGGGGTAAGAGTCCAAATGACCCTGAGGCGTGGCGGCAAGAGCCCAAAGTGGAGAGCACACATCTCAATCACAAGCCCAAAGTAGTGAGAGCAAACTGGAAGCCTTTTAGCTCTCAAAATCTGCCCCCAAGTGTGACTGCTTCCTCCAGCAAGGGTGTGCCACCTAACCTCCCCGGACAGCGCCTTCAACCGGAGATCAAACATTCAAATATCTGAGCCTATGGGGGACAGTCTCATTCAAGACACATTACTACTGCACAGCCTGGATGCAGAGGCTCTTCCTCTCTAGACAGGCATAATGCATGCAGGCAGAAAGAGCCCAAGAGAAACCGTATTCTTCTTGTGGAGCTGGAAGGCGTCACAGGTAATGAGTGGGCTACTTTCCTGACATCCCCTGCCCAGCCATGGTGGTAGTGGGCAAAACAATGGCAGTAGGTGAAACTAGTTAACAGGCATCTTGTGGGATGGACCGTCACTGCCGAATCTTCCCCTGTGTCTGCCCGCAATCTAGCTCTAGTGATGGGAATAGTATAGCAGTCATAGCGATGGGAAGTATAGCAGAGCGGGACAGTGACACCCTGGCTATATTCAGGGGCAGTTAGGACAGGGAAGAGGGGAAAGTTCCCAATTGCTGTAAGGGGGTGTGGAAATTTTTTTTTACTATTATTATTGTTATTATTGCTATTATTAGTAGTATTTATTTTTGTATCCCAGTTTGGCCTTGAATTCACCCTGTAACTGAGGATGACCTCGAACTTCTGATAACTCTCGCCTCTACCTTCTAAGTACTGGACTCACAGCTTCATCCACCAGCATCATCCCCCACACCTGGTTTGTTGGGTGCACATCCCTGAGATGTCTGTACGCAGATGTGTCTCCAACAGACTCATTAGGCTAATGTCAGGAACCCAGACACGCTCAGGGAGGAAGCTAAGCTACCATAGACCCGAATAGTATTGTAAAGACTTTGGTACTAAACTCATATTAGAACCACAGCCCACAGATTAGTGGGTTCAAACTTCTAGCCTGAGCCTGTTGCCTGTGAAACAGAAGTATGGGGCCTGGCAAGATGGTTCATCAGGTGGAGGCACCTGCAGCAAGCCTGATGGCCTAGGCTTGATTCCTACGTAGCGGAACGAGAGAACCAACTCCTGAAAGAAGCTGTCTTTTGGTTTACACACACACACACACACACACACACACACACACACGCACTTTGAATATGATGCATAAACAAAATGTAATGAAATATTTAAAATCATTCTCTTCACATCTGAATGAGACAAATGGCTTTAGTATTCACAGTGTCTGTACCAGAACCTCAAGCACCCTGTGTTTGACTGACCAGAAAAAAAACCCAAGCCGAAATAACCCTGGAAGGACACAGATGTCAGTCTTAAAGACTCGGAAATTAAGGTGATGGGAAGACGTTGTAATAAGGACACTGGAGGAGTCATTGTTGATAAACGTGGTCTAAAAAAATTATCTAATAGCATATTGTAGATGGTGGGAAATGGTGACAGAGGCAAGCTGCAAACCTTCAGAGCGAGACAGGTAAATGTTTGGGTAACAGACACTCATTTTTGTTTCCTTGTTTGAGGTAGGGTCTTGCTACATGGCACAGGCTGACCTCTAACTTTGAACAACCCACCTGCCTCATCCTCCTGTGTGCTAGGATTACCAGTCGTGCGTACACCTGGTTTATTCTTTAAAAGCTGGGTGACTATTTAGCATACAAAACATAAACTTTATAATGGGATTTTCAAAGTATGTAATATAATGCATAATACATAATTGGGCAGTTATGAAATAAAAGGGGGAGTGCAAAGGCACATGTGGGGCTATAGGGTCTTTTTTAAAACATAATTCTTTATTGATTTTTTGGGGGAATTTCATATTTATGCACCCCAATCTTGCTCACCTCCCAGGTCCTCCATATCCTTCCCTTACCCTTACAACATTCTCCCCAAAGAACCCCCCAAATCAATTTAAAACAAAACACACATATACACAAAAAATCCCCACCTCGCTCCTCTGTCTTTTCAACACCCCCTCATTCATCCCAGTGGCACTGAGTGCTGTAGTGTGTCACGCAGTACACCCTTTTGTCCATCAGCCACATGGCCCTAGGTAGCAACCTGGGCCTAAAAGACACAATGGCCACGTGTGGCCTTTAGTGTCACCATAGACCATGGGCACCAATAGATATGCCAGCTGTGGTAAGACCACAGGCCCAGACACAGTCCTCAGCAGCAGCCTGGGCTCAGATTTCACCATGAACCTAGGCAGCAGACTAGACCACTTAGATCGGTAGCCCCCACATATCAACATAGACCCTGGTTGTGGTAGGGTCATGAACCCCAATATGCCCCATGGAAGCAGTCCTGGTCTGGACGACTGGGTGACTGCAGGCCACTCAGATCGGCATGGCCCTGGTGGCAGCACAGACCCTGGATGTCCACACGGCCACAGGATACAGTGCAGACTCTGGGTTTCCATGTGGCCTTTTGGTGGAACAGTAGGCCATGGACATCAGCAAAGACCCTGACTCTGGTAGGACTCTGGAGCCTGACATGGTCCTTATTAGCAACCTGGGCTCAGATGCCACTATGGCTCCATGTGGCAGCACAAGTCACCCAGATTGGCCTGACCCCTCAATAGCATGGCTCTCAGATACCAGCATGGTCCCAGGTAATGGCCCAGACCCTTGACATTGGCATGGCCTTTGATGGAATCAGAAGCCACAGAAAATAACACAGACCGTGACAAGGATAGGGCCATGGACCTAAACCTGGCCTTTATTAGTGGCCATGGCTTGGATGACATCATAGCTCCAGGTGATAATGTAGGCCACCCAGATGAGTGTGAACCTGGTGGCAGCATAGCCCTCAGGGTCAACTTGGCTTAGGTTATGGCCTAGACCCTTGGCATTTGTGTGGCCTTTGGTGGCACCATGGGTCATGGACATCAACATAAACCCCGGCTGTGGAAGAACCATGAACTCAGACGTGGCCCTCAGCAGAAGTCTGGGTTTGGATGATCCCATGGCCCCAGATGGCAACACAAGCCACTCCGGTTGGCATCACCCAAGCTGCACAATGGTGCTTTGGCCCCAGCTAGACTCCAGGCTGGATCCCCGATCCCAGGCATCTACACAACCTCTAATGGTAACAGGCACGTGAACATCAGTACAGACCCAGACAAGGCCCCTGGCAGCAGCTTGACTGGTCAACACCATGACCACTGATGGTAGTGAAGTCCACCCAGATCATCACCGACCCAGCCATGGCATGATCCTTAGCTGCCACCATGTCTGCAGTTGGTGATCTAGAAACACAGCCATTAGTTCAGTCCTTGGTGGCAACTTGGGCCATGGATTTCATCACAGACCTGGCCGAGCCCCTGTAGCACCACAGACCCAGATATGATCCTGGGAAGCAGCCCAGGCCCAGATGGCACCATGACACTGGGTGGCAGAGCAGGCCACTCAGGTCATTGTCACCTTGGCTGTAGGGCCCTAACACAGACGAATATGGGGGCCAAGATCCCGGGCATTCATTCGACCCCTGATGGTGGCAGGCACCATGGTCATCAACACAGGCCCTGGCTGCAGTAAGGCCACAGACCAAGCACATAGTCCCTGGCTACAGATCAAGCCAGAAGTTTCCATGGCCTTGGGCAACAGCCCAGGCCAATCAGATCAGGAGAATCCCTGTTGTGATGTGGCCCTTGGGTACCTACTTAGCCGCAGGCGTCAGCCCTGACCCCATGATTACTAACAACCCTTGGTGGTAACAGAGGTCAAAGACCTCTGCACCACCACAGCTGTAGTAGCTTCACCCAACCAGACAAGGTCCTAGGAACTGAAGATACCAAGGGACGTGGTTTGTTCTGTACATATCAAAAGGTCAGGGAAGTAGAGCATCACTTTAAACAAACAAACAAACAAACAAACAAACAGTGTAGTTATACATCGGACAAAATGCTCAGCAGTTAAGTCAAGACAGAATGCTAAAAATATTCAGATGACTCAAACAATGGAGAGAAAACAAATAAAAATAAGAACTGAGTAGAATATTTAAAATTGTATTAAATGTAAGTGGTTTAAAATACAAATCAAAGCTTGGCAGTGGTGGCACATGCCTCTACTCCCAGCACTCAGGAGACAGGCAGGCGGATCTCCAACTTTGAGGCCAGCCTGGTCTACAGAGTGAGTTCCAGGAAAGCCAAGGCTACACAGAGAAACCTGTCTCAAAAACACCAAAAAATAAATAAAACACAAAGAGAAAAGAAACAAAAATGGAATTTTAAAAAGAACCAGATGTATGCTGTCTATTAGAAACCCAAAGTAGAGGCTGGAGAGATGATTTAGCAGTTAAGAGCACTGGCTGCTCTTCCAGAGGTCCTGAATTCAGTTCCCAGGAACCACATGGTGACTCACAACCATCTATAATCAGATCTGGTGCCCTCTTCTGGTGTGCAGGCAGGACACTGTATAAATAAATAAATAAATAAATAAATAAATAAATAAATAAATAAATAAATAAATAAATAAATCTTTTTTTTTTTTTAAAAAGAATCCCAAGTATATAGTTATAAAAACAGAATTACATAAACGGAAGGAAAAAAGATGCATCTGTAAATAAGTCAGAGTATCTTCTTGCGAGAAAAATCAGAGCACATGGTGGTTGGTACATGTAGTTCCAACACGGAGAATCCCTGTTTCAAAAAGTCAAAAAGGAGGGGGAATAAAGAAAAAAAGAAAGAAAGAAAGAAAGAAAGAAAGAGAGAAAGGAAAAAAAAAGTACCCCCAAGGAATCCATCACTGTATATAATGGATACATGCTGACAGAAAAGAAATCCATGGCCAATAGCACACTTAAAGGTCAAAAACTGAACAGACACTGAGGCCAGGGACAAGGCGAAGAGGCCCAGTTTCACCATACAATACCTGCAGATGCGCACTAATGCAGATTCCACAACAAAAAGTTAAGACATCCTCATGCAAAGGAAGTGGAAATGCTACAAAAACATCTTATCATTTAAGAATGAGTTACCTAGGAAAGGGTCTGTGGCTTCAAAGGCCATTTTCACTGAGATGTGTGGAGTTTGAACATGGAACTGTGCTTGAGTGGCCTCTTTAACCCAACTGTATGATGTTTTCATTTGTGAGTTCATTAGGATAAGGCAATTTAACAATAAATAAATAAATGATAAACAAACAAACAAATGCTTCATGAGGATAGAAGAGCCAAAATCACAAATATAAAAAAACAACAGCATATCTAGTATGTTAGCAACATGCATTTCGAAACCAAAATTTTAGAAATTGTCACGTACGTACAAGAATTCCCAAAATTGAACATTTTCTATAAATATGATAAAAACGTGTCCAGGATTTCCAGTATGTATGTATTGAAGATGACAAACAGCGATGAAAGAAATAAGGCCTAAAGAAACTAGAACACCTACCGTGCTCACAGACTGACAGGCACCATTGCTATCACAGCCTCAGGAAGTCTCTGCCACCCTCTGGTTCTTGAAAAAGAGAGACAAGAAAACCCTCAAATTTAAAAAAAATATACAATAAAAAGCAAGGTAGAGTCACCAAAATAATTTTTTGCAATAGGAGAAATAAAATCCTTGAGTTCACACTATCCATTTCATTTTCTTTGCTAAAATATGCCTGGCTCCACTCTATCCATTTTAAAGACGCACCTCGAAGGTTAAACATCAAAGTTGCGGTCACAGCCAGGCATGGTTATACAAGCCTGTTATCACAGCACTCTGGATGGGAAGTCTAGCCTGGGCTACATGTACTTCTGAGCCAATCTAAGTATAGTGAGATCATGTATTAAAATTCCACAAAAACAAAACGAGACTCTTGTACTCATTAGTGGTGACTCCACTGTCTATTTTGCTGTCTGTTGTCATAGAAATGTCATATTCTGGACATGTCACACAAAGGCGACACACATGCACTTTTGACCTGATTCTGCCGGCTGCCTTTGCTGAAGTCTGACCCACTTTTCACACATTTCAGTGCTTCATTCCTCGTTTTTGATGGGACAGTGCTTCACACGGCTTCCCACGACTTATTTATCCTGTCAGCTGTCGGAAATTTGAGTGATTGACACTTCAGCTATTTGATTGCGACGGTGGGGGCAGGGGACATCTGAGCGGAGTTTCTGGATACATTTTCCTTTATTTTGGTCTACGCTACGAGTAGAGTTGGCCACAGTGATGTGTTGATATTTTGTTTGTACTTTAACAAACAAAGCTTGCCGGGTGGCTGTGGGGCACGCCTTTAATCCCAGTGCTCCGGAGACAGAGGCAGAGGAATCTCTGTGAGTTCAAGACCACCCTGGGCTACACGAGGTCGAATCAGTCTAACAGAGAAATGGAGCCAAGGGGTGGTGGCTCACACCTTTAATCCCAGCACTAGGGAGGTGGAGACAGGAAGGGATATGCCTGGGCTGAAGGAGGAATATAAGGTAGGAGGAAACAGGAGATCAGGATTCAGTCTGAGGTTTCGCAGAGACAGGATACCCCATTTGGTCTGAGAAGTTTGTAGAGGTAAGAACTAGTGGCTGGCTGCTCTGCTGTGCTCTGATCTTTCCGCTTTCACCCCCTACTATCTGACTCAGGTTTTTATTATTAAGAACAATTAGAATTTGCCCTGCACAGTGACTCCACGTTTCTGTTGCTTGTGCTGCTGCTTCACACCGGTCCTCATGGTACACAGGGATCTTCTCCCGCGTTCTTGCTACCACTTGCCCTCTTCCACAGAGCTGTCTGGGTATGAGGTGACGAGGTGATGCCGCATTGCTGTGAGACAGCTTCCTTCTCTATCTGTGCATCTTCGGGGGAATGCCTGCAAAAGCCTCTATCTGCAATATATTTTCCAACTGTGTGTCCTGAAAGATGCTTCCCTGTTGTTTTTCAAGACAGGATTTCCCCATGTGACTTGGCTGTCCTGGAACTAACTGTATAGATCAGACTGGCCTTGAACTCAGCCATCTCCTTGCCTCTGACTTCTGAATGTGCTGGCATTAAAGGCATGTGTCACCAGGCCTGTCTGGTTCCAGCAAGATTTTTAAGTGTGTATTTTCTGAGTTCTTGACACTATCGACTACTGTACATGGTTTAGATGCTACAGGTTTTAAACTGTGACTTAATAACACGAGCCGACTTGTCTGTCTCTTATGCTTTCAGCATCATGCCTGAAAAGTCATCACCCGATCTAAGCCAATATAGACCTATGTGTATATTTTCTTCCAAATACTGAATAGTTTCAGTTCTCATAATAATTTCCACGTTTTGTTCATCAGTGTAACTGATGTGAGTCCCCTCTCATCCGTACACACGTGATATCCTGCTCTCTCAACACTACCTATAAGAGAGATGGTTGTTTCCGCTACTGAATTATCCTGGCATCCTTGTTCAAAATCGATTGACCATAACTTTTAGTTCCTATGTGAACTCTAATTACACTGCTGTATCATTTGTCTTACATAGCTAGTCAGGCTTTTCGTTGGGCCGTCAGTTCACGAAAAATGACATGGAGACTTATATCAGTCATTTCATGAAAAAATGACACGGAGATGTATATTAATTATGAAAGCTCCACCTTAGCTCAGGCTTGTTTCTAACTAGCTCAATAACGTAAATGAACCCATTTCTATTAAATTACTTTCTGCCTCATGGCTTTATTACCTCATCTCCATAGTGCCCATCCTGCTTGCTCTGTATCTCCTGGTATCTCTGCCTTCTTCTTCCCAGTGTCCTGTCTGCCTGAGAAATCCTGCCTAATTATTGGCCATTCAGCTTTTTATTAGACCAATCAGAATGACACATCTTAACAGTGTAAATAAAGATTATTCCACAACACATAGTGTTAATACAGTAGTTAAATTTTTTTTTTATCAGGCCGGGCGGTGGTGGCGCACGCCTTTAATCCCAGCACTCGGGAGGCAGAGGCAGGCAGATCTCTGGGAGTTCGAGGCCAGCCTGGTCTACAAGAGCTAGTTCCGGGACAGGCACCAAAGCTACAGAGAAACCTGTCTCGAAAAACAAAAACAAAAAAAATTATCATATTTTCTTTATTTATGTCTGTGCGTGTGCGTGTGTGCGTGTGTGTGCGTGTGTGCGCGTGTGTGCCACTGCGGGTCTGCGGTGGTCAGAGGATAACTGATGAGGGTCAGTTCTCTCCTTCCATCACATGAATCCTGGAGGTGAAACTCAGTTTCTCAGATCTGGCAGCCAGGACCTTTGCGTGCTGAACCCTTAGTCCTGCCCACAAGGTAGGGCTTACAGAGATGACCCTGTAGATGGACGTTGCTATTCCAACAGCACCAAGTCTCTAGTGAATGAATAGAAAACATCCTTTTGTTTACTAAATCCTTCTTTGGTTTCTCACAGTTCAGTGAACAAGTATTGCCCTTCAAATGTTAACGTTTTGTTTTCCCCCCAAACATTTTTTACTTTTTTTTGGTTTATTTGTTTCACCTGTGAGTTGGATTATTTCATCAATTTATTCTTAAGGTTGTTTACTGTCCGTGTGAGGGAGTCAGCTGATTTTTCAATTTCAATCTCAGAGACAATAGTGTTGCTTCTTTGTTGGCTGAAATCGTTTCCTAGTGAGATTCCTCGTGTTCCTAGCCACACAGAAATCAGACCTCACACACTTCTTCTTTTACAAGATGGATTTTTTTTATTTTTTTTTTTCTGGACAAATTTCCCTGACTAGAAGAAGTTCCAGTGCAATGCTGTGCTGAAGCAGTCAGAGCAGGCATCTCTTGTTCCTCCTCACCTTTGGGGGAAACATCCAGCCTTCTTTCCTGGGGTCTGAACTTAGTGTTACGTATTATGTTATGCCTTTAATCAACTGGGGATGCTCCTCATATTCCTAACTTGTTGAGCAGTTATCATTTCATGAATAAAAGGGTGTTGGATTTTATTTAGTGCTTTTACTTTACCCATGAGATGATCATGTGCTATTTATCCTTTATTTTATAGTATTATAAAATAGTTATAGTGTGCTACACTGGTTTGGATTTCATAGGTTGAACTAATGAAATTTTATTTGGGCCATAAATATACTTTTTCAGGATGAAAAATTTGATATAGTTCCAATATTTTGTAAAGGTTTTCTCCTTCCTTCCTTCCTTCCTTCCTTCCTTCCTCTCTCTCTCTCTCTCTCTCTCTCTCTCTCTCTCTTTCTTTCTTTCTTTCTTTCTTTCTGTTTTTGGTTTATTCGAGATACAGTTTCTTTGTAGCTTTGGAACCTGTCCTGGAACTCACTCTGTAGACCAGGTTGGCCTCGAACTCATAGAGATC
>NC_022023.1:28736060-28763610 GCF_000317375.1 Microtus ochrogaster | reverse complement strand
GTGCGTGTGGGGGCTGTGCATACGGGTGTGCGTCTTTCCGTCTGTCTGTGCGTGGGTCTACATGTGTGCATGTGCATGCGGAGCCCAGAGGTTGGCACTAAGTATCTTTCTCAATTGCTTTCCACCTTATATGTTGAGGGAGAGTCTCGTCTCACTTGGTCCCAGAGCTTGCCCGTGTGGCTATTCTAGCTAGCCCACTTGCTCTGGAAATCCCTCTGCCTACTGAGGCTGGGATTTCGGTGAGCTGCTATGCCCACCTGCCAAACAGGCAACTTCCTGGGTGCTAGGAATCCAAACTCCAGCCCTCACTCTAGTATCTAACACGTGCTTTGGTCATGGTACACGTCCCCCCATCCTTTTCCTATTTAAAACATGTTAATTAATTCTTTAAAAATTTCATATAATTTATTTTGATCATATTCATTCCTGGCTCCTCCAAACTTCACTCCCAGTGTATATGTCTCAAAGGGGAACCTTGGAAATTTTGGTGCCTTCCCCCAATTTTGGTTTGAACCTAAAACTGTTCTAAGCCTATTGAAGTCTTTTCAGTTTTTTTTCTTTCCTCGAGACAGGGTTTTTCTGTGTGGCTTTGGAGCCTGTCCTGGAACTAGCTCTTGTAGACCAGGCTGGCCTCGAACTCACGAGATCCACCTGACTCTGCTTCCCCAGTGCTGGGATTAAAGGTGTGCACCACCACCTCTTTTTCTTTCTTTTTTTTTTTTAAGGTACATTGTATACAGGGAACAAAACAATACTGCCCATCAGAAACTATGTGGGCAGGAGACAGTCAAATGTGTGTCTTTAAAGTACTGGGGGCAAAAGCAACCTCTTCTTGTTTAATTTTGTTGCCCAGCTGGTTGTGGCGGCATGTGCCTTTAACCCTGACACCCAGGAAGCAGGGGCAGGTGGCTCTCTGCGTATTTGGTGGTGGTTTGGGGGAGGGGGTGCCATGGTGCACACGTGGAAGTCAGAAGATGAATTGCAAGAGTTGGTTCAGTTCCAGCTGGGTGAGCATTGCTTCTGAGCCACACCCTCAGCCCCTTCTAGCACTTTTTAAATGTTAACTGCAATTTACTGCCCACTTATCATATTTATAAATAAATTTTAAAGAGAAAAGGAGACGAACTGTCAAAGTATACAGAAATAGGTATCATGGGAGCACTGACCTTGGCAGTCTGAATTGGTTCATTAATATTGGATAAAGTAGATCTCAGAAAGAGAAATGTTTCTAGACATGAAGAGAGGAATTATATGATATAAAAGTGTCTTTTTTGCGTGTTTGTTTTTGTGGCAGGAACTCTACATAGACCTGACTGTCCCAGAACTCACTATATAGCTCAAGCTGTCTTCAAACCCAGAGCTATGCCCACCTCTGCCTCCTGAGAGCTGGGATTAAAGGTGTGCACACCCACACCTGGCTATAAGGGTCCTTTATTTAAAAAAGCCATAACCAGGGCAGGGATTGGTGTGCGCCTGTATTCCTAGCATATGCTGAGGCAATGGCAGGAAAAACCAAAGCATTTCAGATCACATATGCTCCCCAGTGAATCCCAGTCTTAAACAAACAACAACAACACAACCCAGAACTCTCTGACACAGACTAAAGTATATTCCCCCCAAATTCCTATGTTGTAGTTCTGCCCCCAGTGTGACTGCATTTACATCCAGGGGCTTGAACAAGTCACCTAGGTTGAATGAATCTGTAGAAGTAGAGTCTGAGATGGAAGGATCTGTGGCCTTAAAAACAGCAAAAGTAAGTAGTCATGTGTCCCACCATCCCGCCTCCCGCCAAGTGTGTGTATCACCCCAAGGAAAGGCTGTGTGTGCACACAAGAAGCAGACAGCCTTCCAGAACCAGAAAATAGAGCTTCACCATTACCCAACCATGCCAGCACCCTTCACGGCCTCTAGATGGATGAGAAAGTGCCTGTTCTTGAAACATTTTGCTATGGTGGCCTATGCGCATTCTCACAATAGCAGACCTTCAGAGCAACCCCATCTCTCACTGCTCCTGGAGACCTGAGCACTAGCTATCTGCCTGAACAGCAGACAACGACGTGGCGTTTCATCCCTCAGGTGCAGAAGGTACCTGATTTTCATGTTCATTAAAACAGATATACACGAGATCACCAGAGAAGTCTCCAGACATTGAAGGGAGCTGAAAATCCAACAGAAAATGTGTCCAACTGCAAAGGAATTAAAAGAGAAACTGGTCACACCGAGACATGTGTAAAGTTCCCAAATCTGTGGAAATTAAAGGAATCCTTTCCAAAATGCCACAGGGATGTGAAGGGGGAGGGGACAATAGGAAACTTCGTAAATGGAGCGACAGTGAAGACATAGTCCGCCTAGGCCACAGGGCAAGCTGAAGGGCTTCTGTGGAAGCACTTATTTTATTTCAAGAGAAAGGTGGGTGATAGGGTGCATCATAGCCCAGCCACACCCCAACGATGCTTTGTGAGATGCTGAGGGCTTGTGGGATAAGCCAAGGATTAGACAGAAGCTCAGAGCAAATAGACAGAACAAGAGAGATAAATGCTGCTGCAGCTGCTGCTGTACAAGCGTGTGTGCATGCACATGTGTGTGTGCGCGTGCACACATGCGTCTTGTGCGTATCTGTGTACGAGCGTATGCGTATGTGTGTCCTGTGTATATTGAAGGCATCGAGTCATCAAGCTCCTTGAGCCCCAGGGAGTTTTCCAGGCTGCAGTTTCTTACAGACGGTGGATTTACGTATTGGGCATGCTCCATGCAACCCAGGTGCCTGGAGAGGCAATCGAAATGCTTTGGTTGGTACTGGAAGAAGAGGCTAACCTCATGGTTGCTGACCATCTGAGACCTGAGGGCGTGGCGCTGAGGCCCAGCTCCGGAGCTTAGCTGGATCTCCTCAGCCTCCTTGGACCCGACTCCCTCTGAGTAGGAGCACGGAGCTACGTTCTGACCTCACAGTGAAATCTGAATAATTGATGCCCTGGTCTAATGTTTCACCCAATTGTCATAATGCAGAAACACAAGCCCAGTGTATGGAGGCTGCAGACAAAGGGCTGTTTTCATCGCTCGCTTTCCCCCAGCTCCAGGTCTGTGTGGCTCTCTCTCTAGCACATGATCTGTGACAATTAGTCTGTGTTCTCTCACCCTTCCCCAGGGAACCAGGGGAGGAATTATTAGGGAGGTGGCTCCCCAAGGGCACAGGGGGAGGTCTGGAGCCTCCTGCAGCGGGGCATGTGGACTGTATGCCCAGCTGTTGCTTGACACCCACTTGGCACAGCCTTCCCTCTGCCAGGACTGCCTGCAGGGCCTCTGAACACAGGGTTCTCACCCAAACAAGCAGCCAGATGGGTCCCCAGTGGCCTGTGAGCCGGCTCCCTGTGTGTGCAGGAGGTAGGGCGTGAGGGTGGGAGGGGCCATCTAGGAACTCCCTGAGCTGAAGGCAGATGGAAAAGCCCAGCCCTGTTTCCATTGCTTACACCGGCATTGGGGGCAGGGCTCGTTTCTAACACCCAGAGCAAAGCAAAACACAGGAAGCAAACTTCAAACACTGTTCTCGGGGAGCTGGGGACAGGTGACAATCAAACCTCATTAGGCTCAGCAGGAAGAATTATGACAGCATATCTAAACCACGGCAGGGCAGGTGTCAACCAACCAGGCTACTATGGAGCTACAGAGACCAGGCTGAGGGCAGTTTGTACTTGCTTGTCAGGTTCCCATAGGCTGGATTTGGGAAATCACAGGACTCTTTGAGTTCAAGTTGAATCCTCTCAAATTACCAACAGCACTGGGATCCCTTTTGTAGGTTTGGTTGGTTTGGCAACAGTTCCCGGAGGCCGGGGAGCGGAAAGCAGCTGAGAGACTCTGGGCAGAACCCTGCTGCCGCTCTTTGGTTTGTTTCTAAGAAAGAGGGGTCTGAGAGAGGGAAGCCAGGCATGAGGAGGGTGCGAGTGACCCACCTCACAGCATAAGAACATTGCTATTTGTTTGGTGAGAGGCTGGGTGTAGCTATGTAGTTCAGGCTGGCCTCTAAATCCTGTTTCAGACTCCTTAGTGCTGGGCTTATAGATGAATGCCAGCTTTTTGATAAACTATTAAAAAGTCACACATTATGGGCTCAAGAGTACCTATACTTGGACAGGTCCGAGTCTGATTAGGTGGCCAGGTTTTGGCTTGTATATGTGGGGTTCCACGTATCCAAACTTTGTGATCCAGGCCCGAGCCCTGTCTAGTAAAGGACCCTAAACACTGGGATGGGAGGGATGGGGGGGCCCACAACCTTTATTAGAGATAGGAGGACATGAGCTCTGAAGGCCCCCTTGGGCTCTCCCCTGTGTACCATTAACTTCATTTATAAAATGCAAATGCAAGGGTTGAAGCGTGAAGAATTCCAGTATACTAAGCCCTGGCCTGAGCCTAAGAGAATATATATCCACCTGGCCTTCCACTGAAATGACCCTGTCTACAAGGGTGTTTCCCTGTCCTGTAGAGACTCTACTCCCAGCTGTCAGGTGGTGTTGTGGAAGTAGTCGAGGAGGCTGCTTCAGAGTGGAGTCTGAGATGAGCCTTCCTCTCCCATGGCTCAGAATGCCTTACCATGAGAAGGCATCAGCAGTAGATTGAGCTGGATGGAGTTGGGAGTGTAGAGAGGGCTTGCCTGTCCCCAGACGCCCACTCCTACCTCCAGGTATAGGCTGTCAATGAATTACCCTTTCTCCTTCCCCATAAAGCATATTCCACTCTCAGGGGAAGTCCTTGGGTAAGACTCAACCCACCTTGTCTGTGTCCAACACCCCACTGATATCCTCAGTGCAGATCTGATAGTCCTGGAGGCTGGTCTTCTCGAGGGATATAGTGGTCCCCTGGTCCTCTCTCCCTGTGCACAGTCCCATCTCTTCTTTCTTTCCAGGCATTCTCTCTCAGACACTTAACCTTGCATGGCATTGCTTGCCAAAAGCCAGCCCCCAGGGCCAACCCCAGGTACCAGGTAGCTCACACTGGGGCATTACAGTCACGATTGTGACGGACTTTGAGGGAAGAGAGCCTGCTGACCAGTACAGCATCCTGGCCTCTAAGAAGTCCCAGGGGCCTGGAGCTGGGAGAATAGTCTGCTTTGAATGCTTCATGCTTCCCTTATGAAGAAGAGAGAAGACCAATTAAATCAAAATATGAAAAAGAGGGTCTCTCTGCAGCATCCGGGGAACTTCTAATTCTTGGCAGCTGGGGTAGGTGGGTAGAAAGAGGGAGAAAACCTGGTTTGGAGGACTAGGCTCGCAAGTAGCTTATAGAAATTATGGAACACTTAGCTCCTGCCTGCTGTTGTCTGAAGATGGGGAGATGCTTACGATTGGAAGGTAGGGGAGCTGCAGGTACCTGTGAACATAACAGATCATTGTCCTCTGACTTCATAGCCACATAATGGTCTTAGGAGGGGTAGGAGTCCAACAAGATGATGTAGATCTGTTGGAACCTGCCTCTATGGCCTCTCAGTATGGACATACTGATAGACAGGGAGGAATGGATCCCAGTGCAGCCAACTTGGGAGGTGCAAGATCCTTCGCCTAAGGCATGACAGTTTGGATTTAAAGTGTCTCTGGATGGTTCATGGGCTGAAGTCGGGATCCTCAGCTCGTGGAGCAAATCACTAAGATGATTGGCTGGATCCTGAGGGCTCTGACCAAATGGATTAATCACTGATGGGTTCCCAGATGATGACATCACTGGCGGGTGATGGAAACTTCCAGATGTGAGGCCTCGGTGAAATAAGTGTGCCATTGGGAGTATGGTTGGTTCAGGTGCTTCTTCTTCTCTTTCACATACTCCTGCAGCTGTGAAATTCTGCCTCACTACAGAGCCTCGGGAATGGCACCAGCTGGCCATGGACCGACACCTTTAAACCATGAGCGCAAGAGTCTCTCTTCCTTGAAAGTCTCTCTTCCTGTCTCGCCTATTTGTAACAGCAGTAAGAACCCTAGTGCAGGAGGGAGGCTGCTTTGTCTATTTTGTTGTGTGTTTAATGGTTAATTGTTAGAAGCCTGGCGGTGGTGGCGCACGCCTTTAATCCCAGCACTCAGGAGGCAGAGGCAGGCGAATCTCTGTGAGTTTGCAAGCAGCCTGGCCTACAGAGCGAGATCCCGGACAACCAGGGCTACACAGCAAAATCCTGTTTTAAAAAACCCCAAAATTAAAATAAAATAAAAAATAAATAACTTCACAATCCTAACCACTTCAAAGTATATAGGGCAGAGGTGGTAAGAACACTTACGGTGCCCTGGGTGTGCCATGTCCTAGTTAGGGTCACTATTGCTGTGGCAAAACACCGTGACCAAGACAACCAAGGGAGGAAAGGGTTAACTTGGCTTATACACCCACATCATCAAAGGAAGTCAGAACAGGAACTCAAACAGGGCCAGAATGTGCAGGCAGGAGGAGGGTTGCTTATTGGATTGCTCCCCCATGACTTGCTCAGCCTGCTTTTATAGCACCCCAGGGCCACCACCCACAGACGGCACCTCCCACAGTGGGCTGGGCCCTTGCCTATCAATCACTAGTTAAGAAAATGCCCTGCAAGCTTGCCTATAGCCCAATCTTATGGAAGGGTTTCCTCAATTGAGGCTCCCTCCTCTCAGATGACTGTCACTTGTGTCAAGGGTGACATAAAACTATCTAGCACAACATCTAACCACAGAAGTCTTATCATCTTGCAAAACTGAAACTCTGTCTGGTTAAGCATCCGCTCCCCAACTTTTCCTCCCCTGCCTTTGACAGCAACCTTCTCCCACCTCTCCATGAAACTGATGGCACTGGACACCTTGGATGGGCAGAGCTATCAGGGCGTGTCCTCTGTCACATGGTTGACTTCACTCCGTGTCCTGTCTGCAGGTTCATCCATGTTGCAGCAGGTGTCACAGAAGAGGAAGAAGGGGTCTGTGCTGTAGCCCTCGTAGGCCCAGACAGGCCCTAGAAGAACAATAGCCTATGCCTGGACCCAGGAAGACTGGAATACATATGGGGCCGAGCCATATAGGCAGCCCCTCCCTGATGTGGCCCTTCCTGTCCAGGCAGGGACCTCAGGAGACATTGTGCCCATGTTCTGGGATGGCTCTCTGAATAGTTGGAAGAGGAGAGCCCAAACTGGATACAGAGAAATTCCAGAAGCACAAGATAAAAAAGCAAGGCTGTGTGGGGGCCCCACCCAGGCTGATGGCTGCCGCGTCTACTAAGGTGACAGAGACAGTGTTATAGGAAGCTCAGCATGACTGCTTTTTGAGAGCCAGGGTGACAGTAAAGCTGCTCTGGGGACCTCCATAGCAACGCGGAGGATGACAGCGTCGCCATAGACTAGTTGACAGGTGGTGACACTTTACTGTCAGAAGCAAGGTGGCTGCAATTATCTCAGTGAGTGGCCAGCTGGCTAACAGCTGGGGCCACCATCCAGAGAGGAAGGCTGGTGGGGAGGCAGTTTAGACAGTGCCCAACTGTAATAATTCATACTCTGAATGATAGCAAGGACACCGGGAGCACCCACGCCCTAAGTCATGAGCCCTCAGTTGATTCCTGGCCCCATGCCAGTTCTCAGGCCAAGCATCCAGGCTGAAGGAGAGGTGGGCTCTGAGGGCAGATGAGCCACCTCATGGTGAGTATATGAGCAGTGAAACTAGGCCTCCCTAAAGGGACTGCGATTTTTTCCATTTCCTTGGGTGTCCATGCACAGAGGTATCAGGAACATCTAGAGACCTTCAGGACTGGGCCAGTCTGAGCAGACTCGAGTAGGGAAGGCAGAGTCCCCATGGTCTCTACTAGAGGAGAGCGTGTGGAACCAGGGTTGCCATCCCTGCACCCCTGGTACCCCATCCCGGCTGTTCTTGAGTACCCCACTTACCATTTCTGTAAGACAAGACCTCTGCATTTCCAAGATGAGATTAAACTTCCCACCCTCCCTTTTTGGTTTTGTGAGGAGAAGCAGACTGCTCAGGCCCCGTGACAACAGGGACCAAGCCAGGCAGATGAGGAAGTTGGAATGGTTGGTCCTGAACAGGCTCCGTCAGAGCTGCAAGGGGCTTGAGTGTGAAGTGTGTTGGGGGTGGTTAGCCTACTCTGCAGGGCAGATGGTTTCCCCCAGGCTACGGGCAGAAGCTCTTTGTAGACAGCATCCACACAACCTGGATTTCAACCCAAAATAGCCTCTTTTCGTCATCCTGAACAGGGTGGCCAGCTCCTCCTGGGCAGCTTCCTGGCCAAGGAGCAGCTCTGCTTGGCCCGCGTGCAGGTGGAACCAGGCTCGTCCACCTGCAGAGACAGGCCACGTCAGATGCCTGGGGGCTTCTGTGGAAATCACCCTTGTGAGGTGGGAGTCTGGGCCAGGGAGGGAGGAGTCTTGGAGAACAGGATGTGAGGGATTAACCTAGCCAAACCTGAAGTCCAGTGATATCCAATAGGCTTCCAGGGCTCTGGAACCAAGCCCACCCTTTCCTAAGCGCCATAGTTTAAGTTTAAGGTTTTCTCTCCCCCCCCCCTCTCCCTTTCTCTCTCTCTCTCTTTTATTTATTCTTTAATTGCCAATAGCAGAGGACCCCTGACCACTTCTCTTTCCCTTCAAGTTCATATTTAGCCTGATATCCAGGCCTCTCACCAGATGGTCCTGCCAGACCTCTGCCAAAAGGATCACCTGCCACCGAGTGGAGAACCCACTGCCCTGCCTTCCCTGTGATGCTCACTGCTTCCTGCATTGGAAAGTCCACCTGTTCCTGCAAGCCCACGCCCAGTGGGTTCAGGAACGGTGTCACTGATGCAGACTTGAGGCTACACCTACTACTCCCCGAGTCTCTGCCAGGGCCATGTGCCATTTCACACTTCAGACTGGCCGTATGGGGTGACAGTATCAGTTTTCCTTTGTACTTGAGGTCTCTGAAACCAAAGCCAAGGAGGTCAGAGCTGGGATGGAGAACTTGGGCCACCAAGAGCCTCCCTAATAGGCCAGGCCACCCAGGGAGTGCCCTCCTGTTCCTTTGTTTCCAGCCAACCTGGATTACATTTGGGCCTCCCAGTCGAGATTTTGCAACCCAGGGGGTCACTGTATTGGTATTTGTGGCTCTGTGCCAGACACTAGCCCGGGGAAGCAGAGATACGGTTTACTTCTCACAAATGGCAAAGAGGAAAGGAGCCAGGAGGAGGTCGGGCAGGGTGTCCAGAGGTTTTTAGTTGTTGTTTAGTTTGTCTTTTGTCTCTTGGCCACTACAAATGCCAAATCTAATCTAGGTACATGGAATAGAGCATCTCAGGGTGGGTAAGTAAGCATGTCCAGCCCTGTGGTGATGAAGTCTTCAGCCCTTCTTCTAGAACCATCTTGCTTATTTTTCTCCCTTAGTCTTGTGGCTGGAGTGTGAACACTGATTTGATTCAGGCTCTGCCTTAGTCAGCTGGTCCACCATATGGTTTTAGGACCGTTTTCTACCTCCCCGGTAAACTGTCAACATGACTCTCAATCTTGACCAACTGGTGAGTTCATTTTCTAAGGACTGTCTGATGCAAGATATAGAAAGAGTTTAGGTTCACGGACTCTGAGGCTGGACAATTCAAGGTCACATGGCCGTGGCTGGAGATGGCCTCCTGATGCTTTGTGAGTGGTAGAAGCAGAAAGAGAGAAGGTTTGCACCGGCAAGACAAAGGGGCCTAACCTCTGCTGTAGCTAACACACTCCCGGGAGAGATCTGCCTCAGTTACCCAGGGCATAGACAGGGAGCCTGGGAAGCCAAGAAAGTGGGCAAGGTTGTGGTAAAGGGTAAATGTGATATTTCTTCGACTTATGACCGAATGTCAGGATCCGGGCTCCAGTGGTTGGGCAATTGCCTGATATATTTGACTTGTGACTGAGTACTGTTCTTTGCGCTTCCCTGACCACCATACGCTCCTGTGCATTTGCAGCAAGGCAACACGGCGACAGTGGTGGCCAGAGGATGACAAGTAACCAGGCAGCTTGGAGGGGTGTGGAAGGAGCTTCTGATAGCAGCAGGCTGACAGGGACTACTCTTTATCAACTCATGTGAGATCCTCTCAGCCCTTCCCCCACCAAAGCTTCAGCCTTGACTTATAAAGACTTAGACTCTTAGCAGAAAAGAATTTATCTGCCTCTTCGCCTTTGCATTCATTAAAAAATGTTAAAAAAAAAAAGTCATGCGTATTGGTACACACCTTTAATTCTAACACTCAGCAGGCAGAGGCAGGGGGATACCTGGGAGTCTGAGGCCAGCCAGATCTATAGAGCGAGTTCCAGGATAGCCAGGGCTACACAGAGAAACCCTGTCTTAAAAAGAAAAAGTTGAAAAAAATTAGTATAACTATTAAAAGTTCAAGGCTACATTCCTAGGATAGTGGAGGCTCTAAGTATTCAGCAGAGGAAGCTTAACATTGCCAGAATTTACTGTGCTGCCTTGTTAAAACGAGTCCTCCTAAGGCCCTTTAGGAAAGACCCGGGAGGACTAATCCCTTGCTATAGCCTCCTGTCCACAGACGGAAGAGATAGAGAACACCCTGTCGTAGAGTGTAGCCTCTGTCTTAGTTCCTTTTCCTGTTACTCTGATAACATCTCCTGACAGAAGCCAGCTTTGTTCCAGCTCACAGTTCAAGCAAATAGTCTTAGACGGCCAGGAAACCAAGGTGGCAGGGACTTGAAGCAGTTGGTCCATTGGCCACATGACATCCATGATCGAGAGCAGGCAACAAAGACATATGCATTTTTTTTTTCTCCAATTACACAGTCCAGGATCTCAGCCAGGGAATGGGGCCCGCTCACAGTGGGCCCGTATTGGTGAATGCCATCAAGATAGCCTCTCACAGGTAGGCCAAAAGGCCTACCCCTAAGATAACTTTAGATTATGTTGGGATGACAACACTAGTTGTCACATCTTTCTGTTGTGCCTCAGGACGCCAGAACTTATTCCTCCTGCCTGACAGTGTTCTGTTACTCACCCTCCCTGCCCAGC
Organism: Microtus ochrogaster; assembly: GCF_000317375.1. Lineage (NCBI taxonomy): Eukaryota > Metazoa > Chordata > Mammalia > Rodentia > Cricetidae > Microtus > Microtus ochrogaster. The sequence continues at coordinate 28,752,640 of NC_022023.1, read as the reverse complement.
TTCTGATAGCCGCGGCTCTGCTCTCTGTTTCTTTGAGATTGCTTTTTTTTTTTTTAAATATTCTATATCTGAGTGAGTGCTTGTAGCCTTTGTCTCTCTCAGTGTCTGGCTGATTTCATTCATCATAATGACCTCCAGTCCTGTCCGTGTTAAAGAAGCAGCAGGATCTCATTCCTTGCTATGGCTGGAGAGTAGTCCGCTGTGTATACACACTACATTCTCTTTGTAGGGCCGTGGAGACCCAGGCTAGCTACGTGTCTTGGTTGCTGGGAATGTGTGAGGTGGTGCTTGTACTACTTGCTATGTTTTGTTCACTGTACATTGTATCGTGGAAGGAAATAATATCACGCTGTGCCGCACAAGTGTGCCCAACTGACGTGTGACATCAGAGGTGAGGACAGAGTTCATCCCAGGGTCTCATCATGGGGCAACCCACCCGAGTGCTCCTCAGCCTGTTTCCCTGGCGTGTGAAGCGTCTTCTTCCTTAGTTCCTGCTCAATTCAGTCCCCGCCCCCGCTGTGTTTATTCCGGTAGTATCAAGAGGCAAGAGACCAACACTGGCCAACATCTTCCTCCTTGTTACTGGGCACCATCTCAGTGAAGGTTGATCCCTATCTGTACCCTTCTTCCATTTAGACTCTCCTGGTGAAGGCCACAGGTGTCCAGCTGTGCCTGCTTGCATCCAGGTGAGCCTTACTCACACCTCTACATACTGGGAAGGACTCCCAGGGAGACATCTTTACCTGGACACTCCAATCATCTGTTTCCCCCACCCCCAGCCTTTCCTTGCTAGGAGAAAGCTTGTTCAGCAGTTGCTGAGCCCTCAGGAGCTCCTCGCCCTCAGGGCCCATCTGCCACAGGGCAAGCGTCTGTTGAGCTTCTCCTGGCAGGGGTATCACCTGCCTAGGCCTGTACAGGGCTGGCAGCCAGGTCCTCAGAGCCTCCAGCTTCCCAGCAGGAAGCAAGGCAGATGGGAGGAGAGGAGAGATCAAGAGCCCTTCGCTTCAGGCCTAGGCCAGGGATCTCGGGGCCACCGCCTCGAGGGCATGTCAGAGACGGAAAAGGTTCTATGTCTGTGACATAAATGACAGAACACACAGAGTGAGAGGGGAAGGAGGCCTGGACAGAACTCTGGGAAGACGTGTGTGTATGGGGGGGGGGGGGAGGCGCGCACGCATGCGAGCACGCATCCATGTGTCCGTTTATCTGTGTGGTTGTGTTTGCATATGTACATCTGTTTGTAGCTGTGTGCCTGGGCCTTTGGCTAGTAACTTAATGTTTGGGGTGTCCCCAGCAAAGACCTGTGCACCCAGGATAAAGGACGACACACCCCATGCCAGTCTAGAACCATCCCCCTCTGTCTGTCTTGACCCCCAAACACCTGGCTTAAAACGTACCCTGCTATAGCAAAGTCAAGAGCTCTTTCTAGACCCCTGGAGCCTAGAGTGCCACTTTCATGGTAACAGCCCCACACACCTGCCCTGGCATGTCTGCTCTGGCAGCTGGGAGCCTGGGCCCTCACATAGGGAGCCCCTCAGAGATGCACAGTGAAGGGACGCAGCGTTCATCTGTGCCCAGCTCCGGGTGAGGAAGGGCCCCAGAAAGTGTGCAGCTCAGCCCGGCTAAGTTTTCCCCAGGGACCAGGATGGAATGTCAAACAGCCCAGATCCCACGGCCCTTAAGTAACTGTCACCGTTTATGACAGAGGTGGGTCTTCAGGGACCTTGAAACAGATGCCCCTGCAGTACAGTTTTTCTTCTGCGAAGCACAAACTTGCCTGTCTCCCCTTCCTGACAACAGCAGGGAGGCGGAGCCCCAGGGCCCAGCTGCATGCAGTGGCCTTGCGTGTTTTTCTCTTGTGGTTTCACGGGGTTATGCAAGGTTTCATTTCTCGGCACAGCAACTGAAGAAAGCACCTCTCAGTGTCGGTGTGCTGTCATCTGTGGAGGGACCAGGAGACCCAGGCAGGGTACTGTTCCTTACTAGCCCACGTACTCGTTGGGCTATGACTGAGCCCATGAACCCACACAGCTGTGAGGAGCTCCCGTGTTTTCCAGGAGAGAAGGAGCAGCCTGGCCAAGGAGTGTTCTAATAAGATTAGGGTGCCACTGAGTGCTAATGCTGGCACTACAGAGTCAACGACAACTTTATCGTCTACTGCACACACAAGCATTTCACATGGGGAGGCCCCCGGGCCAACGCCTGCTCTCCAGTGACATGGTTGAAGTGTCACAATGCCCCAGCTTCCTGGAAGTCAGCCTGTCCTAGTTTCACTTCTTGGATCTCTTACTCCTACCCCAAAGCAGCCAGAGCTGACTCTCTGTCTCTCTTCCCAGGGTCTCCCAGGAAGTCCCTGGCGAGTGCCAGGTGATTACCTGGTAATTCTAGGAACTCATTCTAGGTTGGGAGCAAACAATAGAGTGAGACAGGACTCTGCCTGATCCTACAAGGCCACGGTGACACTGTCGAAGGGTACCAGAGACTTCCCAAACTCAGAAGAGAGCATGCTCCTCCCTTGGGACATGGGCATTTCCATGTACTCCCTGGTGCTGCCACCCCAATGGGTTGGCTCAAGAGTATCTCCAGGTCCCAGGCTCTCCTGTTTCCCATCAGTCCCTGCTCTGTCTAGCTGCAGTCATATGTCCACATTCTGCTGACAGACATGATGGCCCACAGTCCCAGGGGCTGGCAGCTGGGCTCTCAGCTTCTTCAACCTTCTGCAGAATTCTTGGGGAGAACTGTGACCCTCACCATGGACAGCTAGAGAATACACTGTTTTCCTGGTGTAAGTAAGTATCTTCTCCCTCCTTGACGGTGGGACAGGCTACTGCATCACAAGGAAGGCGCGGAGATGTGCTGAAACAGTTTAAGTGGAGTCATTGTCAGCATAGGCGCCTGATTCCCCAGAGATGGCCTCTGCTTTCTTACAGCCATGACTGCATGGGCCCCGGAAGCCCTTGTAGAGCAGATAGAGTGTAGGGTTAGCTTCCTCTGGCCCTCCCACTTCCTTGTGCCCAGCAGCCTTGAGAACAAGACTACCCTTCCCAAGAGTGGCTCAGCTCACCAAGTTGTTTCCTTCTCTGCTTCCACGTCAGCCCTCAGTAGCCACTTTGCCATTGTGCCTGGCTCAGAGCCTGCAAAGGGCAGGGGAGAAGGCAGGAGACTTAGACTCTACCAGACAAAGGTCCCGTCAGGAGAATGAGGCTGAAATCTGCATGGCCAGTTATCTGTAGCAGGGTGACTGTCCATACTTACCAATGTGTGTCCTGTATCCTATTCGACACTCCGCATGCTCCGTTCCTGCATATTATACTCAATACATGCAGAAACATCTCTCCCTATGATCCCCTCCCCAGTGCCCAGTACAGGACAGAGAGAGGTGTCTGTTAGCAGCCCGAGGATCCACTGGAGACATTCCCTCTGTTTTTGTGTGTGCAGAAGTGTGTTATCTCTGCGTGTGCACAAGTGTATGTGCATGTGCCCGTGAAACCCACGCTCTCAGCACCGGATCTCCCTGCCCCTCTTTTGCACCTTTCTCGGTGCCAAAATAACCTTTCCCAGGTGTTCCCGTCAGAGTTTGTCCTCTAGATCCAAGGCTGAGGAAGTTATGCCTGTGCCTCTCTGTAAGAAGCCCACAGAAGGAAACACAAGAAGGAGGCAAGGGAGGAAAGCTTCAGTACTGATCAGAGGGGTGACAACGCCAGGGCTGGTTCACCCCCTGCCTCTGAACTGACTCTTCAATTTCCTGGCTCATACAGGTCCCTACTTAAGACTGGGAGCTAAGCGTGGGAACAAGAAGAGAGATGAGCGACCACAGTGGGTTTCACTTCAACCAGCATTTGCGGAACCCTAGCTTTGGGTTATGCAGAGTGCTCAGCCCTGGGGAGATGCCAAGAGTAGGCGGGGCACGCCTCTCCACATCTGATCTACAAAGATGACATAGGGAAAGACTGTTCACAGGTGCACCGAGGACGGACCCCAGAGACCAGGCTCCAAGAGGGCTAGCTGGGGGAGGAGGCAAGGTGGAGGGAGCTCCTTTGAGGCCAATAAGGGAACAATGGCTGTGATAGGTTGTGCTAGCCAGCTGTGTGGGCAGAACTTGGGGTGGAGGAAGGGAAGGTAACTGTGGTCAGAACTGAGAAGGAGTGAGTGAGCCTTGTCAGGTGCCCAGCCAAGGCGTGATAAGGGGGGGGGGGTGGAGGGTTCTGGAAGATAGTGGGGGAGATAGCATTATGAAGATGAGATTGCCAGGGACTCCAGCAAGTGAGATAGGGTCATTCTGCAGAGTCCTACATTGACAGGGAATGCTGGAGTTCCAGTCAAGAGACCCAGGACATAATTAAAACCTGGAAAGGACAATCAGTCACCTTTCTAGGTGGAAAGCTGGCCTCAGAGAGCTCCTCCTGTTTCAGATTATCTACAGCAAGAGAGGTTCTGCCGAAACCACCAGGCCCGATTTAGGTCTTCTGCAAGTAATGGGTTCTAGCTGGCTATTTAGGCAAAGAGGAAACTGGGACAAAGAAGCTCTGTAGGACTTCCAAAATGCCCAGGGCAGGGTGTGGTGGCTTCTGGGAATGGTATCCTGAGTGTTCCCAAAATCCAGGGTCCAGTGTCATTTTTGTAAAGTCTGTGCCAACCCCTGCAGTCCCCGTGCAGAGGGCTTCACAGACCCTTCCTAGACAATGACTGCCCCAAGTCTCAAGATTACCCCTCTATACAATGGGTTGGAATCTTGGGGGTCAGATCTATGCTCCCCATAGGAGATCTAGTTGGCCAGTCTTGGACACATCTAACGGGAACGGTCTGGTCACTTCTCAGTGTGGAGATACAAAGCAGCAGTAGCAGGAAACAGTTCCACACAGCTCTGAGTTCATTAGTGGGAGGAAGTGGGGAGGGTACATGCATGTGAGCGTGCGGGTGTGTGCAACCATGTGGATGAATGTGGGGGCCAGAGCAGAATTCCGTATGTCTTTCTCTATCGTTTTTTGCCTTATTGCCTTGAGACAGGATCCCTCAAAGAACAAGGTCTCCTTTGCAGCTAGGCAGGCTGCCAAGGGAGTTCTTGGGCTCCCCCTGCCCCTACACTCCCAGTGTTAGGCTTACCGGCCCTCATAGTTATGCCTAGCTTTCAGTGTGGGTGCTATGGCTCCAAACTCATGTCCTCCTGTTTGTACAGTAAATGCTCTTACCCACTGAACCGTCTCCAAACCCCAGCCTGAGTTCTTTTCAGAGATCTCTACTTAGGTGACACTAAGATTCTTGACAATGTCCCAGAAAAGAATTTGAAGCAGATGAATATGAAGCAGAGGTTCAGTTTACTACGAAGAGGTTATAGACACAGGATAAACATGAGTGTTAGGGAGAATGTCTTGAATAATAAGGATTCTTTCCACGGTTGGTAGAGAGATATGTTGAGGGGGACTTTAGCTCCTTAAATAATGCTATGGGGGCAGAGCAGGGTACCCTGGCCTCTCTTAGGACTGGAGGGGGAGGGAGGAGGGTGAGTGGGGGAGTGGAAGGGAAATGGGAGGAGGGGAGGAGGTGGAAATTTTGAATGGTATTATTTATAAAGCAAAATAAAATAAAATGTTTGGAAAAAATAATGCTGTGGGGGGTGTTGGGATAGGAGATCCTACAGCAATGGGGAGAAGAATGTGATTTCTTATGCTTGTAGACTTTAGAGGGGAGGGTCTCTGAGTTTAAGGGTGTCTGTGGGGGTCTCTGAGGTTAACAGATTAGTAGAAGAATATACAGCCGTCATTACAAAATTAATCCTATGGTCCCGCCCTACCTAGGGGTTGTTCCTTGTTAGGAGTTCAGCAGTTTAGGGAAGGAACTAGATAGGATGTCAACAATCAGTCAGGTATGACTGATCCCTCTGTGGAGGCACCCTCTGAGATCTCCTGGACAAAGCAGGCTTATGGAAAGCACAGCACACACCCAGGTGTGGGCTGCTCAAGAGTCACATTTTGGTGGCTTTTGAAGTCACATTATTGAAAGGGTTTCTAAGTGACTCTCCCCCCCTTTCCTCTGTTTTCTTCAGTGAGCTCACAGGGCAGCTTCTGAGTCTGGATGGGATTCCAGACTGCTCAGGGAAAACCACGGGTCATGAGGTTTGCACAAGGAAGCTAAGACACTTTTACTGTAACGCATCTTTCAGTCATGTTTATAGATTTCCAGAAATGGTAGGTTAATATCTGGGAAAGGAGAAGGTCATACTCAAAGGGCATCTACTCTTAGTCCTTAAGCGTGGTCTGATGCTATTTTAACATTTTTATTTGAAATATCTCTACATAAAAGAAATATTATTTCTAAGGAGACAATCTTATGCCAACCCATGTTCTTAGCTGCATAGAAATTTTCAACTTTTAGCGGGTAGAAGATATCAAGGAGACTCTGGAGCGAGGCCCCCTTTACTTTCCCATGCACCCTTAACTTCCCCTGCTTCAGAAATGAATTCCTAAATCTGGATCTGACCCCAGCAAAGTATAGGTGGTATTGAACATGTGAGTCTTACAGCCAGACACACCTACATACAACACATGTACACAGACAGCATAGATATGTACGTATACATACCTACAAACACACATGACATGCACCTACAGACGCATGCACTCCTAACTTACTTAGTGAAAATGGTACCCATGTGTGTCTTTCCAACATCATCTACATTTGCAGGTGCTTCTGCCTACAGCACAGCTGTCGACGCATGGCGCAGTGAGTTTCTTAATTTTTGTTCGGCGCCCAAGAGTCTTGTCAATAATGTGACCTCTTTACAGTGTTCAGCTTATCAGTCAACACCGACCGGGTGACTGTGCACCTCAGTCCCCTTCCGTCTCCTAAGGACTGCCCAGGTCAGTGTGTGTGCCTGGCAGGTCACACGGACGACAAAGAGACCACTTTAGACTCAGCAGCTCCCTCTTCAGCCTGGAGAACTTCTTCCCAAGCCCAGTCTTGCTGGTGTTCCTGTGTAGTAAAGTATTTCCACCAACGGAAGTCAAGCAGGTTGCTATGGCCTAAACTATGGCCTACCTCACCCTCACCCTTCACACACTGAAGCTCCAACTCCCAGGACCTCACGATGTGATTGTGCTTAGAAAGGAGAACTTTAAAGGGATAAGTTAAGATGGGGCCGTAAGAGCGGGCCCCGATTCAATGTGACTGGTGGTCTTAAGAAGATAGTAGGGCACAGGACCCTAAAGACATGGCAGAGGGAAGAACAAGTGCCCACGTGCAGAGGAGACAGCCTCATTAGAAACCCACGACACCGAGACCTCAGATTCTGCGGACTCCCAGCCTCTAGAACTGGGAAGTCCAGTTCTCTTCTTTAAGCCACCTCGCCTGGAATGACAGACCTCATAAACTAGCAATAGCAGTAATGACAATCACAGTTGTGTCCGAGGGAAAGGAAGTCGCTACTTGTTAAGCAGAGCTGAGCAGCCACACCTGTAGATGGGCGGAGCTGGCGCCGGCTCTGAAGCTGACAGGGGTCTGTTATCACTTCTGCCGCCAGACCCGGCTCCAGCAAACTAGCCGTCCTGGTCTTGTTCCTGTTGCCGTGCTGGGATGCCCTGTTAGAAGCACTGTCGAGGAAGAAGTGGTTTTTGCTACAGTTACGGGGGCAGGAAATGGAAGCAGCTAGTCACATCCAGTGCAGAACAGAGAGAATGAGTGCATGCTGGATGGATGAGCTCCAGGTTCAGCGGGAGACCTTGTCTCCAAAGCTAAGGGGCAGACAGATGGTGGGAGACAGTTGTCATTGGCATCTGGCATCCACATGCACTATGCACACCCTCATGATCACACACACACACACACACACACACACACACACACACAGAGTGCATATGTACTAAGCATGTATGATTTTTTTTTATTGCTGCTCCCTAAACAAGTCCTTGTCGCACTATTAGCATGGCGTCTGCATTGTACCAGGAACCGGAAGTCACCTAGCGATTATCTTCAATATATAGGAGGGTGTGCAAACGCTATATGCAAATACCACCCAGGGACTTAAACATCAGGACGTTTTGGTTTTCTCAGTGGCCCTGGCCCCAACCCCCCAAATGTGTCCTACGTACGGAACATCTGTACATGAATCACAAAGGCATAACCAGGCACACGCTAGTGTCACAACACCCACTGTAGAACATAGCCACTTCAGAATTTTCCCTGCACCCTTCTAGGCCCACCTCCCCCATCCCTCCTACTGAACTTGGGATGAATGTTCTCAAAGGTAGTGTGGCTGATGTCACTCAACACGTATGCATGCTCACTGCTTCTAAGGTTCCGCTTGGGGAGATTCAAGTATTTGTCTGCTCTGTTGTTTGTGGGTATTTGGGTGGTCCCTAGAGCCCTGGCTCGTAAAGTAAGGCCGTGGTCGTCCTAGGATGTCTTCCAGTGAATGTATACTGTGCAAATCCCGTGAGTGGAATTGGACAGATCTTTTCATCTATTTTTGGATGGACACCTAGCAGCAAACTGTTGGTCAAGGTCCTAAACTTCTAGATAATTTAAGATTGCATCCCAAAGTTCTATGTCATTTTCTACTCCGGCCAGCAATGTATAGGTTCCCGGTGTCTCCACATCCTTGCCAGCATGTGTTTTTGCCTGACTCTCTTCTTGTTAAGCATCGTGGATAAGGAGATCTCATTATGAGGCCCTGTCATTTTAAGTCTTCCTTGAGGTCACAAGGTTGAATGTACTCTCAAGGTATTTGTTAGCCACTCAGAGATGCTCTTTCATGAAGTTTCTCCTTAAGCCTTTAATCTTTTCTTTCCCTGTTGAAGCAAGTATTTGCCTTTTTTTTTCTCCTTTTTATGGTCCTGGGCCCAAACCCAAGACTTTGTGTATGCCAAGTGAGTGCTTTGCCATTGAACCGTGTTCCCAGCTTTTCTACGCCCTTCTTGTTGATTCCCAAAACTTCTTTATATATTGTAGATGTCAGCCCTTTATTGGACATGTGTGTTGTAAATATTACCCTCCAGGTGTGCATATGTGCATTCCTTCCTGCCTTCCTGCCTTCCTCTCTTTCTCTCTTTTTCTTTCTTTCTTAGTGAATATGGTGTGCCGGCACTTGTCTGCCATATGGAGGCCAGAGGTCAAGGTCAGGTGTCTTTCTCTATAGCTTTTCACTTTGTCTTTGGAGATAGATTCTCTCGCTTAACCTGTAATTCACTTTTTCAGATGGACTGACTTCCCAGCATGCCCATGGGCTCCATCTTTTTCCAGCTCTGGCCATTTGAACTGGAACTACACACACAACCACTGCTCCTGGCTTTTTAATGTGGGCACCAGGGAACCAAACTCAGACCCTTACGTAAGCACAGCAGGTAGTGAGCCAGGCTCAACTTTTATTCTATTAATCTTTTAATCTATTAATCTTTTAAGCATAAATTTTAATCTATTAATCTTTTAAACATAAATTTCTAATTTTACAATAGTCACCTTGTTTATCTTTTTTCCTTCTTTCCTCCTTCCCTCCTCTTTTTCCTTTTCCTCCTCGTCCTCATGGCTGTTGTTGTTTTGCTCTTTATCTTTCCTTACACGGTTTCTTAGAGGGAAGTCAGAAGTCACCCGCACACAGTCTTCACAGACACTAACTTTACCATAACATTTAAACACAGTGGCAACTTCCTGTCCCAGAGACTTGCCCTTCCTGGTGCCTCTGCCTGAGCATCTGTAGGTGACAATCAAAAGACGCTTCAGCGCCCTGTTTTCCCACGGTCAATGAGTTCATCTCTGCATGCATGTTCAAAGAGCAGAACAGCCCAGCGGCAGAGATCCAACCTTGCGGTCTGTTCCCTGAGTCAGTCTGAGACTGGGTAGGGAAAACAGAGAGCACCTGACCACTTCCCATGGGGATTAGCTGCAGAGGGAGGGGAGAGGCTGCATGATGAAAGAGTTGCAGGCAGGAGGGACTGGAGAAGCTGCGGAAGCCTGCAGGGCCTCAGCTAGGCGCCAGAGGCGCCGAGTGCAGCTAATTGGTGTCATGGCCACAGTCTATCCTAGGCTCCCAGTTTGGCTTAGCAACAGCAGGGATTCAACCTTCATATTGTTGGAGGCTGTGGAGTGCGAGTTATGATTCTACTGCAGGCTTCCTGCTTTGTAGAGGGTGCTTGTCTCGGAGTCCTCTTGTGGTGGAAGGGCTGAGGAGTCTCTCTCTTTTTTATTGTCTTCGATGTGGATGTGTGAGTCTGTGTGTGCATGCGCACAGCATGTGGCAGGACATGCATGTGGAGATTAGGGGAAAACCTCAGATGTGGGTCCTCACCTTGTTTGAGAAAGTCGCTTCCTCTCTCTACAAAGAATTTCTTCTTCCTTCTTCTCCTCTTCCTCTCTCTCCTCCTTCTTCTTTTCTTTTCTTTCCCATGTAGCTCTGGCTGTCCTGGAACTCACTCTGTAGACCAGGCTGGCCTTGAACTCAGATATCCATTTGACTCTGCCTCCTGAGTGCTGGGGTTAGAGTTCTGAATTTAGAGGCATGTGCCACCACTGCCTGACCAAGAATATGTTTTATTCTTTCAAAATTCCGTACATGAAAACAATGTATCCTGATCATATTCTCCCTCATTTCTTGCATTCCCTCCCACACCTACTATGCACCCCAACAAGCCCTTCTCACGTTCTCACCTTCACACACATACACACACACACACACACACACACACACACACACACACACACACACACACACGAGTTGACTGATCTTCTCGGCTTGCTCTTGTAAGATAGTAATCACTGCGGAGAGTTCATGAGTATAACTGCCATACCATGTCCAGAAGACAATATTTCACAACATTCTTCCCCATGCCTTGGCTTTTACATCTTTCTGCCCCCTCTTCCACAGAGTTCTCTGAGCCTTGGTGGGGCAGGGAGAGTTGATAAAGCTGTCTCTCTTGAGGGTAAGCATTAAGTAGTCACTTACCTACAGCACTTTGATGGGTTGAGTCTCTGCATTAACTCATTACCATGGCAAAGGGGAGTTTTTTTTGAAGGTTGAGGGAAGGCAGAACAGATCTATAAATATAAACATAACACATAGAAGGCAATTTGATAAGTGTTCCATTTAGAAAGACAACAGTATAGCAGGTTCCCCTCTAGGGCCAATGACCTCAAAGCAATGGGCTTTTGGCTAGATTGACAGTATCAGCCATGAATTTCTTCCTGTGGAGCTGACTTCGAATCTAACCAGAGGTTGCTGATTGCCCCCATAAACTTCATGCTACTGTTATACCCATGGGTACGTCTTGCCTGGTAGGTTGGTACTATAGCTTGCAATGTTTTCTGCTACTTAATCCCACCAATGAATTTTCTCCTCAGTAACCCGCATAGCACCGTTCAGTACCGTGACAGTCAGAAAGGAGGGCATTTTCAGTTTGATTTTGAGATGTGTCCTTGCTTAGTAATTGCTGCACACACCAGGCTGGCTGGCCAGCAAGCATCCAGGCATTCTCTTGTTTCCACTTCCCATCGCCCCACAGAAGTGCTGGCATTAAATACGTTCTCGCTACTAAGTCCCGTTTTTGCATCCTTATCAGGGATTCAAATTCAAGTCCTCAAGAGTAACGAGTCTTTCTCTGTCCCACTAGCCAGCTCCCAAATAACGACACAAAGATACATTATGAATTATGAAACTTGGCCTTTAGCTTAGGTTTGTTTCTAACTGGCTCTTATAATTTAAATTTACCCTGATTTTTATTAATCTACGCTCTATCATGTGACTTTTTACCTCTCTTCCATTCTGTGTGTCCAACTCAGTCCCCATTTCTCTGCTGCCTAGATTCATCTCCGCCTTCCTCTCTCCCTGCCTGGAGGTCCTGTCTAGACTTCCTGTTTATCTATTGGCCATTCAGCTCTTTATTAAACCAATCACAGCAATATATCTTCACAGAGTGTCCAAATACCCCGCAGCTCTCAGGCTTGCCTAGCGAGCCCTTGTACTCAGGGAATCAACTCTCCAGCTCCCAGGGGCCTCTTTCACAAGGGTACTATTCTAATTATGGGGCCCTGCTCTCAGAGGCTTGCCTCATCTGCAAATATCACTGTGGGGGTGAGGATTCCTCTTAGGAATTTTGTGTAAAGAACACTCAGACTTCTGTGCCCCCTGAGCCAGAGCCCTGGGCTTGCCCCTGCCAGTGTCTCTCTGTAATGTGGGATTCCCCTCTGTATGCTGTGAATACTATTGGTTAATAAAAAAAAAGGTGTAAAAAAAAAAAGAAGCCAGGCGGTGGTGGCTCATGCCTTTAATCCCAGCGCTCAGGAGGCAGAGGCAGGCAGATCTCTGGGAGTTCGAGGCCAGCCTGATCTACAAGAGCTAGTTCCAGGACAGGAACCAAAAGCTACAGAGAAACCCTGTCTCGAAAAAAAAAAAAAAAAAGCTGTATTGGGCCTGCACAGGGAATAGAGGTAGGCGGGGAAAACGAAACCGAATGCTGGGAGAAAGAAGGAGGAGTTAGAGAGAAGCCATGTAGCCCTGCCGGAGACAGACACAGGAACTTTAGCTGGTAAACCACGGTGAGAAACCGAAACACAGATTAATAGAAATGGGTAAAACTAATATGTAAGAGTTATCCAATAAGAAGCTAGAGCTAATGGGCCAAGCAGTGATTTAAATAATACAGTTTCTGTGTGATCATTTCGGGGCTAAGCGGCCCGGAACCAACAAGGGGGCCCCCCTACAACACTCTCAGAGGTAACTTCATTTGGGGGAGAAGCCGTGCGGTGGCTTTGGGTCTAGGAAGAGCTACTTTCTCAGTCAGGGCAGCAGCTGTGGATGTAGATGCCCTCCCCACCGCCCCCTCTGCATTCTGAGAAACTAAACAGCTCTCAGGCCTCCGACTGCTAGTCTGTCACAATCCACACTCCCCCTCTGTTCTGCTTCCTGAACTGCTGAACCCGGAAGGCCTGGCATCATGTGAAGACCCAGTGGGCGAGGAGACTGAGAACTACAGAACCCACAGAGCCCAGTACTCTCAGCAGCGCACAGCGCAGGCAGGGACTTCATGCCCAGCCTTCTAGCGTTGCCTTGCTCAGCATATTTTTCCTTTTTCTTTTTTCTTTTGCCTTTTGAGATAGGGTCTCTCTATGTAGCCCTGATTGTCCTGGAACTCATTATGTAGTCCAGGCTGGCCTCAACCTCACGGAGATGCACCTGACTCTGCCTCCTGAGTGCTGAGGTTAAAGTGTGTGCCACCACACTTGACCCTGCTTAGCTTTTTGAGCCTGGCCCCCAGGATCTGTGACCCATAGAACCCCCTTTGAGCTGACTGTGGCTCACACCATTTCCTCGGCAAGCTTTGCAGGCCCACACTGTCTTCAGTGTCTGACTACAGCTTCCTCCCTAAGGGCAGGCAATGTGACTGATTTAGGATGAGCTTTTAGGCTCCTTGGATGGCAAATTAGTGAGTAGATAAGAAAGAAGGGCTGAATAATGACAGGCTTGCCTGTGGGGAAACCCAAGTGGCTGGTGGAGGAGGGGTGGCTTTCTCTGGAGGCCTTTTGCTATGCCCTCCAGGCATCTTTGGCATCCTTAAAAAAAAATGTGTATGGGTGTTTTACCTGCATGTATGTCTGTGTATTACTGTGTGCCTGACGCCTGTGGAGGGTGTCAGATCCCCTGGAACTGGAGCTACAGATGGTTTTGAGCTGACTGTGGGTGCCCAAGTCCTCTGAAAGAGCAGCTAGTGCTCTTAACTGCTGAGCCATTTCTCCAACCCACATGTGTCTATTCCCTATACATTTCTCTAAGTCCTGACCGCAGCATCCCACGCCCCGTCCATCTGCACCAATTGGTCACCATAGATGTGGTGAAGCAACTGTGCTGTCGATGGCACAGACCCCGGGCTGGAGGCACGGAACACAGGACTGCAGTTTACAACCAGGGCTATTTATAGAGGATTCATGACGAAAAGGGGGCTTTGAGGTTGCACAAGTTTGGAAAATCCTTGTTTGAGCAGATTAAGCAGTGTTCTTCGCCATGGAGTTGCTCAGGTCCTTAAAATGTTTGCACGACCCTCCTGGAAGGAGAGACACACTAGCCACAAGTCCCACACTGAATCGCCACAAAACCTTTCTTTTTGGAATAGTTTAGCAGAGTTTGGAAGCTGGTCGGTGATGATTTCAGACATACTTAACTGATTTATCCTTGCGTATGTAATGTATGCATGAGATTCAATCGGTTCCTGGCACCAGATTTCATAGGTTCCTGGGCCCAGGCGGTGACTGGAGAGCCCAGGAGGCTTATCACAGCCTCGGAGTACCTTGCTGTGGCCTCTGGGGTGGCAAGCATCTTTAGGGGGGCAGGGTAGGTCCATGGGTAAAACTGCCTGCTGCACAAACATGAATTCAGATCCCCAGGACCCACATAAAAAGACATACATGGCGCCAAGTATCTCTAATGTATCTTTCATGCAGAGAGGTAGAGACCTCTGACCTTCATGTATGTATACATATGTGCATACATATGAACATGTAAACATGCACACAGCACACACACAGAAAGAGAGGGAGGGGGGGCTAGATTGAGGCTGCGAGGAGTCAGTGCTGTTTGTTTCCCTAGAGTGGGTGGAGTGATGCCAAGCAGGTAATGAGGAAGGGGAAAGGAATGGGTTTATTAGTGATCTGCTCTTGCCTAGCAACTTAAAACAACTATGTCCATTCTCTCACCTGGCTCCTGGGAGTCTGGAATCTTGGCAGTGCTGAGCTGGTGGGCTGGCTCAGTATCTCTTCCACAGATGGAGTCAGCTCTCAGTGCGGCTTCAGCATCTGAAGGTGGACACGTACCTGAGGGGCAGCCTCCAAGTTTACCCTGGTGGTCCGGGCTACCCTCGGGTCTTGCCACATGCACGCCTGCACGAGGCTGCGGAGTGTCTTCATCTTACGGCAGCGGGTGGCCTCCACAGTGAGCGATCCAAAGAGAAGCAAGAGAGGAATGTATCATCCCCGACTGACCTAGTTTTGAAATCTCACGCAGGCAGTTTTGCTGCACTCTTTCGTTCTTAGTTGATTTATGTTATGGTGTTTATGAGAAACAGTCAGCCCTTCGTACCTTCGTAGCCATCTGTGACGGCTTACCTTCGCTGTCAGCTGGACTGGATACGCTCCCGTGTGTGCTTTCCAAGAACTGTAACTGGGGAGGGAGACCCATCCGGAATGTGGGCAGTTCCATCTCATGAGCTGGGGGCCCAGTCTGACTCAAACACGTAGCTTCATCTATCTCTGCTTCCTGACTGTGGGCACAATGTGACCAGCCACCTCACGCTCCTGGCTGCATTTCCACCGTGATGTACTGTACCCCTTAAGTGTGAGCCAGAAGAAGCCCTTTCTTTCGTAATTTGCTTTTGGCAGGCCTTTTGACTCACAGCCACAAGAAGAGTAACTACCATACTATCCATGAACCCAACCAACCGTGGATAGAAAACGTTCAGAAAAAAGGCTGCATCTATTCTAAAGACATACTGACTGTTTCCTGTCTGAGGGGCAATGCAGAACACCGAGTATTCATGTAGCATTTACCTTGTGTTAGAAATTTCACACAGCCCCATAATTCAAGGTCTACAGGTGGGCTGTGTGGATTCTGGGGAAGTACTGTCCCGTTTTATACAGCACTCTTAAACATCTGCAGATTTGAATATATGAGGAGGATGCTAGCACCAACTGCTGAGAGACTCTGAGAAGTCACCATATGACGTAATATAATAAAATTTTTGTGATGTCACCACACCAACTTCACAGTGATTTCATTTTTCTCAAATGAGGGACTCACATACACACATTCTCATAGCATGCTGTTTCTTATGCAAGGCCATAATGATCCATTTTGTTTAATGAACTCAAAATGCAATTAAATAAATAGTATTGTGCTTCTTTATGAAAGTTAGCTTTCCAGATTTGTTTGAAAAGTTTTTAGAGTAATTTAATTTAATTAATATATTTTATTATACAGCTTATTTGCTTAGGATATTTGGTATAGCACTCACAGACAAAGGACCAAAGGAATTTCCCCAAATAAAAGTGTCTTATTAAATGCTTTATCATTCTTTCAAGAAGTGGGAAAACCTTCACATGAAAATTCTTTTCTAATTTCCTGGGTTCATAGTACCTGTGAAGCCCTGGAAACTTCCAAGTCTCCTGAAAAGGCAGAGTGCCATATTGACATAGAGCACTGGAATCTTCTCACCCAGACGGTGGTTCTATGGTTCGGATAGGTTTGTCCGACAAAATGTTGGAAGCTTGGCCCCCAATATTATGGTGCTGAGGCTGTGGGATGTTTAAGAGGTGGGGCTTAATGGGAAGAGTTGCTTCATCAGGGGCGTGGCTCCACAGGGATTGATTCCTGTCTCAGGGAGCCAGCACGAATTGTATAAAAACAAGGATGGCCTTCCTAGTATCTCTCAATGTGACATCTTCCTCAGATGTGGCTCTTTCTGTTTCTCTGCTGTGCTCTGACATAGTCAAGGAGCCTACCAGAGCTGGACGGATGGATCTGCCTGATCTTGGAGGCTCGCCTTCCTAACCAGTGAGTAAAATAAAACAATCTTCTTTCATTTTTAAAAGATTGTGTGTGTGTGTGTGTG
>NC_022023.1:28729430-28735960 GCF_000317375.1 Microtus ochrogaster | reverse complement strand
GAGAGAGAGAGAGATGTGTGGCTGTTCTTGGATGTCCTGGAACTTGAGTTACAGTTGGTTATAAACATTGCCCCTTTGAATGCTGGGAACTGAACTCAGGTCGTCTAGAACTGCAGCAAGTACTCTAAATGGCTGAAATAGCTTTCCAGCCCCAAACTCTCTTCTCTATAACACACTCAGACTCAGGCATTTTGTTATAGAAACAGAAAACTAACAGGTACAGGTGGCAATAGTGGAGGGCTCCCAGGAGCATCTTGTTTGTGAGTCCCAGCTTCCATCTCACCGTGCTGGCAGGTTGCTGACCATCTCTTGACAGAAATGATGCTTTGCCCATATTTCCCGGTCCACCTCTGATGTGTCAAGTCTACAAATATCTCTGGAGAAACACCTTTGTAGTTCTCATCCCTACCCCCAATGCCTCACTAAAGAGGCTGTTGAGTGCCCAGGCAGAGGGCACGGTATTGGGAGTAAAAGTAGACATTGTGAGTTGGGTGATGGCACGTGCCTTTAATCCCAACACTCTGGGGGCAGAGGCAGGCAGATCTCTGTGAGCTTGAGGCCAGCCTGGTCTACAAAGTGAGTTCCAAGATAGCCAGAGCTACAGAGAAACCTGTCCTCAAAAAATATAAATAAAATAAAATAAAAAACAATAAAGAAGGAAGGAATAAAATAAAATAAAAAACAAGGAAGAAGAAGGAAGGAGAAGGAAAAGAAGGAGGCAGAGGAAGAGAAGAACAAAGGTCATGACAATGACATTGTGACCTGGTTTCCATCCTCCACGCACTCACAGACCCCATATGAGCGTATGAGCATCTCCTGGGAGGAGTCCCAGACATCAGTAATGACTTTGCACACTGCCAAGATCCTCCATTCCTGTTGCTGGAAATGAGTCTCTCTACGTAGCTCTCACTCAGAGAACAGACTGACCACAAGACTTACCAAAAGCTTGTGAACATATTTAAAAAACTGCCACAGGGGGACAGTGGTCTCACTTGGGTTCAGATAGCAGCAGTTGGGTCCTGTGAGTTACCACCTCTTCAGCTTAGTCCCTCTAACATGGTTTGTCGATGACTTTCTGTGCCATTATATGCCATCCTAGGACAGGGGACACTGGAATGGAATCTAGCTGGACCACTTCATGTCTCTAGGACTCAGTTTCCCTGCTTAGGCCATTTCCTATCTCCTAGGGACATGGCACAAGGAGTGGTGACCTGTAAACCTGGCAAGAGCAGAGGTGACTGTTTTCTAGGGAAGGCAAGAGTGTTGAGGGGGCTCTCAGCTGAAGCGGAAGCACAGGCTGGTAGGAGGGCTTCTCCCCCTTCACACACGCTCTTGCAACCCCACAGAATATTGTCTCGGCCTTAGTTATTTGGGTAAGAAAACTTCTGCGAACACACTAAGAGTCTAGATGCATAGAAAGTATCCATCTATTCCTAGGATGGAACCGTGACTCCAGAATGATGACATGTGCTCTTGCAACATCACCACCATTGCCTGGTGTGATGAACTGCCAGAGGGAGAACCTCTGTGCAGAGCTGCAGCAGGGTGGCGGGTTCTGATACTGTCTGTCTGTCACTCTGGGAGATGGAGCAGATAAGACCTTTCACCTGCCAGAAGATCAAAGCTCAAAGGCTAGCTTGCCCCTGGACCCTAGTAGGACCAACTTAGACCCAGGAAAGGACACTAAGCCTGTCGGTGTTATTTGGAGGAACAGAGGAACTGCAGCTGGCTTAGCACCATGGTCAAATGTGACAACCAACTTAGGGCTGACACCATAGGCTTGGGGGTGTGATGGGACACATCTATTCCTTAGCTACTTCTGTCAGACTCCTCCCATGGGAGGGCAAGGATCCCTACCCCCACCCCATCCAGTTAGAGGCCTCTGCAGGGAGGCCACGTTCCCGAGATACCTCTGTCCCAGCTGGGTGGATGGCCTGGTGTGCTTTTCTACATCTAGACTTCGGCAGACCTCAGTGTGAAGCAGTCAGGTGGAGGATTGAACCTTGATCTGCCTAGATCAGAGGACGGCGTGGGATCCTAGACAGCTCGAGTTGCTGTGGAGCAATCCATCCAGACACAATGGCATAGATTAAAACAGCCAAGCTGTTGCCACTTGGGGCCATACCTGGTTGCAGCTGGATGACGACTGGGCCCTGGCAGTCTGAAAAGCATTGTTGCTTGTGTGCTTTGAAGAGAAGGCTCAGATATTCAGGGATCCTTCTTCTCCCTCTCTAGGGTCTACACTCCAGGGTGAACAACCTTCTTCTGGACACTTGAAGCATCTAAGGGAGGGTTCTGAGAGACAGGCAAGAACTTAGCCAGGATGCCATCTTTCCTTCCTTACAGAGATGACTAACTCAGGAGGCACTTTTGGTGGTTTTTTTTTTTTTTTTTTTGGTTTTTCGAGACAGGGTTTCTCTGTGGGGCTTTGGAGCCTGTCCTGGAACTAGCTCTGTAGACCAGGCTGGTCTCGAACTCACAGAGATCCGCCTGCCTCTGCCTCCCAAGTGCTGGGATTAAAGGTGTGCGCCACCACCGCCCGGCACTTTTGGTGGTATTGGTGGCAGGTGAAGCCTCTGGTTTGCAGCAGTCCAGAGCCATGGAAGGTGAAGGAGTGATAACAAGAACAATAGATCAGCTCAGAGATGGCCAGCGTGGAGAAGTGGGAGCAACTTGTAAGCTTCAGGAGGCCTGACTGAGGATTTGGAACTGGGATGGGGAGGAGAAAGTCTGGAGGAGAGCATTGGGGAGGATGTGAGCCCATCAAATAGGTTCCCTGGCGTGAGAAGTCCCTTCAGAGATTGGAAAGGCGGCTCAGTGCTTCACAGCATGGAGTGCTTGATTGCTCGGGTTCAAGATCCGGTGCCTATTTCAGGGAGCTCCCAATCACCTGCAATTCCAGCCTCAGGGAGCCCCTGGCTTCCCAGGGCGCCTGTGCACACATACCCATGCACAGACACACCTGCCTGGCTTTAAGAGTATCTTCATATCTCTGTCCCTCACATTTACTTGTTTGTTGACGTGTGTGGGGCCATGAATGTGTGTATACCTACTGAGGTGTCGTGTGGAGGGTGGAGGACAAACTGAGGGGGTTGGGTTTGTCCTGCCACACTGGGTCCAGGCTGTCAGGCTTGGAGGGAGGTGTCTTTACCAGCTTAGCCGTCACTTCAGCCCTATTTTGGGTTTTTATTTAAAAGTGAAAAACAAACAAACAAAGACATGGACTGTGGTTAAGGAATGAATATTCGTGTTCCAGAATATTCCTAGAGCTCGTGCCCGAGCTCTCAGTATGACTGTATTTGGAGCCAGGCTTCAGGGAGGTGATTAAGGTCAGAGGAGTTCATAAGAGGAGTTTCGATATGCTAGGGCTGGTGCCTTAGAAGAAGAGAAAGGGACACCAGAGACCCGCCCCTCATCTCTGTGTACCTAGGACAAAGGCCATGCGGGGCCACAGTGAGAAGGCAGCCCCCTGCCAGTCACCGAGAGGGACTCCCTGGGACACTTTGATCCGGAATCTCCAGCCTCCAGAAGAGTGAGACTTCAGTTCCATTGTTGAAGCCACCCAGCCTGTGGAACTTTGTCCCGGCAGCCCCACAGCAGACAGACACAACTGTCAGCTTCCTTTTTTATGTTTGCGTTTCTTTGAGAGCCTCTTTATTCTGAGCTTGTTTTGTAGAGCCACTAGGGAGTCACAGGACTCTGTGTGAATCTATCAAATGCAGAGTATATAGGCTCCAGGCTACCTACCTCATGTGCCCCTTGGCAAACCACAGGCAAAAGTGTCCTGAGAAGCTGGTTGTGACTGGTAGACCCACACACCACCAACAACCATGCCCAGGCAGAGGCCTCATCATTGTGTTCATGAACTTAGCTCGCAGTGAACCAAGCAGGCAAGGATTTTGATTTGGGAGACACTGTTGACAAGCTATAGGGCGTGGGAAAGGTACTTCAACTTGTCTGAGCCTCAGTTTTCTCCTGCGTAATATGAGGGGAATAACATCATCACCTCCTGGGGGTGCTGTGAGGGACCAAAGAGCTTGCATACACCAAACATTTAACATGGTGTAGCATAAGACAATGCAACCCAGAGCTTGCTGGGTGTAACCCCCAAGTTCCAAATCAAGAAGAACCATTGTGAAACAACCTTTAAGAATGAATATCAGAGGGGAAAAGCGTGGCTTCTCTTCTGCTCTTTTTTGAACACACTACAGTGGAAGGCATCAATTAAACTTCCTGCTGCTACTGCCTGTAGGGGCCACAGTAGCAGGGACCACCCAGGCCAGCTGCAGGAGCTGTGCCTGATACTAGACGGAGACCCCTTGGGGGTGGCTTTCTGGATTGCTAGAAAATCAGTTTTCTTCGAGAAGTTTTTGAATTCTTAGCCAGTACAAAAACTGCACAAGAACAGGGCGAGGTGGCCAGTTTGTGCCTCAGACGGCTCGGGAAGGTCAGCATGGGACAGGAAACATCTTCACCAAGTCCCCCCTTGCTACCCTGAGGTAACGGTGGAGGGATGAGGGAGAGAGATCTCTGTGGAAGAGGAGGCCATGTTTTTTGGCGGGAAGACAAACCTTCCATTCACCCCGGGTGGTTTTCAGAGGGTGTGACAGGAGGTGAGGCCACGTGCTCAGAAAGCAGCTTTTAGCATCCACTGTCCCCTCTGCTCTGCATATCGGTTCTCTGCCACCTCCCTCAACACAATGTGTCTTCAAGGAAGATCCCAAGCCCACCTCCATGGCTGTGAGTCCTTCCCGTGGGACTTTGCTTTCTGTGAAGCCCGTGGAGAGAGCTTTCGTATTCCCATCTCTGGCACCAGCTGGCAGCTGTGACAGGATTCCAGGCGATGACCTCATGAACCTGCACACTGTCATTACCACCCCCCCCCCCCGGCACTGCCAGCCAGAGCAGCAGAACTCCCACTTCAGAGTGACCTACTTCTGGCTCCGAAATCACACTCCTAGACGGCCGCCTCCCTCATTCCAAAGCACGTGTTGCCAGGAGAACACATTAAGGAGTAGTGTTTGTCCCTCAAATCCCGCTGAAAGCAAAATTACACCGCAAGCAACCAGAGCTAAGTGCGGGGGTTGTAGAGAGAGGGCAATGCCTGCTGTGGGGGCAGGAACTGCTCTCCAGGGAGTGAACAGACACACACCGCCAAGGAGTGGAGATATGGGACAAACTGCTTACTGCTCCTCAGACAGAGATTCAAAATGGCGCCACACCGCGTGTTGCTTAAGATTCTCTATGTGAACAGATCTTCAACTGTATAGATATATTTTTACACAGTACATTGATTAGATTGGCCCAAGGATGCACATAGCCCAGAATGGTCTGTGTGCTAGTGAGAGGCTGGGAACCCAGGAGCTACTTCTCAGTCCCCTGGGCTGGTTACCTCAGCAGCCCCCATCTGGCGCTGAAGGTCCGAGGAATCCTGCAGAGTCGCTGGTGTTTTGTCCTTGCACGGAAGCCAAAGAAGATGGGTGCCAAGCTCAGCAGCAGAATGGGAAGAACGCATTTACTGGCAAGGAACAAAGGCAGTCTGGGAGCACTGATACACATCCTACTGGGAGTGTAAGGCCAGCATGATCTACAGACGGAGCTCCAGTGCAGCCAGGACCATATAGTGACATTCTGTATTCAAAACAGAAACAAAACAAACAGAAAACCAAGGCAGGCAGGTGAGGTCCTCTGAGCTCTTTCTGTCTAGGCTACTGTTACTGACAGATGCTGTCCACTGGTACTTTCTCACAGAGGTGCCCCGTCTCTTAGTGGACTCTAGATCCAATCAAGCTGGTAGCCTGGATGAGCACCACCCAGTGAGAGCCCAAACTGTGTAACCTCACAAATCCTCTATGGGTTCTGATCTCAACATCCCAAACTGTGAGTGATCGAAGATGGGGGTCTTTAAAATAAGGTTGTGGGTGGATCCTAAATCCAGACTGGCCAGAGGAGTCCTAAGGGAGGATGCTTAAGTTTGAATCTGAACCCAGAACCTGGTGTTGAAGGATTCCTGCCCATGGGGTGCTTTTGAGAGCTGGTGGCCCTTTAAGAGGAGGTGCCTCATGGGAGCTTTGCTACACTCTCTGAGGGTGCTGGAAGAAAGTGGAATCTGCCCCTTCTTTCTCCCTTTCTTTGGGCCCCCGGGATAAAAGAGATATTTGCCCCACCCTTCTACCTCGATGTGCTGCCAGGGGCCCAGAGCAATCGGCTACCTGACCAGAACCTGACACCCCACCCCCACCCCAACTGAGCCATAGTGACCTTTTCCTCCTCCTTCATTGGCTTATTGCAGAGATTTGCCACAGGAATAGAACTCTGGCTAACAAAGGAAGGTCGGACACATGGGAAAACACCAGCAGGGCACATACAGAGGGCAGATCATGTGAACAGGTAACAAGAGGGAATCTGTCTGCAAGCCAAGGGGAAGAGGCCCCCCACAAGCCAAACTCGTCAACACCTCGGTTTCAGGTTTCCAGTTTCCAGACCTGTAAGAAAGTAAAGTTCAGTTATTTAAACTGCTCCAATCTGTG
>NC_022023.1:28720627-28728785 GCF_000317375.1 Microtus ochrogaster | reverse complement strand
TGGTGAGGGATATGCAGAGTGGGAGGTATGAAGAGTGTCTGTCTGTCTATCTGCCTGTGTATGGAAAATTGGGGATGGGGAGAGTGAAAGGCATGGAGAATGAAGGGTGTATTCCTTGTGGAGAAGGTGACTCCAGGGTACAGAAAAGATTTGGTTTTTCTCTAGATCCCCATATTCCAACTGAGGTTCACTGCTATGGGTAACATCTGGGCCACTTCTAAATTGTGTGATGTGTTCTGAGGCAGAACTGAAGGGCGCCCACACATCTGCCTTTCACTAAGGGACACATGAGGGACATTTTTAGTTTTAAATTTGTGTGTGTGGTGTGTGCATATGTGTGTTTGTGTGTGTATGTATGTGTGTATATGTGCTTGTGTGTGTATGTATGTATGAGTGTGTTTATGTGTGTGTATGTATATGTGTGTTTGTGTGCATGTGTGAGTGTGTGTGTGAGTGTGTTTGTATGTGTGTGCAGGTACCCACGGAGGTCAGAAGAGGGCATTGGATCCCTTGGAACTGGTTAGTTACATGGAGCTAACTCAGAGAAACAGGAAGGGATTGCTGGTGTGGATATGGTTTTCTCCTGTTCTCCCTTTCAGTCAGGCTGCCCTCCCCCACATGGCTCTGCCCACATTTAGAGTGGGCCCTTCCTCCTCAGCCAAACCTCTATGGAACCACCCCCACAGACGCCCCTAGAAGTGTGTTTTCTAGATAATTGGAAACGCAGTCGAATTGACCATCACGATTAGCTATCACACCACCCAGCCCAGCCTGGCTCAGGCTCCAGACACTCCTGCAGGGGACCCAGACTCCTGAGGAGAAGCTCAGCTGTGAAGTGATGGCTGGAATCCACACTCTCTGAGGGCTGCCAGCTGCTCCAGACGATGTCCAATGTCCGTCACCCCACAGCACGGCGCTGAACACGGTTACTATGTCAAAGCTTCCCTGGTTCCAGAATATTTTCCAAGCTTGGTTCTGTGTCTTGGCCCCCTGGTCCTCTGGTTACTCCTTTCAGTGAGGGAAGCTGGGCTGATCAGTAGGCACTGGACCCCTGAGGCACATATTGATAAAATCAAGCACTTCCAAGAACAAAGCCATGTGACAAGGAGTGCCCTGCAGAGGAAGCTCTCCCAGGAACTCTACTCTCACAGCGAGGGTACTGCTGAACACAGGGCCTTGCAATTCAGAGCACACTTGCTGAGTGAGGGGAGCACTCCTGAGCACAGGACCTCAGATTTGGAGCACACCGTTGAGGGGAGCACTCCCGAGCACATGACTTCAGAGATGGAGCACACTGTTTAGGGGAGCACTCCAAGCACACAACTTTAGAGTTGGAGCACACTGCTGATGGGAGCACACTTGGGATCATTGAGCTCAGGGTGGCTGTCCCTCACCTTCAGACTTAAGGATAGAAGATACCATGCCAGAGCAGGGCTCCCAGGATCCATGAGATCAGGGGTCAGGCAGTAGCACTTAGGGGTACCTCACCTTGATTCCTCAAGGTGGGTGTGATTAGCATACTGGGTTCTAAGTTGCAAACAAGGAGAAAGGTGCAAGTGTCCTGATTTTCAGAGTTGCAGGGAACAGTAGAAGAGGTGTTCTCTGGGGCCCAGAAGGCAGGCAGCCACTAAGACACTGCCTATATTTGAAATCTTTCAAATACAACGTCTACTGCAGGACAAATGCAGAAGCAGATATGGCATGCCCACACCGGGAAATGTTAGTCAGCCCTAAAGAAGAACAGTGTACCCGTACATGCTTTGACACGGATGAACCTCAAAAATATCCTGCTGGCAAAAGAAGTCAGGAACGAAAAGAAGGGCATTCGTTTGTGTGATTTCATTTCTAGGAGAGTCAGTTTTCTGGGGGAAGCCATACACAGTACATAAGTCAGTTTTCTATACTATCATGAAGCACCTGAAGCTGTGCGTTTTTTAAAGATATACGTTTTTTTTTCTAGCTCACAGATGTGGAGGCTGAAAACCCATGGCCAGGTGGCCCCATCCATACCACCACTGCTGAGAGTCCCCTTGGCTGGCAGATGGCATTTGAGGGGAGCTTGTGAAAGAAAAAGAGGACGCATGGTAAAAAGGGGAACCAGAGGAGGGTCAATCAGGCTCCTAGAGGCTCCACCTTTTAAAGGTCCACCCCCTGCTGGGTGACAAGCCAGACCCAAACTACAGCGTGAGGATGAACAGCGGCCCAGGAGCCATTAGCCCAGGCTTTTGTTTTGTGGTGACGGAGGGGGTCCTTGAATTAGATAGTGACAATGATTGGGCATCCATGTGAGGACACTGGGAACACTCACTGGACACTTCAACAGGTCAGAGTGTTAAAGGAAGCAGATGCAAAACCGGCTATGGAAGGCCATGGCTGTGTGTCCCCTTTCTAGTCCTAAGCCAGTGTCCCACAACTTAAGGGCTGGAGAAATAGTCAGATCATCCTTGCTGGGCCCCTGAGGACAGTCTCGGAGGACAGCTCCCCGCCCCTTGGTGAGTGCAAACAGTCATGACTCATCCAGCCCTTTCAGAAGGATCCTGATATTTCACTTGGGTGACCCTAGCATGGAAAAGGAGGCCAGTCAGGTTTTTCAGGAGACTATAGGGTCCGTGCACTAGGCACACGATCTGGCGCCTCTCTCTCTCTCTCTCTCTCTCTCTCTCTCTCTCTCTCTCTCTCTCTCTGTCTGTGTGTTTCTGTGTGTGTGTGTGTGTGTGTGTGTGTGTGTGTGAGTTGCACGGGTATTTTATGTGTACAGGTGTGCATTCACGTTCGCACATTTGCATTGCAGAGGTCAATGTCAGTTGTCTTCCCCATTTGACCTCCACCTTGTAGTTTTAAGAAGTTTTCTCCAGAATCTGGAACTCACCAGTTTAGCCAGGTTGGCTAGCCAGCGATCTGTGGTGTCATCCCCACCACTGCAATTACAGTTGTGGTGCTTCATGCCAGGATTTTTATGGGTATGTCTGCTGTAGGAAATCCTATAGCCGGTAGCTCTTAAGTACCCGCCCACTGGGGCGTGGCCTCTTATACTATTTATGCTGACGTAAAGCACGTGTGCATCGTCAGCCTCTTTTCTGGCTGCGGGATTCGGTTGCTGTTCTCCGTTCCAGCAGAGGATATTGATTTGTGAGTCTACGCCTAAATAAATAACCATGTATTATTCTCAATTCTGAGCTAGCGTGGGTTTTCTTTTAAGCATCCTTCTTCATATGTCGAGGCTCAAATGCAGGCCCTATGATTGTGTGGTGTGGGCTTTATCCTCTGAGCCATCTCTCTAGCTCTTGGCCTGGATTTTGAGTGGTTAATTTGAGCAGGCGTTAGCCGTTGGCAGAACTCACAGGTTTACTCCTTGGCCGGTGGAAAGGGTTGATGACCAATGGACATCTTTGGGGTTCTCCCGATAGCTGAGAGGGTAAACAAAATGATTTCTGTGTAAGGGGATGAGCAGAGGGGCCCTCAGTGGATGCTGCCCTCCTCATGATGGTAAGGGGATGAGTGGAGGGACCCTCAGTGGGTGCTGACCTCCTCATGGTAAGGGATGGGCGGAGGGGCCCTCAGTGGGTGCTGACCTCCTCGTGACGGTAAGGCTAGGACTCTCAGTCTCTGTTGTGAGACTGCTGTAGTTCCTGATCAGTTCACGGTGATACTAGTGAGCTTAGCTTCACTGTACTTTAAACCATCAGCGTCCACCTGATGAAAAGTTCACCTGGCTATGGCCCAGTCACAGCTGATGGGCCACATGGGGCTTCTCCCTGGAGGACGCTTGGTGGCAGTTGATCTGATAAATACTGTTTCCTACCCTAGAAGGAGGACCCCCTGCCCAGGCAGCCTGCAATCCTATACAGGGAGCCAGAACAGTCCCAAGTTTCCTCGGGGCACTAGATTTTATACTGGAGCTGCTGGAAAGTATGGGACCATATGATCGCTGATCTCCACACAGGACATGAGACCATGGCAACCAGACCGGAACAGCAGCAGGTGGCAGGCACCATGGATGGAGTGGAGAAATATGTACTCTCTGGAGGTGGGGAGAGCCCTGCCCTGCTCATGGTACATAACAGCCATAGCCCAAGGAGGGATGGGTCAATAATAGTGCATTGTAGCCCCAGGGCAGAAGCACAGGCTCAGTGTGCTTTTTGGGTCTTGGAGGTGCTACAGTTAGTAGAAGGCTGAGGGTCCCTTTGGGGTTTAAGCGTCCGGAGCCGGCTCCTCAGTTCACGAGGTGGGGAGACTGTGGGAAGTGGAACCTGGTGGGAAGCCCTTACTTAGGCCCTCGGGTACTGTCCTCAGACAGGATTAGACTGCACTCTCGGGACCTCTCACACAGTGAATCCTTAGGCCAGACTCATCCACTAAGCAACTTTCTTCCTTCCACAAGTGCTCCGGTGCCATTGCGACGCTTCGACTGTCGGGCCAGACCAGCATCTCCACCAGAATTCCTAGCTAACTAAACTTTCCCAGGCTCGGGAATTGTCTTGTCACCAGAGAACACACCACCACACAGAGGCGTGATGTTGCATGCTCAGGCATAGACAGCCACACTCAGCAGTCTCAGGAGGTGCCAGTCGGGCTGGTACCCAGTGATGCCCAGGGCACAGGGTGGCTCTGCAAGGCCTGCTAAGTCTGGAGCTAGGAACCTCAGTGGGTCACATCTCACCGCCCATCACGCTACTCACCGAGCGTCTCATATCACACTCCTCAAACTTCCCAGGGTCTGAAGTGAGAGGAGGACCCAAGGGTGCTCCAGGGGTCAGCTTGGGGTCACAGCACACAGAGATGGAGGGCACTGTGCCTCGGTCTCTCACAGCGGTTACTGCCGAGGATCCATGGAAGACCTCATCATTAACAGAGCAGTATGAAGCACGCAGTGATCCACTGTGTGTCCAGAGACCACGCTGGGAAAAATACACTCCCTGCCTCACCCTGTAACTTTTCCCTTGGGCCTCTGCTATGAGACTCTGACAGCCTTCCCCAGAGCTGAGCTGATGCCAGGCCCTAAACTTCCAGAATGCTGAGAGCTAAATGAACCTCTTCTTTCCATAGATTAACCAGCTTCAGTTATGTCGTTTATAGTAAAGGAAAACGGATCTGTATATCTTTTGTTCTCCTGTTCATTTGTTTTTACTAGATATGTTGGTGTGTGCATGAAGGTGTGTTAATGTGCATATGTACAACATGCATGTGCAGTGTATATACATGTATGGGCCTGCTCACCCTTGCTGACTGGCATGAACAGAAGCTCAAGGTTGAGGTTGGAATGTCTTCTGTAATTTCTCTATCTTAATTTTTGACGCCGGGTCTCTCTTACTAAATGTGAAGCTTGGCATTTGGTTAAACTGGCTGTCCAGCGAGCCTCTGAGATCTGCCCATTTTTGTCCCCTAGCAAAGAGATTGTAGGTGTACACTGCCTGGCTCTTACACGGGTGCTGGAGATTCGAACTGAGGTCCTCATGCTGTGCAGCAGGCATTTTATCCACCGGGCCATCTCCTTAGCTCTGGATGTCTTTTCTTAACTTTTTAAAAGTTTTTTTTATTTGTTCTTTGTCTTTCACATCATGCATCTCCATCCCATTCATTTCCCCGTCCCTCCATATTTGTCCTCTGCCCTTTCATCTCTCCTCGGCCCGAAATAAAATGAAATTTAAGAGAGAAAAAGAAAAGGAAAAAGGGGAAAATCTAGTTACGGAAGCTGCAGTGTGATACAGTGTGTAGGTTATGCATTGCCCAAAAAGTGTCCAGTCCAGAATGCAAGTGGCTTTTGAAGATAAGGTTGTTATATTAGTGTGTATTAGATAACCTAATTCACACTGAGGTTCTATATAGGCAACACAGTAGTGTCTGGAGTCCCTTATGCAGGGGTTGGGGATATGGCAGCAGCAGACCCAGCAGGATTCCTGAAACTGAGGACCTGGCCCCTGTCCCAGGCTCCCTGAGAAGCTCCTAGGAGACTCACCCAGCAGGCATCGGCCTGGACGGCTGTGGTACGCTGAGTTCTGGTCCTAATTTTCCCTCAGCCCTGTCCTCTACTGCCCAGTGACGACACTCAGGATGAAAACCAGGCAAGAAAAGGACATGACGGCTGCCAGCTGGACTTCTTGCTCCCCCTAGGCTTCCAGAGCTATGGGATCTGGCAGGCTGCGGTGCCGGGAAAACACATTGTTTGGGGGCGTTGTGGATACAGTACAGGATATTTTTAGCAGATTGTTCTGACTTAGTGAAAAACCTGAAAGATAGTGTTGATGAGCCCCTTGTTTTAGCTCCGCAGATGGCTGGGCTATAATTAGACTCTTGTTTCTGGGCATCTCTACAGTTCTGTAAGAAGACACCTTGCAGGGCACAGAGCACATGGCGGGAGGGCGCCTTCGTGGTTTTATTCAGGGTTCTATCATTTACTCTTTACTCTCAAGCATTGACTGTGTTTGTGACAAAAAAAAAGTTAGTGATTCACTGGTCTCTCAAGCTAAGATTAGCCCGGAGAGAGGTCAGAGGTTGGTTGCCGTTTTCTGACCCATTGACAAACTGCCAGCCACTCTCCTCCTGAAGGTGCGTCCTGGGCCCGCGGCCAACCAGGTTCTCTGGGTTCTCCTGCGCTGCCCTTTCTTTCCTAGCAAGGCTTTCATCTATGATGACCTGTTTGTGTGTGAAGCACTGGGCTGAAGCCCGTCCCCTCTCCTGCCCTTCTCACTTCATAGGGAAGAGGCTATGGCTTTTCTAGTCACAATTGTTCTGGTGCGCAACATGGAGCTATCTGTATTTGGTCACTAGCTCTCTCCTATTATCTGACCCATGAGCTCCCTGCCACAGGACCCGTGGTGGGTCTGTCTCTGAGAGTTCGTTTCCTCATCCGACAAGAAGAATTAATTTGTGAAGCATGCCCAGGGCACAACACATGAACAAGGACGATGCGGACGAGGTGCGAGAGGAGACGGGCCTGCTGAAGCAGTAGACAGGAGCCGGCCAATCCACTCTTAGGGTTGAGATGGGGGTGTGGACACTGTCCTAGGCAGAAGTCCTCTTACCACCCCCAGCTGAGCTCCAAGACCCTGCCTTCGGAGACTAGTCACATAAAGCAAAGAAGTGCTGACCTGTTTCCTGTTACTGTCAAAATACCCAAGGTGACAGGCTGTCAGAGCATAGGCTTCTTAGCTTGTGGGTTTGGCCCTGTGATGGTCACTGAGGGATGTGTGGTAGAGCAAACCCTTCACCTTACTAGGGAAGTAAAAGGGAGTAAGAAGCCAGGTGTCCGGGGTCCAACAGTCCCCACAAACCCTGTGACCCCAGTGACTCCCTTTGGCTGCACCCCATAGATATTCCATAACCTCCCATTGCACTAACAGACAAAGCATTTGCCTTACTGATCTCCAGGAGACTCATAAAGTCTAAATGCCACAGAGAAACAAGCATCCTACTTTCAAGTTTGGCTTGTGTCTTAGTTTGTGTTCTCTTGCTGTAATAGACACCATGACCAAAACCAACCTTGGGATGGAAAGTTCTGTTTCAGCATACATCTTACAGTCTAGGTTACAGGGAAAGCCAATTCAGGAACCCTGAGCAGAAACTCACACGGAATACGGCCTACTGACTTGTTTTTTGTTTTTTTGTTTTTTTGGGTTTTTTTTGTGGCTAGCTTGGTCTGCTTTCTTACACACCCCAAGACCACTTTCCCAGGGGTGGCACCACCCACAGTAGGCTGGAACCTCCTATATCAATCATTAACCAAGAAAATGCCCGCCCCAGACTTGCCTACAGCCCTATCTGATGGGTATGTTTTCTCAGTTGAGGTTCCTCTTCCCAGATGGTGGTAGCTTGTATCAAGCTGACACACAACTAACCAGGAAGAATTAGAAGGTGCCACACTGCATCCTGAATCTACATTCCTGGCTGCTTTTGCCTGTCTGGTCACTCCCTCTGAGAGAAGCCAAGTCAATAGCAGCCACTGAGATGCTCATGGATGAGGGGCTGCCTTGCTCCTATAGCCGTGGGTACGGCTTGAAGACAAGCCCTTGGGGACAACAGCTTCCAGAGACCACTGTCCCTGTCACTACCAGCCTGGTGGCCACCCAGGAGAATCTGACAGACATGCAGTCAGAACTGCTAGCTGAGCTGTTCCCAGGTGTGTGTGTGTGTGTGTGTGTGTGTGTGTGTGTGTGTGTGT
>NC_022023.1:28717433-28720527 GCF_000317375.1 Microtus ochrogaster | reverse complement strand
TGTGTGTGTGTGTGTGTGTGTGTGTGTAGGCTGGGTGATCTGTGAATCTTTGCTTTTTATGTTGTCAAACTTGACAGATAACAGACACACCACACAATCTGGACTCTGCCATCCCCCTGCCTCTTATCCCTCCAGCATCATTTCCTCCTTTCCCTGCAGGCCAGCCTTTGGTCCTTACTAACAGAGGCCTCCAATATGACCAGCAAGCATCCATCAAGATAAGGAGAGGCCAAAGCCATAGGAGATTCCAGAAGCCACGGAGTCTCAGCATTCTGCCCCTGCCAAAGACAGAAACATGGTCTGTCTTTGCTATGATGGTTATGACTATTTCCTAAAAGAGACACAACCCTCACCTAACCTCCAACTTCTCTCAAGAAGCCAAGTCCTAACTTACTTCTCCAAAACACTAAGGCCCATTTTTCTCTCGGTACCCCAGCACTTGGGACTGGTGTTCTTAAAGATTCTTCCCAGATGTCAATGCAGTTGTTGAAGCTTCAGAGTTGAGGGCCTCTGCCTCCAGAGAGCCCACTAGGCAGGGTGCTTCCATTGCCTGTATACCAGTTCCTTAGGGTTTCCTGCATGCCCCGGCAGCTAGGTGCTACCTACTCCTGTAGTACACTCTGTTCTTCAACACTGTCTGCAGCAGCACATAGGGAAAGCTCCTTTAGAAAAGTGGGCCACACACAGCGTGTGCATTCCCAGTTACTTAGACTCACAGTTTGGCATAGTTGCTTTCTGCTTGTCTCTCATTCCACAATTCTCTTTTCCACGGGAAACCCTTTGGTTAAAAAAACAAACAAACAAAAAACATGGTTTGGTTGAGCCATGGAGAAGATTTGGTTGGTAAAGTGCTTGTCACACAAGCGTGAGGAGCTGAGTTTGAATCCCTGGCATGGCATAAAATCAGGCACTGTAGTGTGGGCCTGTAGAGACAGGCAGGTCTATGGAGCTCCCTGATCAGCCAGGTTAGTTATATTAATGTGCTCCTTGGGGACCTCGTGAGAGGCCCTGGGGATCTAGCTCACTATGGAACACTGACCCAGCATGCCTGTCTGAGGTTCCATCCCCAGCACTGCAAAACAAACAAAACAACCCCATATTTTTTGGGGCCAAGGAGATGGCTTGGTACTTGTCGTACTATATGAGAACTACAGTTAGCCCCCTCCCCACCCATACAAATGTCTGATGAGTGGGATGGCCTGTCTGTAACCCCAGTAAGAACTTCTGACCTTGACATAAACATGCACCCACATGCGTGAGTCCACATGTTGGAACATACATTCCCTCTTCATACAAAAAGTCAAAAGAAAAACTAAGGTGGAGACTTACTGTGGAAGACACACACACACACACACACACACACACACAGAGAGAGAGAGAGAGAAATTAAAAGAAAATGAAGAGCACTAGAGGACAATGTTTGAGGTTGACCTTGGACCTTGAGGCTCATGCATACCCTTGTTCAAACAGGTCCCTATGTGTAGAGAGTGGAGGAAGCTCTGGATGAGCGAGTGGGTACTGCTGACAGGGTCTTGGCCATCTCCAGGGTTCCAGAGCTTCAGACTCACAGAGGAATGGTAAAGCCTTGTTCCCAGAGCGAGGCTCACAGGGCAATGATGAAGCTTGCCTTGTGGATCTGAGCGTGAATGTTGACAGTGTTCCTAGAAAATGTCTGGGATAGCTTTCTCCTCCCTGGGAACAGCCTGCAGATGGCTTCTCTGCAGAGACAGCTCCACGGAAATTAGCTGAAGCCTCTTCCTTGATCCAGTTGTGTCCTGTGAACCCTGCATCCTTCCTTGTTAGCTGCATGCAGTAACCTGACATCTCTGTTCAACTCTATAATACATGCGCCAAACTGGGGTGCTGCAGTTTCTTCAGCAGAGACGCCAGTCCACCAGATCCCAGCTTTCCGTCCATGTGTGTGTCTCTCTGTCAAGTCTGCTCCTGGAACTGCCCTGGTTGTGGTATCCCGCACGCATACATGTACACGCATACTATTAAATACTTATTTCTGAAAACATAAGACTATCTGGCTGCTTTTACTGTCCTTTAGGTGACGACTGCCTCTCTTCTTGTAGCTGTTTGAAGTCACAGTCCTGCCTCCTGTCCCCTTTCTGTCATCATCTCTGGTTACATTCAGTCAGTGTCTTGTGACCAAGCTGCGGTGTCATGCTCACGGCATAGCGAGGGCTTGGGCATGCTTCTTTCCCATGTGGAGAGAAAGCGACCAAACCATTCTGGGTGCTAACTTCCTCGCATGATTTCTCTGCAAATATCTGTCTCCCCTTGATCTTCTCTGTTCTTCCCTTTCCTGACTCCAGTTAGTCGGACTTTAAATCGCCCAACTGACCCTGCATCTGTCTGGTGACAGTCCCTTTGTCTTGTTCCTAAGCGTGTTCATGCCCCTGCCTCTGTCCACCTACAGATGGCCCCTTCTCTCTTTGACAGTTCCTTCCTCCCCTTTTCCTCTTGCCCCTGGAGTGTCCGCGTGATCATGGCGTCACTCTGAATTGACTTTGGCTCCCTGCTAACTCTCGTGAGCCTTTGTTGTTTGCTTTGTTTCTCACTGGCAGCTCTGTTGCCTGCCCCACATCTCCACACACCATGCATGTCCCTGGATATAGAGCTCCAGGGCTCCCCGGACACTTGGCAGAGCAGTGGCTTTAGATTGCTGTCCAAAGCAGAGTGATTTGTTAGGTGACCTTTATATGTAAATGTTTTCTAGTCTCTCATCTGGGTAAATGGAGACACAAGGCTGCTGACTTTCTAGAGGTTTGGGAGAGAACAGTTTGGGGGGCTCTTCCTGGTATGGGGGGAAGTCTTTCTCCTTATGTCTCCATCTCCTTTTTCACTCAGACTCCTCTCACGCTGGTCTTCTGTTGTTCCTCAAGTGTTTGGGCTCAGACTCTTCCTCGCTTCCTCCACAGGCTTCTCTGTGGAGAGCAGCGGAGAAACCTGGGTCTATGGTTTTCTCTACAGAGTGTGGTCAGTGTAAGAGACAAGCCACCTCTCTCTCTCTCTCTCTCTCTCTCTCTCTCTCTCTCTCTCCTCTTCTCTCCTTCTCCCTCTTCCCTTCCATAATCCACTAAATAAA
>NC_022023.1:28715136-28717333 GCF_000317375.1 Microtus ochrogaster | reverse complement strand
GCCCGCCCCGTGGTTCCCTGCTCAGGACCAGCCGCCTTCAGAGGCCTGCAACATGGTCTCGTTGTGTGCCCATCTGTCTGTCTCTCCTTGTGGCCTGCTGCAGCCACTCAGGGAACTGTGCCATCCCTGCCTGGGACCGGCTGCTCTGGGGACCTGCTGTTCGCTGCCTGCAGTCACATGGCCCACTGACGCTGCTCGGGGACCTGCAATGTTTCTGCCGCTGCAACCACCGGGGATCCTGCAGCATTTTTAGTTTTTCCATTTTTTCCATGAGGGCCTTGCTGCCCCTCACCCCTTCCCTGCCACATCCGTCTGTAAGGCCAGCTGCCCATACCACCCAGACTTGTAGCTTCAGATGAAAGAGTGGATCCCCAGCCTCTCCCTGTTGGATGCTTCACCCTCTACCCCCGTGTTCACACCTCAGACCATCATTCTCAGTCCCCTGTGAGGGGCCCCTGTGAGGGGCCCCTGTGAGGACTAGAGAGCTCCTCACAGCACCATATTCTCATGATGGACTGATGAGGCAGCCCCCCTCCCAAGCTCTGGTCCCCAGGTCAGGCTCTACTTTGCTAACACAGACCCAGGGAGAGGGACAGCACTTGGCGATATTGTGCCAATATTGTGTATGCATAGCCAAAGAAATCCCCAGACTGTGAGCCCCTCTCAATCATGCATGATTCAGCTACCAGCCAAGCGTGGTGCTAGGGAATGGGTATGGCCTCTGCAAGCTTTGCTCCACTGTCCCTCCGCAGCAGCAGTGAGAGATGCCTTCAGATTCAAAACAGCAATAATGGTGGCGTGAGACAGCAGCAGAGAGCTGCGTGGCTGCTGATAGGCTCCCTGCCGCCATCTGCCCGGCAACTGTCCCAGCTACTGCTATCTACATTTGCAACAGTGTCTGGCTTTAGCAAGAGTAAGCACTGGTGTTGTACTGATATGAATGTGCAGGGTATCTGGGGGGCTAGGTTTCTAGGGTTGATCTTGGAAGGAGAGGAGTTCCCCCATCTGCTGCTACAGGCTCCCAATGAGACAGCACAGGTGATCGTGGTTTGTATCACCATGGAGACAAAGCCTGTTGCCGTGATCCAGGTTCAGCTACCTTCTGCTTCTGCCAAGGGCTCTCTGAACATGAAGCCTTACTCTAGAGTCTCAGTTGCCCGGAAAACAGGCCAACCCCAGACAATACAATTGGATGCTACACACAGCTACTTCACGTGGTCACCGTGTCCCTTATAGGTGTCACAGTAGGGTATCGTGGTCACATAGCTGGATATTATGGAAGCCAGTAAGCTTGGGCATCTTGTTTGCTAACCAGGGCATTATCCAATGCTTACTTAGAAAAATATCCTTTTAGCTCTAAGTCAGAGGGTGGGAAAACATGTTAATCACAAGCTCCTCTTGCTCCGGGAGTGTCAAAGACTCCAGCTCCTTTGTTTTCCAAAGGGAAGGGGAGAGAGGTGTGGGATGCTGAAAGGCCGAGGGTACCTGACACTACTGAGACCCCACCAAGGATGAAGGGGATGCAGATCCTTGGTGACCAGTTTGAACTGACACCTCTTGATGCATCACTAGCCTCCAGCACAGACCTGCTATGCTGTCCACTGGCCCTGGTGATTACCATCACCCAGGACACCAGCGATGCCTGGGTAAGGAGTGCTCACAGTTAGGGAACAGGAGATAATGGGATACCATTGCAAGAGTGTCTCCTAACTGCATGGCCTTGCTTTACCCAGACCTCAGCTCAGAATGACATCTGATTGGTGGACACTGGCCGTGCTGTGATTTGCCTCCCAGAGCCAGCAGTGTAGACCCAAGCTGACTCTAACCTCCAGTCCCTACCAGCAGAACCCAAAGGTGGCAGGAGGTGGGTGTGGCCTCTCACAGGCGCAAAGTTGACTGTCTAAAGAACTGAAAGTACCCTTCACACTTGGACGGGGTCGTTTCAACAGAACAAAAGACAAAGCCACATGAGTGTCCTGCCACTGGGGCCTCCCACGCCTCCCCTAAATCCTCAGTCATAGGGCTCGTAAACAATGGGCACGTACTTCTCGGGGGTTCTGTCCTGTTTTGGTTTGTTTGCAAAATGTCCCTCATTGGCTTGTTTGTTCAAACACTTGATCTCTACCTGGTGTGCTGCTCTGGAAGGCTATGGCTCTTTAAGACGTGTGTGTGTGTGTGTGTGTGTGTGTGTGTGTGT
>NC_022023.1:28694754-28714350 GCF_000317375.1 Microtus ochrogaster | reverse complement strand
GCTGCTCATCTCAGGGCAACCAGGAAGCAGCAAAGCAGCAAGAAAGGACCTGAGGTCTGCACATCCTATTCAAGGGCATGCCTCAAAGGATCACCCAACCTTCCACCAGGTCACGCCTCTTAAAGCTTTCACCACCTTCCCACAGGGCTGGAGGTCCAGGACCAGATACTGCCCTTCCACAGCAGCTACCATCCTGGTGGGCAGAAAGTAGGATCTCACCCATGTCTCATTTTGCATTTCTTTCATATTGTCATCAGAGTAAGCATATTTTCAAAAGTGCAGAGGTCTTTTCCTTTTGGGCAATGATCTTTACCTACTGCCTATTTTCCTACTCCACTGTCGGATTTCTGTCTTATCGATTTATAGCGATGACATCAGCTACAGACTTTTTATGCAGAGGACACTTTGTCTGTCACAGACACACATGGATCTTGCCCTCCCTAGCGCTGCATGCTGACTCCTTCCTAGGGAGAAACTGTATTAGTTGTTTGCTTGTTTTTCTTGTCCACAACTTGTCTTTTAACCGTAATCAGGATACTTTCGGGCATGGAGTAACATCTAGCTTTAACTGATAGAACAAATCAATGATGCTATTTATGGCCTCGAGATAATCAAAAACTGAGCTCTAACATTATACATTAAAAAAAAATTACTTCCATTATTTTATGGCCTCTGTCTTTTTCCATTTAAACCTCTGTTCCATTGGGATCTTTTGGGATTTACTTGGGTTTACAGAGGTACCTACTCACTCTTACTTCCGCTCAGGAGTGGGCCAGTTGTTTAGCACTGTGTTGAGTGACCTGCCTTTCTATTCTCTCACCCTCATCTCCTCCTACCCCACCTCCCAGTATCTCTCATGACTGCCTATCTAATCATCCGCAGGCAATGCCAAAAAGGAGGCCATGCCTAGCCCCAGCGGTCCTCTCACAACTGCAGGCAGAATACTTCATTGGCTCACTTACAAATAGGGTAACCCTGGGGCCAACCCCTGACTTTAACAGAGTCCTTGAAACCCCCACCAGGCTCACCATTTACTGCCAGTTCTAGCCATTCACAAACTCATCCTCAGTTCCCTGTGCACGGATCCAGAGGGGTCTGTGCCTGTACTGAACAGTCCTCCAGGGCAATGGAGCTGTTTGTGTGGCCGATATACCTTTGTGGACATTGTGCCATCTAGAGATTTTAAAGTGTGCAGTGGGTTGTGTATAGGTTCTGTGAAAATGTTTTCCCCGAAGAAACTCTGTGGGCTCGGGTATCTGGGGTCCTGGACTTTGTCCCCTGCCGATACGGAGAGACCGCTGGCTTATGAATTTGGTCCTCCTAGTGCTTTTTTATGTCATTTCCTGCCACAGATCTGATCACTTCCTGCGCCTCTAAGATGTGGGGTAAAGTGCATGGTTAAGCCGTGAAAGGTGAGTCCCACGTGGGCGAGACTGGCGGATGTAAGGTTCTCTCCCAACACCAGCTCTCCTCAAAGCCCTAAGCCCTGCCCATCTGTGCAGACACAGCAGGTCTCCAGCACAGTGACGATCCTGTCCACAGGGCCAGGGAGGCCCCTGGAGGGCAGGGCCCAGGCTGCACCTCAGGTGTCTGAGCAGTCCCTCTGCGCCCCAACCAGGGTTCTCATCTTAGAAGGTCAGGAAGTGGTTGTCTCTTGCAGGGCTGTCTTAAATTATTTCAGCTGCACCGAGGTATTTCAAAGTCAGACCAAATAAACATTTGCATCTAAAAAAAGGAGAAACAGGGTCATTTGAAAAGGAGAAGAAAGCCTTTCCCATGTCCCATGTCCGGAGGGTGTGGCCATGCTTTCCAGAGAAGTGGCTGGCTTTGCCCTTTATACTTGTGCCAGGGCGAGTAGCTCAGCTGCTCGTTCTGGAGGAAAGGCATTTTGCTTTTAAGTGAAATGAGAAGTGGCCTGTGTTTCCTTACCCCCGTCTGCTCCAGAGCCACCCCAGGGCTCCACTGCTGTTGGGATACCATCTTTTGAGTCCTGTCTGCATTTCATGTGTAAACAACTGTATCCGATGTGATATTATCAGGTCAAGGAGGGAGGGCAGTGTTCCCCAAGCAGAAAGAACCCCACAGCATCCTCTGTGTGATCTCTGCTGTTGTGTGAAGGAGGGCTTCTCCCATAGGTTCATGTCTGAACAATGGGTGCTCAGCTATTGGCACTCTTTTAGAACACAGGGGAACCCTTAGGGATGGGCCTTCAGATTTTCTGACCAGGCCTTACTTCCTGTCTGCAAAAACAATGTGACCAGTTCCTCACACTCCTGCTGTCATGACTTCCTGATGGCTGTGTCCCAGGCAACTTCAAGCCCAAACGAACTGTTCTCTTAAGCAGCCTTTTGCCAAGTATTCAGTCACAGCAATGAGGAAAGCTACTAGTGCAATCTCTACGGGCCCCTCTCCTACTGGCGACCTATGTGAAGACGTTTGATCTGGTGCCTGAGAATCATGAGCCTTGCCTTTCTGCAGCATCAGGACCGGCATGCAGAGAAGGCATACATTCTTTCCTTCTAGAAACATGCCTCATTGCCTTAGCTTCCTGAAATGAAATCAATCCCCAAGAGAGGAGCATCTGATGCACCGGGTGAGGTCTTCGTGTTTATACCCAGTGCTGCCTGTGACAGCCTTTACACAGATGTCACCCAGCTTAAGATGAGCGCACACAGTTAGGTATCAGGGTCTTTCTTTTCAATTTTTAAAAATTAAAGTATTTTTATTTATTTATTTAGTGTGTGTAGGGGTAGGTGATGGGGCAGAGGGAAACACGAGCATGCTATGTCATAGGTGCAGAGGTCAGAGGACAACAAACAGGTGTTGGTTCTATTTCTCCGTCATGGGGATCCTGGGGACTAAACTCGGGCCATCAGACTTAGTGGTAAGTTCTGTGGCTCATAGTACCATCTTGCTGTCTGCCCGACCTTCCCCTTTTGAGACATGTCTGACCTCCAACTCAGATACATTTTCTACCCAACCAACCTCTTTCTTCCCTTTCTAGTTAGTAGATGAATAAATTGAAAATCAAATCCTCAGGTGCCTTTGAGACTTAGCAGACTTGACTCTTAAAGCAATGCTGGAGGATTTCATGAAGAAGTCGGGCAGGTGAGGTCAAATTGTTGATAAAAACTGGCAGAGCCCGGAGCCCAGAGCTCGTCTAGTAAAGCTCCTTAAGTTAGGACATGGAAAGTTCCAGAGGAGAGGGACTGGGTCATGGGACACAGACAGGACCTTCCAAATGGCCCAGAGGGTGTCTTGTTTGCTCTCAGTGTAGAGGCAGCGTTCACATTGACAGAGACCTCCGGAGATGACATGGGCTCCACCCGTCATCGTCAGGTCACTGTCAGTCAAAATGAAAAGCGGAGTTCTGAAGATCAGATGCTCCAAAAGGCTACTCTCACACATCTTTGCTTGATCCCTAGCCATAAGCACCCAGGGGTGCAGAGGTTTTCAAACAACACAGGCCGCAAGGAAGGCTGTAGGTTCTCCAGAACTGGCCCACACAGCAGGAGCCATCAGTCAAACACAGCAGTTCCCGTGCATGCTATACTCAGGAACCCTTTGCCCTGTTTGAACATTAAATTTTCCCCAAAAGTCTATTGGCAAAGGCTTGCCCCTGGGGTGGCACTGATAGGAGATACTGGGGCCTCATGGGACATCTCCAGGTTGTTGGGCATCTTTGTACCCTGGCTGTGAGGTAAGTGTTTCTGGTCTGCCCTGTGCTCCCTGAAATAATGTGTTTCTCACCATGCTGGGCTGTTTATGGCAACTTGACATAAGCCAGAGAGTCACGTGGGAAGATATCTCCAATCAGATTGCCTGTAGGCCAGTTTGAAGGATTATTGATGTTGGGGGTGGGGTCCAGATCACTGTGGGTGGTACCATCCCTGGGCTGGAGGTTCAGGCTGAGCAAGCCATGGGGAGAGAGCTAGTCAACAACCTTCCTCCGTGCCCTATGTATCAACTCTGGTCCCCAGGTCTCTGCCCTGCTGGAGTTCTTGCTTGGCTTCCCTTCTTGATGGACTGTAGACTGGAATAAACCCTTTCCTTCCCAAGATGCTTTGGGTGCTGGTGTTTGCCACAGCAATACTGTGGAAAGAGAGGCCTAAAGAAATGAGAAGCCCAAAGGCAATGGGGCTAGTTAGGGACTGAAACTTCTGAAGTCATGAACTAAGGTCAACCTTTTCTCCTCCTCCCAATCCCCCCTCACAAAAACATTATATAAAAACCTTGAAAATAAATTTAAAAAATCACATACCAAAATTAGCCAGATCCAGAGTTTAAAGAACTCAATGAACTAACTTCTCTACAGTTAGAGGTGGCAGTCAGAATGGAAACCGTGGAGCCTCACATTAAAATGTACGCTTTCAGTACTGAATATATTTTGTGCATAGAAGTACCACAAAAAAAAAAATCCACAACAGAATTAGAACCAGAGAAACAATTAGCTTTGTATGTACCTTTCCTCCTTCGTTTGCCTGCGCGTGTGTGCGTGTATGTGTGCATGCATGAGTATATGCGTGAGTAAGTGTGTACAAGCGTGTGTGTGCTTGTTTGAGCATGTGGGGGGGGGCAGAGGTAAACATCAGTGTCTTCTTCAATTGCTCTCCACCTTACTTTGTAAGACAGGGTTTCTCACTGGACCTGGAGTTCACTGGTTCAGCTAGGCTGGGTGGCCAGCCAACTCCAAGGACTTCCCCCATTTCCACCAAACCAGCGCTGAGATTATAGGCGTTCACTGCGGCACCTGTGTGTGGGTGCTAGGAACGTAAATTCGCGTCTTATAAGCATTTTACCAACTCAACCAATTCTCTGAGCCCAACCTTTTCTCTGTATAAATTGGTATTTTAGGTATTTGATACAGTTACGGAAACTGA
Source organism: Microtus ochrogaster (assembly GCF_000317375.1). Lineage (NCBI taxonomy): Eukaryota > Metazoa > Chordata > Mammalia > Rodentia > Cricetidae > Microtus > Microtus ochrogaster. The sequence goes on along the minus strand of NC_022023.1, from coordinate 28,709,470 downwards.
CTGACACAGAAAACCAGGAAACTGATGAGCCCATTTTCTTAGAGATGATATGTGATTCCGGAGCGTTTTTATTTAAACTTTTAAACATTTACCGTGTTAGAAGCTCAAATGAAGAAAAAAAAACAAAACAATTTCCATCTGTTTTTAAATGGTAGTAACAATGACATTAATTAGAATATTAGTTATGAAAATAGCTGGTTTTTTTAAATAAAAACAGAGTCAATGTTTTATATTTTTGAAGAACTTCCCAATGTCTGGCTTAGCGGACAGCTGGATTTCCATATCTGAATTTGCTGGCAAGCTGCTGTGATATTACACATTGTGTAGGCTTTATAAAACTCTCAACACCCATGAGAACAAGTTCTTGTACTCACACTGAATTGTTTTGACTTTGTAGATGCCCTTGACCGAGTCCCAGGAACCAAGTGGGTGGACTTTGGGAGCCACCGTTCAGGTACTCACAGATGGGATGAGACAAGACACACGTGAGGGGACTCAACACAGGGAAGGGACAGAATCCAGCAGAACACAGGATAATGCAAGAGCTGGATGATGATGTCAATATTGGTATAATTAACCCACAAGAGGCCCACCGGGCTCTACCAGTCAGTGCTAATCAGACACAACAAACAAAAATCGATATGTTCCTTGCGTACCAAGGCAATAGCAACAAAAATCCGCAACAATCAAAGACCTAATCAAAACTTTTAGAGACTTAGGTGAGGAAAAAAAAAATTTAAATTTTATTTAAGGACATAAACGGAAAGATGTATTGCTTCCTAATGCAGACACGTATCTGAGTGTGATCATAGTTACATGGGTTTCTTGGTGAACAGCTCTCTCCATCATATTGTATTGAGTTGGATTTCTGTCACAGGCATTAAGACTGTAACTGGGAGTCAGTGCAAGCGCTCAGAGGGTGAAGGCCCTTGCTGCAAGTCCTAGCTGGAATTTACATGGTGGAGGGACAGAATCAAATCCCATCAGTCATCCTCTGACGTTCATCTTTCCTCTCACACAGGCATGAAGTCCACAGCAAATGTAAAAACGATTTTCAGGGAGTGTAACTAATACATGTTATAGGATGACTGCTACCTCCAAACGAACAAAGAGACACATGATCTCCAGCAAGAAAATATCTACAGCACATGGAATATTCAAAGGATGACACCCTTGCACAGAAAACCCCCCGGGGGGGGGGTCACGTGAGAAAGGCGAGGATTCTGCACATACAGAAGTGTAATAGCAGCGCCAAAGTTAGAAACGGCTGCTTACATGGGAAATAATCAGTTCTGCCGTGTTAAGGTCCTGTTGTCATATCAAAGAGATCCAGCAGCAGCATGGTTAGAACCAACAGGGTGAGAACCAACAGGCTACACCACACACACACACACACACACACGCACACACAGATGCACAGCACAATGTACGCACACACACATGCACATGTGCAGGCATGCACACACACACATGCACACACAGATACACAGCACACATGCACACAGACGCACACACAGACACACAGCACACATGCACACAGACACACAGTATACATACACACACATAAACACATGTACATGCACATGCGCATGCGCACACACACACATGCACATGTGCAGGCACGCACACACAGATGCACACACAGATACACAGCACACAGACACACAGTATACATACACACACACACATAAACACATGTACACGCACACACGCACGTGTACACACACACACACACACACACACACACACACGATTCCAGCTTACTGGTGGTTGGACTTACAGTTGTCTAACTTTATCATCATGCCGAAAGGACTCTCATTCAGTCAAGGCCATGCTTTGGCATCATGCTTTGGCATTTCAGTTTTGATCTCTTCCTGGGCCAATGCTAATCAGCAGGATTCTCACGAGGCTGGTGTGCCAGTGAAGCACAGCCCCAGCTGGTTCTGATGGGGAGAAAGGGCTAAATCTCTGCAGCATTCTGAATGCTGTGTGAGTCGCGGATGGATTAGTTAGTTCCTGTCCTTCTTGCTGCAAAGAAATACATGAGCAAAGTGGGGTAAGAAAGGGTCTACTTTGCTTTACAGTTCAAGGGACAGTCTAAGATGGAGGGTGAGACGTAGCAACAGAAACATAAGGTGACTGAACCTGATAGAAGAGAAAGTGGGAAGTACTCTACAACACATGGGCACAGGAGACCACTTCCTACGTATAACCCCAGCAGCACAGACATTAAGGGCAACGTTGAATAAATGGGACCTCCTGAGAATGAGAAGCTTCTGTAAAGCAAAGGACACTGTCACTAAGACAAAAAGGCAACCCACTGACTGGGAGAAGATCTTCACCAACCCCGCAACTGACAAAGGTCTGATCTCCAAAATATATAAAGAACTCAAGAAACTAGACCGTAAAAGGCTAATCAACCCAATTATAAAATGGGGCACTGAGCTGAACAGAGAATTCTCAACGGAAGAAGTTCAAATGGCCAAAAGACACTTAAGGTCATGTTCAACTTCCTTAGCAATAAGGGAAATGCAAATCAAGACAACTTTAAGATACCATCTTACACCTGTCAGAATGGCTAAAATGAAAAACACCAATGATAGCCTTTGCTGGAGAGGTTGTGGAGAAGGGGTACACTCATCCATTGCTGGTGGGAATGCGAACTTGTGCAACCACTCTGGAAAGCAGTGTGGCGGTTTCTCAGGAAATTTGGGATCAACCTACCCCTGGACCCAGCAATACCATTCTTGGGAATATACCCAAGAGAGGCCCTATCATACAACAAAAGTATATGCTCAACTATGTTCATAGCAGCATTGTTTGTAATAGCCAGAACCTGGAAACAACCTAGATGCCCTTCAATGGAAGAATGGATGAAGAAAGTATGGAATATATACATATTAGAGTACTACTCAGCAGTAAAAAACAAGGACTTCTTGAAGTTTGCGTACAAATGGATGGAAATAGAAAACACTATCCTGAGTGAGGTAAGCCAGACACAAAAAGAGGAACATGGGATGTACTCACTCATATTTGGTTTCTAGCCATAAATAAAGGACATTGAGCCTATAATTCGTGATCCTAGAGAAGCTAAATAAGAAGGTGAACCCAAAGACAAACATATAGGCATCCTCCTGAATATTAACCTTCATCAGGCGATGAAAGGAGACAGAGACAGAGACCCACATTGGAGCACCGGACTGAAATCTCAAGGTCCAAATCAGAAGCAGAAGGAGAGAGAGCACGAGCAAGGAACTCAGGACCACGAGGGGTGCACCCACACACTGAGTCAATGGGGATGTTCTAGCAGGAACTCACCAAGGCCAGCTGGCCTGGGTCTGAAAAAGCATGGGATAAAACCGGACTTGCTGAACATAGTGGACAATGAGGACTACTGAGAACTCAAGAACAATGGCAACGGGTTTCTGATCCTACTGCATGTACTGGCTTTGGGGGAGCCTAGGCAGTTTGGATGCTCACCTTACTAGACCTGGATGGAGGTGGGTGGTCCTTGGACTTCCCACAGGTCAGGGAACCCTGATTGCTCTTCTGGCTGACGAGGGAGGGGGACTTGACCGGGGGAGGGGGAGGGAAATGGGAGGCGGTGGCAGGGAGGAGGCAAAAATCTTTAATAAATAAATAAAAGAAACATAAGGTGGCTAGTCACATTGTGCGCACAGTCAGGAAGCAGAGACAGAGCAGCCGATGCCAGGCTTGCCTTTTCTTTTCTATTCAGCCCAGGACTCAGCCTCATGCAACGGGCTGCCCACAGTTAGGGTGGGCCTTTCCTCCTCAGAGAACATAATCTAGAAACTCCCTTGGGAACTATGCCCAGAGATTGGTCTCCTAGGCCATTCTAGATCCATTAAGTTGACAATTAAAAACCACACTTAGATGAGTCAAAGCCACTTTCTACTGAAACTCTTTTCAATTTGCAATAGGCTTATTGAGGTACAGCTTTATTGTAAACCAAGAAACATCCTCTTTAAAAGATAAGAATTTTCCTCCCCGATTGTTTTACATGTTACTGTCGTGTGTGATGTGATGATGATGATGATGATGATGATGATGATGTGTGTGTTTGTGTGTGTGTGTGTGTGTGTGTGTGTGGTGTGCATGTCACGGTGCACACGTGAAGGTCAGAAAACAACTTTGTGGATTTGGTTCTGTCATTATCCCTGCTGTGGGTTCCAGGGATTGAACTCAGGTCACAAGGCCTGCTCAGCAAGTGCTTGATGTTCTGAGCCACCTCGCTGGCCCTTTCGTTTGTAATACTCTATGTGAGCGTTTGATGATCCAAACCACAAACCAAGACTGGATCTTTGAAGATGAGCATAATAAACAAATTTGGAAACATCAGCCCTCCCATAGGGTCCTAGACCGTGTGGAATCACGCACCATCACCAGGTCTTTGTCACCACCAGGGTGATACCACATCTGGAAAAAGCCACGCTCAGGACACACTTTATTCTGCTTTCCATTGGGGCACCCAGAGCATGTAGGGGTGGGGGAATCTCAGCCCAAAGGTTACCTAACTCATTTCCGAGGTCGGTGTGGGTCTATGACCTTGGCTCCCCACCACCCACGTCCTGAGAGGTTTGTGGGTAGGGTCCAGCACACAGTAGGCTGGCTGTAGGATCTCCACTGTTCTGAAAACCTACAGAAGCTCCGGATGCACGCTAGACTGTCACTTCTTCCTTAGGTGTCTTAGGAAGGTGGTGGAAAACAGCACACTTAGTGTGAAAACAGATCAGGTCACATATCACAGAAAGGCCCAGTCTTTTATTACAGACTGTTCCATCCTGGCTATCTTACCCGTGTGAGCCAGGCAGGCAGTTCATTCTCTCAGTGCCCCAAGCTCCTCCTAGGAAAACATCAGAGGGCAGAAACCAACCTGGATGAGGTATACGAGGCTAGAGCCCAGTGTGCCAAGACTCAGACTGTGGCTAGGCGCTTGGTGAATACTTTATTGCCCTCGGCTCTAGAACAGCTTGCTTCAGTTTCTGTGGAGAATGTGTTAGCATATGCCTCTGCACTTGGTGGAGGTCTTTTTGAGGTGGGCGATCTGTAAACTCACTTCCTTTGACAAGCATTAACACCCATAGTTCCCCTGAACCAGACAGAGGATTTTCTCAGTTGTGATGTCAGGCGCTTGGCCTCCCCAAAGTGCCTCCGAAAATCCAGGGAGGGCAGAGAAGGAGGCCTCAGGACCTGGATGCTTCCCAGTGCCAGGCTGATGGCATCTGCAGCCACCTTTTTCCTTCTTGCAAATGGACCCATAGTTCCCCAAGTTCACAGGCAATGAATAAATGGTCTTGTCTGAAAATGTCCAAGCCTGAGGAAGATGAGTGTGCAAAAAGAGGCAGGAGATGAGTGTGCAGAAAGCGGCAGACTGAGCCTGGAGCTTCTTAGGGCGCTTGGAGGTTGGAGTTTTGGAATCCTTAGCCTGGGGCTGACATTCACTTCAGGTTTCAAGATTTCCTCCTGTAGCTGTCAGCCAGCTCAGGAGCCACCTCCCTCCCACTCGCTCCCCTCCCCTTCTTCCTCCCTCCGGCTTCCCTCCCCCTCTTTCTTCCCTCAGCTTCCTTTCACTCCCTTCTCCAGCCTCTCACGCGAGGGGCATGGGGGCAGGGAGGGCGGTTGGCACCCACTCTGCTGTGTGGCTGCGTTTATTCTGGGCTCGGGCTGGGGAGGCGGGAGGGAAAGTGGGTCAGCGCCGGCCGCGACAGGACTGTGGCTCGGGGACAGGGATCCTGGTCGCTGACATCTCCCGTGCGACAGTAGGTGGCAGCCGCGCAAGACACGCAGGCACGGGTGGGCGGGGCCGCCCACACGGGAATGGGGACTTGAACAGCGGGGGCGGGGCCAGGCTGTGGGACACGGGTGACTGGGACCCGCAGGTTGACTTCGGAGATATCGCGTTGCTGTGGGAGCCATGGAGCCAAGGACGAGTTTACCGGATACCCGAGTGACGCCCCCATGATCCCTCCCTCTCCTGGCTTCCTCCAGGCAATTCTCATTGGGGTGCCATCATCCGCCCTGCCCCCTGGCATCAGTCACAAGCCTCTGCACCCTGAAACGGTTTCCTGGGGTGGGGTGGGGGGTTAAGTTGCAGGGAGTCCCATCCCTCATCTCCAGGGTCTGGTAATGTCCAGACGGCTCTTACCCCAACCGCCCTGGCAGTGGCCACTCCTAAGGCTATTCCACCTTGCACCTGTGACTACATTTTGCCTTAGCAGTCCTAAGATGTCTGCCTTTGTAGTACAATTTGGAGCAAGAACTGCCCACCAAACCAGTCTGGGTGCTGAGCCTTTTGGTAGTCCAGCGACCTAGGGGACTGGAGTCTGGGCTAGACCTTGCATTACTCAACGAGTCTGTGATGGTGGACAATGTCTCAAGCACTCTGAACTCTCTCCCGCTTGGGGACTGCATAGAGTGAGGATAAGCAAGGCTCTCACTGAATATTTCCCTGTTCCCTGGTTCCCTTGAACAGTCTGCATCCTTTGGTGACCATGTTTGCCATGGTCCTCCTTGCTGGTTGTGGGAGACTGGCCTCAGTGAACGCTTTGGCCGACTGAGCCTCTCTGAAAATGGAGACCTGGGTGGGGTGGGGTGGGGGCTTGGGGTTGGCCCAGTCTCCCTGAAGACTGCCAGGTTTGAGAAGGTATTTCCTGGCCAAGTGAAGTCTGTGTTTACTCCACCCTGGAACACACACCTTTTTGCGTATTCAGCCCCAGCCACAGTTAGCATACTGGAAGGGGAACAACCCCTCCTGACCCCGTCCCCCCATCCCCCTTTGCCTGTATCTAGCGTGGTTACCAGTGTGGCCCCACTGTTTGGCAAGCGTTAGTTGTCCCCAGACTTCCTTTTAGATTTTAAGCTTTCCTCCTGTGTGTGCAAACAGCAACAGGGACAGTGGACTGTCCCAAGGGGCAGGACAGGGAAGTGGGACAGGAAGAAGAGCAGAGAGAGGAAATAGGTGAAAAGTGACATTTGTCAGTGCCTGGGGCTTGAAGAGGCTCTGGGAAAGTAGCAAACTGAACTCTCTTGGGCAGCAGTCAGACAGACAGACGCTGAGGAGGGAGAAGGCTCTCTTTATGCCTCTTCTCGGTGTGGGAGGGAGGAAGGGCTCCCCACCTGTCATTCCTGGGGGCGCCCATGTCAGCTAAGCCGAGGTGCTGCAAAGTGAAAGCAACCTTAACCCCACTGAAGCTCGAACTCTCAACTTCCCTATACACTCAGTGATTCCTTTATATTGAAACTTGTGCTAAGAAAATGGCAAATAGTCAGGACAAAGTAATACGACTTTTGAGTGTGAGCCACAGAAAATCAGAACTTCCTAAGATTCAGTTTCTGGTCCCACAGGCCTTTGAGGAGGGAGATCTGTGGCCTCCGCCCACCCTAGGTGACCTATACAACTGGGTTGAGCTGTGGCCAGCACTGCCGATTCTGCCCTTGGCCGCACATGGGTCACAGCAGGCTCTGCCAGCTGCCTGGAGGGCTCTAGGATTTCAGACCGGTCATCAAACATAAATACAGAGCCCCATGGGCCTCTTGAATACCACTCCCAAGAAAAGCAAGGCAGGGGCCCTGCCAATTCAGTTATGAGAAAGACAGCAATTTGGTTTAACTTTGTTGTATTTGGCTTTTTAGTCTAGTTATCACCTTCTGGAATCTTCCTTCCTCCCCTAAACTCCAGCCGAGTTCTAAGGTTCAAAAGTTCTCAGGGAGACCAACCCTGGGTAGAAAGACCAGGAAGTATCTTTTTTATTTTTATTTTATTTTTTTTTATGAACTAACTCTCTTTAATGTCTGTTTATGGGCAGGAGCTGTCTAGAGCCTCTCACGGCAACGTCTGATTAGACAGTGCCCAAGCTATCCCGGGGCTATAGACAGTTAATTGCAGTGCTTAATTTCCCCATTTGATGAATAATGAAAGCTTTGCTCATTTTGAATGTGTGGGAAAGGAGCTGCTTCAATATATTTGGACTTGTGGATGAATTTTTAGTATTGCTGTCCTGGCACACTGTACTGTAGCCCTGCCTGCTTATCTCTGTCGTTGTTATTACACGCGTTTGAAAACAGAACGAGCTGTTGGTGCCAAACAGCAGCCGAGCAGAGTGTGGAAGGGAGCATTCTTGATGAGCTTTTATGAACTACAATGCACACATACGGCAGAACGTGTTTTTCCTCAAATAATAGGGAAAAGAGAACATTTGTCATCCACAGTCTTGCCATTTCCCGTTGTCTTAGGGAAGTTACATGTTTTTCTCAAGCCAAGAAGTGATTTTCCCTATCTGCACCTCTTCTGTGTAATTGCTGGTAAGGGAGAGCTAGGAACGAGCTCTGCTTGGACTTGGCTGTGCTACTATGAAATCTTACTTGGCTTCTCTGTGTCTTGATTTTATCTTTTAATAGATTGAAGGCTCATTTTCTTTTCCTTCCCCCCACTGTTTTTTTTTCTCGTATGTGTGTGTGGAAGCCTGCACGTGTGTAGTGTGCGTGTGGAGGTCAGAGGGTAACCTCAAGTGTTGGCCCTTGTCTCCTACTTGTGCAGACGCCAGACCTGCTGGCTTATGAGCTTCTGGGAATCCTGTGTGTTCCTCTCATCTCTCTGAAGGAGTGCTGGAGTTACAGATGTCTGTGTGCAACCGCACCCAGATTTACCTTGTTCTGGAGATCTGGACTCAGATCCTCCCCTTTGCTCAGTAAGCACCTTACTCACTGAGCCATCTTCCTAGGCCCCTCCTTCCCTTTTAATTCCTCCTCCTTTCTCTTTTCCTGGAAATTTCTGTTTCAAATATTACCAAAGGTGTAACAAGATGAAACCCTCACCAGCTTCACTGTCAGCATAGAACGAGCCTCGTCTTACCGACATCTGCATCCACCCACCTTCGGAAGCACATTTCCAGACATCTGTAAGTCTATCCCTGCTTTGGGGCTGTAGAACTATTGGATCATGACCATGGAGTCTGATGACTTGAGCCATCCAATGGATGTTTCTTCTGCCACTTTTGTTGGGTCTCTCAAGCATGCATCGAAGAGCCTTTGATAGCCTCCCTCACGGGTTTGGCAATCAGGCTGGGTGGCTCGGTTCTCCACATAGCCTCCACAGCAGGCTAGCTTGGGCTTGCTCCAACAGTGGTGGCATTCCAAGAGTTGCCAACGGCAAGAGAAGGCAAGCCCCAGGATGCAAGGACTTTACAAGCTCCTGCTTGCATCATGTTGGCTAATGTCTCATTAGCCAAAACAAGTCATGCAGCCTAACCCAGATTTCATGTAGGGGAGGATATGCAAATATCCTCCCTTGAAACAGGGAGCAATGCCTTGGAGGCCATTGTTGTAGCCAACTGTACGGCAAGAACGTGTTTCTAAGAGATAACGACTCTTCTCACTTTTTCACATAATCCAGGTTCATTATCACAGCCTCCGAGATACTTGGTACTTGTCACACAAAATCATTTTTAATTGATTGGTGCTGTGCTTTCAGGGTCACGTGTTGAATGCTAACCATTAGTTCTAGTCAGTGACACTGTTTTGGGAAGCCCTGGAAACTTTAGGATGGAGAGCCTACTGGAGGAATCATGTCTAGAGAGTGTGCCTTTGAAAGTTATGCCTGGCCTCCTGCCCCTTTCCTTTGTGTTGTAATATGGCTGCGTCCCCAGCACCCCGGCTGCCTGCTTGGCTAGCTTATGCCCCGAAATAATTACATGGAAACTGTATTCTTTTAAACACTGCCTGGCCCATTAGTTCCAGCCTCTTATTGGCTAGCTCTTACATATCGATCTAACCCATTTCTAATATCCCTGTAACACCACAAGGTGTCTTACCAGGGAAGATCTTAACCTGCGTCTGTGTCCAGTAGGAGAATCATGGCGACTCCTTGACTCAGCTTCTTTCTCCCAGCATTTTGTTCTGTTTACTCTGCCTACCTAATTTTATGTCCTATTAAAGGGCAAGGCAGTCTCTTTATTTAACCAATGAAATTAACACAAGCCAGAAGACTCTCCCCCATCACCTTTGTCTGCTTCTTGTACTCCATGAGGTGAGTAGCCAGCCTCCTCCTCCACACCTGCCCACCACCATGGTGTTCTGTTCTAATGCACAAGGCCAGGCAACCACAGAGATCTCTGAAGAGTGTTGCCAGGAAAACTTTCTTCCCTGAAGCTGTTTATTTCAAACATTTTGTAGAGTAGCTAACATAGCTGACTTACATCTAAGGAGTCCATAGGAATGCCCACTGTACTTGCCTATATCCCGTAAGTCTCGCTAACACCATGGAGATGTAGTGAAAAGGCAGAACTCAGACTCAGCTCCTGCTCTTCAATGCAGATCACCCCGACACTAGCCACCTACTTTCTCTCCATCAGCCGTTGCTCCAAGTAGACTCCAACTGGATGCCTTTTAACCTTATTTAATTACAAAGGCTCAGTTCCCATAGGTTGAGGGCTATCTCTGTCTCCCCATCACCGCGTATCTTAGAGGGTTTCTATTGCTGCGATGAAACAGCATGACCAAAAACAAGTTGGAGAGGAAAGATTTTATTGGGCTTCCACTTCCAGATCATAGTCCATCACTGGAGGAAGTGAGAGCAGACACTCAAACAGGGCAGGAATCTAAAGGTGAGCCGATGCAGAGGCCATTGAGGGGTACTGCTTATGACTTGCTTCCCATGGCTTGCTCAGCCTGCTTTCTTACAGAACCCAGGACCACCAGCCCGGGGATGGCACCACTCACAACGGGCTGCTCCCCTCCCCCATCAATCACTAATTAAGAAAATGTCCTACAAACTTGCCTGCAGCCCAGCCTTTTGGAGGCATTTTCTTAATTGAGGTTCCCTCCTCTCAGATGACTTTAGCTTGTGTCAAGTTGACATAAAACTAGCCAGCACACCATTTTAGATGCCTGTTGAAAGCCCCAGGCTGTTTCATCAGTGTCTCTGATCTCTGTGGGCTTCCACAAACCCCTCAGGCTCTGGTAGTCTGAGAGATTTATTCATGGCACTGAAGGAAACACTTTCTCAAGTTCACTATTCTGAGGCTAGAGACTAAGAGAGGCATACAGTGAGGTGTGAAGAAAGGGGTGAACCTTCTCCCAGCCCACACAATCCAGGACCTTCCTTATGCTCAGCTCTCAGGAAGCTCTGTGAACCCCATCCTGTGTTTTCACGGAAGCTTCACCACAAAGGCATGGTTGATTGACGTACAGACCACTGATGATCAACCCAACCCCAAGCCTTCTTCCACCTGCCTCAAGGTAAGGGACTGATGCTGACAGTCAGGTGCCTTCCTCAATAGCTTTCCTCCTTAGTTTCTTGAGTAGGGTCTCTCACTGAACCTGGAGCTCATGTGCTGGCTAGGCTGGCCAGTAAGCTCCAAAGACCTTATTGTCTACCTCCCCAGGGCTGAAACCACAGAAGTATGTATCACTCCACCTGGCTTTTATATAGGAACTGAGGATCTGAACTCAGGTCCTCACGCTTGCACTGCAGGCTCTTGACCGCTTGAGCCATCTCCAAGCCCACCGGTCAAATTTCCTGCGTGGGTATTTAAATGCTAGTTAAAGATTTATTTGGTCCAGGAGTCAGCAAGTATGTCTGTAAAGGGTCACACAACCACCAGCTTGGTCTCTGCCACTGCTCACCTGTCACTGGAGGGAAGGCTGCCATAGAGGCCAACAGACAAGGGCAGTGACTTCCAGTAAAACTATTTACAAAAACAAGTTACAGTCTTCTGAGAGGAATGGTATCAAGCCAACTTTAGCGGCTTTTAGAAAGCTCCCAACTTGCACAACTCATGCTTAGCAGCATCACATAGTCTTTTAAAACCCCAACTGGAGGACCCTCTAGCACTTTCTTCCTGGTATGAACTATAAGGTGTAGGAGGCTTTCAAGTTCTTCTTGCTCAGCTTCATCTCACACACTCTTCAGAGTGACATCACCCATCTCTAACAACCGGTGTCCCTAAACTTCAGTGCTCTGCTGGCGCTCCCGCGTGTGCTGCTTCAGCTGGAGTCATCACATGCTGTTGGGTGTGACCCACCGGACGGTAGAGTGTGCTCAGATGTGATGCAGCTGTGCACTTGCTCTGTGGTCCCTGATGTCTGTGGTGATGCGACAAGTTCCAGCCCATGGACACAAATTCTGGCAAGCCTTACTTTTCACAATTGCGGGCGTATTGGGAAGGTGGTTGGGAGGACCCGGGGTCCACTGTGGCCTCTACCCACTTTACCCAGGACCCCTTCTCTACTTATTCCTTCTGGCCTGGGACTTGGGCAGGAGGCACACAGCCGTTGCTCAGGCTTCATACTGCCAATCTTGGACACCTTAGGCACGTGTTAGCACCCTATCTGTCCTGGAACGGCAGGCCAGACATCCTCTGCCACAGCTGGGTCCCCACTTGTTCGCTCAGAGGGTAGGTAGGAAAGAGATGCCATGGCAGTGAACCCCTATATGGAGACCCACAAAGGTTAATATGCCCTCCCCCCGTCCTTTGGTCAGTTCTGATCTATGCTAAGTTTTATTTAGCCTTCTTCATGTCATGGTGACCATGACAGAGGACCATGACAAGCACGCGGACACTGCCAGGGTAAGACCATGTCACCTTGGGCAGGCTTGGTTCTCTGGGGACCAGGAAACCCACGTCCCATGTGGACTTGACTTCAGTTTTTCATAGCACTATGGAGTGGCCTCTGTGTCCCCTGTTCTCTGCATCCCAGTGTCCTGCATCCTTGCAGGGCTCTTCTGGCCTCTTGCAGAGGTCCTTAGGGAGTTCCTTGTCACCATGTCCACTGACTCCCACTGAGTTGATTGATGCTCTGTCCTTTGGTGGATGGAGAGAGGAGGCAGACTGTTCTTTCTTCGTCCCAAGTCTAGCAGGTATTTTGGAAGAAAGTGTGTGTCCTGGTTTTATGTCCATTGCTATGATAAAAGTCCTGACCAAAAGCAATCTAGTGGAGAGAAGGGTTTCTTTTACTTGCAGCCCAGGTTACAGTCTTACAATTGAGGGAAAGTCAAGGCAGGAAGTCAGAGTAGCTAGTCAGTCAAGAGTAGCAAGAAATTAACACTTCTCTGTTGCTTGTTAGGTCACTTGTGCTCAGTTAGCTTTTTATTTTATTTTTTCAATTTATTTGTTTCTTATGTATGCAATGTTCTGCCTGCCTGTATGCCTGCAGACCAGAAGAGGGCACCAGATCTCATTACAGATGCTTGTGAGCCACCATGTGGTTGCTGGGAATTGAACTCAGGGCCTCTGGAAGTGCTCTTAACCTCTGAGCCATCTCTACAGCCCTCAGTTAGTTAGCTTTTTTCACTCATGAACTCCAGGGCTAGCTGCCCCGGGAATGGTGCTGCCCATAGTGGACTGGGTGCATCGATTAACAATGAAAATAAACCCTTCCCACCACATAAACATACCAGACATGCCTATAGGCTAACCTGATCTAGGCTTTTCCTCAAGGTTCTTTCCGAATGATCCTAGGCTGTAATGAGTTGTCATTTAAACTGACAGGCAGAGTTGGGCTCGTCTCCCAGCATGTATTTTGGAGGAAGATGGGGCTCATCTCCTTGTGTTCACACATGGGACCAAGTGCGTAATATCAGTCTGTGGTACAAGTGACACCTGTACACAGGAAGCGATGTTAGCAGCAGTGGTAATGGCTGAGTAATTCCCAGCTAGTCTCAACATCTGTCAGGCACAGAGTGGCCTTTGCCACACTAAACATGACTGTAAACCTGGCATGACTTGGGCAGATCCATGGGTAGGAAAACAATCCTGCTTCCAGACAAGGTTAATAACCAAACTTCAGAATGTAAGATCTGAGCCACGTGCCAGCCAGTGACTTTTGGAGGCAGGGAGGGAGAGAAGTGTATCTTCCCGACATCCTTCTAGAATGTTCCATCTTACAACAGCAAGGAGCATCTGTGAGGTCACACTCAGCCTCAGTCTCAGCAATTTCTGGTCTACTCATGTCTAGTCAGTCACTTGGAAAGTTCGCCGCTGACTGATCTTGGCCTGATAACTCACGTACCCCAGGACAGGCAGATAGAACAAGTCAAGCATCTCTGCGCCTTCCCAATCTACTGTTCAGGACCTGTAGAGAGATAAGCAGCCCCCGGCTCCGCAGAAAAACCTGCAGGCTGCGAAGAGTAGCCACACCTGGGCAGAGTGCTTCTGGGACACAGCAGTGTAGGATGACAGGAAGGGCAGCTAGGCCTCCCAGCAGAACTCCAGCCGGGCTCTGGAACCTTCTGCTCCTGGTGAAAAGGCCGAGTGTAAGTCCTCAAGTCAGAAGGTTCAGGTCATGCTAGCAACTAAAAGCTGAGGCGAGGCAGATTTGCCCTGTTAGGCAGAATTGCAGGCCCAGGCCGGGGCTCAGGCACTCCTGTGGGCGCTGGCTCTCTCCCCAGGTGAAGAGTAGGTTCTTAGTTTCTCTGGGACAAACACTAAGAAACTTCCAGTATTGGTTTGCTAATATTTGACAGAAAGTGGCCTAAGCCTCTGCCTACTGGTAAGGTGGTAATAAAGATGGCCCATCTGCTGGTGGCAGCTTGGGGAGGTGAGAAGCCCTCTGCCAGGAAGGGCTTGCCCATCACCCTTCAGAGTTTCTCATAGGGTGCTCATTTAACTTCTCCTTTCACTTCACAGACACACAGGCTCTCACACACACAGAGACTCTCTCTCTCTTTCTCTCACACACACACACACATACACACACA